>NC_139217.1:192459716-192971582 GCF_055691185.1 Crinia signifera
ATATCTTAACTCCAATGATTTAAATATAGATTTATCTTTTAATATCAGCGAATATAGTGTAGATTTTTTAGACATTACTATTTATTGCGAAGCAAACACTCTAAACACAGAAACTTTTATAAAACCCACCGACTCAGCCAGCTACATACACCTTATTTGCTGTCACCATGAGAATTGGCTAAACTCTATCCCGGAGGGCCAATTAAAAATAATTAAATGTAATTGCACTGATGGGAATATCTATGACAAACAAGCTGAAGACATGGGAATTTTTTTTATAGAAAATGGTTACAAACCAGAAAAAATTAAAAACGCTTTGGACAATGTCAAAAAGATTGAGAGATCTACTCTTCTTCAGGATAACATCAAAGGAAAAGAGCCAAAGAAGAATATGGAGTGGGCATTCATTATAAACTATAGCTCACAAAATAAAACTCTGGAAAAATCCATATATAGACACTGGGACATCTTGAAACGTGACCCTATAATTGGGACCAACATCCCAAATAAACCCTGCTTTATATATCGCAAAGCACCTAATTTGGGGAATGCTTTAACAAGAAGCATTCACCCCATAAACCAAGTGAGGAGGGGAATACGGAGTGTTGGCTTCCATCGATGCGGCATGTGCATAGCATGCAAAAACATACCGAGTAACAACAGAAAAATAGAAGACATAGAAATTAATGGAGTGATTAAAAAAATTAGAGAGTTCATCACATGTAATACCAAAAATATTGTTTACATTGTGAAATGCACTTGTAATCTAATGTATGTGGGACGCACCTCCCGTCCATTAAAAACACGCATGGGAGAACATCTGAGAAATATATAAAAAAGGGTATGGAAACGCATTCCATCTCCCAGCATTTTAAAATTCACCACAACTGCTCACCCCTACATGTAAAAAGATTCCTAGGTTTTAAATATGTGGAGGGTGACAGGAGACGAAGGGATATAGATACACAGCTAGCTAGAACAGAAATGAAATTTACCCATGAATTTGATACTCTCACACCGCACGGATTGAATGCGGATTTTGAGTTAAAATGGTTTTTATAATGTCCGCACATGTGATTCAATCTAACTAGCTTTTTAGTGTCTTTTAAAAAAAATGTATTTTTATTAACCTTCAATTTTTATATATTGCTGATACTGTATATCTTTCTTTTTATTGCACATTGCACTTTACAAATGCCTGGGATTGACTGGAAACTAAGGGCGGAAGTGACGACTAAGGAACCGCACGGAAGTAAGGGCACCCAGACACGAGTGATTGGAGGTCCTGCCGGGACTCGTGAAAGGATGTCTCTATTACAAGATCATATATCCGGGACCTTTAAAGTGCAATATTGATAAGCATTACTAGAAACTAAGTGTTTTTACGAGACTCCTGTTGCGGCCGGATATGACGGGGATCACTATGGTTACTGTATACTTCCGGCAACAGACGGAAGACAATATATCACTTCCGGTGACAATGCCCATGGATGGGCAGAAGTGCAGAGCGCTCAGACCGGGAGGATAAAAAGGCGCACAGGATATTATAGCACACACATAAAAAGGAGCCTTGAAAAAGACTGAGCATCGGTTGAAACGCGTCGGCGTTCCCCAGAGAGGTGTAACTTCTGCTTGTTGTGTACTTGCGGACTGTGGACCAGAGCTCACGCTGCCCGGGCTTCTGCCCTGTTTCACTTACACGCGTTTGAACTGATCTCTAACCAGACAGTTCCATCAGATCTGGTAAAAACCATAACAGCTGTTACCTCAAAGGGGGGGACTTTTACGTGATTGTGTGCTAGAAAATTTCTTTGTTATCTGTATAACTGGACTGACTTTTTTGAACAAATTAAAACTGTATTACACTATGATTGCATTTTCTCTTGCATATGGATTTGCGAATTGCTGAGATACTTTGAATTGAATACGTTGTATTTACATCATTCCGAAAAATTCTTTAAACTATAAGGTATGCGCTGGTGAAGGGCACAAACATCACTTGTTGTTATAACTAATTAACTGAACTGTGCTCAAGCATAGATATCCTTAAAATCTGGATTGTTATGGCAAAGTTTGGGAAACTCTAAACTGAGGTGGTGAATCATTAGCATTTTTACTTTTTTGCAATGTGCATTCCTCTAACAGACTACAGGATCCCCTGTACGGAATTTTTATATAGTAATAATGTAGAGTCCTCAAAGCGTCCGACCAGTTCTAGTATTTAAGAATATTCATGGTTAAGCACAGGTGATTTAATTAGCACCTTGGTCAATTTGATTATCCAATGGTCACAAAACCATCGATAGTCTTAAAATCAAAACTAGAAGGGTGCCTTGATGATAAAGTTTAGGAAACCCTTCATTAAAATAAAAAAGAAACCTAGTGGTGAATCACTACTAGTGTATGTGTCTGGTGGTCATGTTGGTACATTTGTATACGAGTAATGCACTTCAACGTAGGGTCATTTCTGCTGATTTGAGTCAGGTGTTGGATCAAAATCTTATGAGAATCACAAATCTGAAGAAAAAAACTTTTTGTACTGATGTTCAGAATAAACACATTTGATTTTACTATTGCCTACTTTTTCTGGTGAAAGTTTTAGAGCGCAATTCTATATCTCTCCTTTTTCCATTTCTATCCCCTGTTCCTCTAATAACAGCGAGGTTCTATAGAAGTGCTGCTACCCTAACAGCATGGAAACAAGTTGTGTGTGTATATATATATATATATATATATATATATATATATATATATATATATATATATATAAATAACCCTTTCACCGCGCTATAAATATGTATAGGGCTGCAACTCTATAAGTCCCCCTGTTAGTGGGGGAAGAAGAGCAAGATACACAAAAAGGATATAGAGTGCGCCTCTTAGTGTATCACCACCACCTCAGGATTCAATAGTAAATATCACTCTCGTAATCAATTGAGGTAAACTTTTACAGATATTTTTATAAAAATCTTTAAAAAAGAACAATCAATCAAGAATTTCTTTGCAGCATGATTTGATCCAGTATTTCATAGAAAGTAATTTCATATAGTAGTCATCACAATAACCCGACGCGTTTCGTCAATTAGACTTCATCAGGGGTGAGAGTAAACTCGATGGTAGATTTATCGTTATTCCATAATATAATAGTCCGGTTCCTCTAGGGCTCCCGAACGAGCTAAAAAATGTTCACTGGTCTCAACTGCATTTGATAGATATAGCAGGAGTTTGTATAATCCGATAAAAAAATTATAAGTAGATCCTGTCCAATTAATCAGAGTATCACAAAAGGTATCCAAATGGATATGTCCCTCTGAAGCTGCAAGTCATATATAATATATATATATATATATATATATATAGGAAGAAATATGTGGCACTCGGGAGTCTTCATGAAACAAGGTTAAATTTATTCCAACATGTTTCGGGAGTACATACTCCCGTCGTCAGGGATAAGTTACAAGTGCACACAAACCAAACTTTATTCATCACACCCAGTACCTCCACCAATGAGCAGCTTCCATCAATCAGTCTGAACACCTGTGCTCACCTGTGGGTCAAGACTAAATCATCAAGTCCACAGGGAGAACGGGGGCCAGACCAATCAATTTAACTAGTAACACACAGTAACAGTGCAAAAAAATATATATAAAAAAATAATATATAAACATAACAGGTTATATATACACAAAACCATAACCAAATTATATAACAAAAAATATATACACAAAATTGCTGCACAACAGAGATAAATCCACAAACAAGTAAATATAACAAATGATAAAGGTTGATAAAGAATAATTAATTTGTATAATAAAGTCAGGATGCCAATGGCAGCCCGCTAATATTAAATATCCATTGTTTGCTGAAATATATTTAAAAAACGCATATATAATAAGATGTTTATTTAGTAGGTTAATTTTATCACATTTTATATTGTTATAAAAAGCAGTGCATCCCTAATTTTTCATTTAGACCCCGTGGAGCCAGGGTATCTAATTTCATTATCCACTTGCTTTCACAGCGAAGTAGTAACTTTCCCCTGTTACCACCTCTCCTTAAGGGGGGGATATGGTCGATGATTTTAGTACGTAAACTAGAGACTGAATGTCCTGCGTCCAAAAAGTGCCTGGGCACAGGCATATCAGTATTGCCTGTCAAGAGCGCTGATCTAATAGTAGTCCTATGATTGGCCATACGTTCCCTAAAACTTGTTTCAGTTTTACCAACATAAGTATAACCACACGGGCAGTACAAAAGATATATAATAAATTTTGACGTGCAAGTGAGGACATGTCTTATGCTGTATTTTTTACCGCTGTACGGGTGCATGAAATATTTACCTACCAGTAAGGAACTACACGTAGTACATCCCGTGCAGCGGTAACAGCCCGGGGATTTGGTCATAAAATGTGTTGGTTTCACTGGTTTGGTCAGATCAGACACATCAAGTTTGACCAACCGATCACGTAGGTTAGGGGCCCTCGAATATGCCGGCATCAAACGTACATTGTGTAATGTCGACAGATTCCTGTCGGTGTTGACAATGGGCCAAACCCTCTTTACAAATTTACTCAGAGTTGGGCTACTATTAGTGTACTGATTGACCCACGGGATGATGGTCTGTGATTGATTTTCAATAGGAGATTTTTCAAGGCATTCGTTTCTAGTTAAAGACAAAACTCTAGTTTTCGCTCTATTGACGACGGGAGTATGTACTCCCGAAACATGTTGGAATAAATTTAACCTTGTTTCATGAAGACTCCCGAGTGCCGCATATTTCTTCCTATTTATTTGGACACACCGTTCAATGAGGGCACCTGAGCATTTGGTTCAAGCTGAACATTGGGAGTGCCGGATACCGCAACTATCTATATATATATATATATATATATATATATATATATATATATATACACACACACACACACACACACCACTGTCTCTCTCTCTTACTGTCCCGTCTTGTGTGTGTATATATATATATATATATATATATATATATATATATATATATATATATATATAAATGTAAAACCCCAATCTGCGCCCGGGTAAAGTAGCACCACTGAAAGGTCTCCTGTTAGACGATACCCAGTTTTTTAGAGATGAAGAAAGGGAAAAAGATCAGGGTGCGCTTCCAGACATGAATTAACACATTTAAAAGTAACAATCTTATTTAATGATAAAAGATGCTCAATGAGTAATAATAAAATACACAATAAAAATGTATTTTGGCAAAATTTGTTATCAAAAGAACTGTTAATTGGACTTCCAAAACAAATTGTGCCAAAATAAATTTGTATTGTGTATTTTATTATTACTCATTGAGCATCTTTTATCATTAAATAAGATTGTTACTTTTAAATGTGTTAATTCATGTCTGGAAGTGCACCCTGATCTTTTTCCCTTTCTTCATATATATATATGAAGCTTGGCTCAAGTTTGGCTTACCGTACTCGCAGTTTTTGCGAGCACGGCTTATTTGTAGTAATGAAAGTAAAGCGGAACATCAAATCGATCTAATGTTTGAGAAGTTCATTGCCCGGGGATACTCGGAGTCTGTGTTACAAACTTCTAAAGCCAAGGCTATGTCATCACGGAGAGAGAGCCTTCTTGAGTATGTTGACAAAACAGGTGTCGACAATAAACCAACCAGGTTACCATGGGTTAACCATTATAATAGAGCAAGTGCGGGTGTCAACAGAGTGGCAAAAGACCATTGGAGGTTGATTAAATCAGATAGGTCTTTACATCTGGAAAATGTTGATATCATGCCATGTTATACACGTGGCCGTAACATACGTGATTATGTTGTTAAAACTGATGTGGCTAGATTGCAATCTAGCAGCAGCGAGCAGTTCCTGGGGAGGAAACCAGGCTGTTTTCGCTGTTTAAAATGTATCACATGTAGCGCTTTGACTGTTGCGGATTCTTTTTGTCATCCCTCCAGTGGGAAACGTTACCAAATCAGACATAGGGTAACGTGTACTACAACTTTCATTATATATATGATAACTTGTCCCTGCGGTTTACATTACATAGGTAAGACAGAGAGAACGTTGAGGGAGAGGAGGGCGGGTCACAGGTCAGCGATCAAGAAGGCACTTGAAAAGGGACAGAGTGATCAGCCCGTGGCTCGCCATTTCCTCTCAGCCAAACACACTGTACCTATGTTAAGATACATCATCATAGACCACATTCCTATGAGCATCAGGAGAGGTAATCGCCCACTACAACTGGTGAGGCACGAGGCAGAATGGATACAAAGATTGGGCACATTGGCCCCGTGGGGACTTAATGAAACCGCTGGACTACATGTGTTCCTATGAGTAAGAATATACCCATTCACATAGTATTTAGGTGATCATTCACCAGCATGTGATCTTTTAACCCAGGATGCTAAAGATGTGTATTGACTGTGTGGTGTATATATTAATGTATTTTACTTGCATGAACTCTCTTTTTTTCTTGATTTTTGCGCTTTTGATTATACTGGATTATTTCAATGTATATATGTACTGTTTCTTTAAGTGCATATACGTATATCTAGAGCATGGACGCATGGAGGAAACAGATTGTCTTGATGTTGGGGGGGGGGGGCACAGATTGTCTAACAGACTGTCAGGCAATTGTTTAATGTTTTGCACATAATATGTTGTTTTTAATGTCAGCGGTCTGAGCCCGGCGTACGGGACTTAGACGCTGCTACTGGGTGTCTCCATGGCAACGCTCTGATGGGTCAGGTGGATGCGCCGGTGCTTGCCGGTGATGTCACCCGCCAGGTCCGTAGCGCGAACGCAGGAGAAGGTGAGGGGATGGACACATGGGATGGTATGTATAAATAGGCTGTTTGATGTATTGTATTTTTATGTCCTGATGAAGAAGCACACACAATAAAGCTTCGAAACGTTGATTAATGAATTGATGACACTCTGAGCATTTTTTGGAAGTGAGTGCCGCCAACATGAGGAATTGTTATATATATATATATATATATATATATATATATATATATATATATATATATATATATATATACACACACACACACATATAGACAGGAATGGTGCGGCACTCACGGCGTAATAAAGACACTCTTACCAGAGATGTGATCACATCTCTGGTAAGAGTGTCTTTATTATGCTGTGAGTGCCGCACCATTCCTGTCTACATACCCTATCTTGTGAGGGCACCGGCTACAGTTTTTCAACATTATTGGGAGTGCCGATTCCTGGACGTCCACACACACACATATATATATATATATAATGTGTAAGTGGCGTTACAGTATAGTGTAATTGGCATTACAGTGTGTAGCGTATAGTGTAAGGTGCCTTATGGTGTATGGCATATGGTGTAATCACACGGTATGGTTTGTGGCATAATATGTAATGGGCATCATGGTATGTTGTATAGTATGTAATGGGCATCATGGTGTGTCGCATAATGTGTAATGGCATCATGGTGTGAGGCATTATGTGTAATGGGCATTACAGTGTGTGTGATGTAATGGGCATCATGTTGTGTGGCATAATGTGTAATGGGCATTACGGTGTTTGGTATAATGTGTAATAGGCATTACGGTGTAAAAATTTTGGCCATGTGATATCGGTGCACACTGTCCTTATTTAGAAAAAAAATTGTCGAGCCCTGGCATAACGTGTAATGGATATTATGGCAAGTGGTATAATATGTAATGGGTGTGTGATGTGTAATAGGCATTACAGTGTAAATTTTTGGCACGTGCCTTTGCCACGCACTGTTCATATTGTCCCTATTTTAAAGGATTTTGTTGAGTCCTGGCATAATGTGTAATGGGCATCCCGGTGTATGGCATAATATGTAATGTGTATCACGTGTGTGGAATAATGTGTAAGTGGCATTACGGTGTACAAAATCAAGAACAGAATTGAAGCAAAGGTTTAAAAAAAAAAGATGATAAGGTGGATCAAGGGGAGGGGCTGTGGGTGGGTCAATGGTCAGGCCATGGGTGTGTCAAGGGGTGGGCCACTGTAAGAAGATTCTCTTAACATAAAGGTGGTAACCCTAGCAACACCACTGAACAGAAGTCCACATTTTGTAAATTACAGATTTTTATGGACAAAAGCTGAGACACAGGCAAGTCTTAACTTTACATTTAGAAAAAATAAATAAAGCAAACTTTACATTATATTTTTCATAATGACTTAATTTTGAAATTAGGAAAAAAAAGACACATATTCACACATACAAGAAATTGCATTCCATAAGCTTAATGGGAAGCAATAAATCGGTCACTAATTAAAACATTGTATTTTGTGGAAAAAATATCTCCAAATGACATCACACAAAAGCTTGCAATCACTGTCAGGAATAAAAATATAGCCCCAGAAAAAGGATATGCTCAGGAAGCTGTGGTATAGTTTATAATGGACCTTCTATGGAAATATAATCTAGATAATTTGAGGAGCTTTTGTAGCCCACTTTCAAATGTGAAGTTTTCAGTCACATGGACTAATTTAACGTTCTCAGTTTCAGAGATCTTGTGACAGTTTCCACTAATTGTGTTTTTCTAGTTGGAAATTTACACCTGTTAAATTCATTAGATTTGTAATTTTCTATTGGGATGGGAACCAAATGTCAGCACGACTGGATTTACAGTGGCTCAGACTTTTTTTTACCCCTCTTCTTATGAGTTCAAATCCTGAAGGATACATATATTTATATAACAGGTTTCCCGAAATTAATTGAGATAGCCGCCCGTATGTATGTAATGTTTCCATTTCTTGACTTTCCATTTTCTAATAGTGTCAAAAAGAAAAAAAAAAACTATATTTTAATACCATAGTCTAGAACAACATGTTCTTGAGAGATTTCAAATGTTAGTCTTACCTCCATGTGAACCTGAGACTTATTTCTGTTTTAGACTTCAATATAGTAGTATGCCCAGAAAAATAATGTATCTTCAGTTTTTGTTAAAGCCTGGGGTCACAAAGGGACAATTCAATAATATGAGTTCCTCACAGCATTTATAACTTTTTCCTTTAGAAATGTAACACTAGGGCCCTTATTCTGATCGGTGCGTACTTTCCCGAATTCTTACGGTGCGGTCCGCACGCCACGCTGTGCGGCGGGGTGCGGGCATCATCCGTAGAAACGCCCACGTGTCCTCCGCATTCGGACGGACTCACTCTTTAAGAACAGTGCGTGTGTACGGCCGACATACAAACCGTGCGTGTGCGGTGGACACGTACAGATTCTTGCACGGTCTTCCCGCACAAGCACGGTCTTACCGCGTCAGAACGTACGGGAAGCTGTCCGTACGCCCCGATGCGGAGTATTTACGCTCAATCCCACACTTTTTTACTGAGTACACACAGCGATCACATGACCCACTTAGGCAATTAGGCAACCTCCTGAAAAAGGGATTGTTATCAATTTCAATCAATTAAATGCTCATCTATACTGACCCACATTCCTACTACATTCATGACACACATTAACCCTTACAGCCATGTGACCCTAACATACATCTATATACACTATTGACATTTTTCTTATTTAAAAGATTTTAAACAAGTTACACATATACTTTTGCATGTTAGAAAAAAACACTGACAACATTGAACTTTAAATAAATATTTATTCTAATACAAATGCCAACAAAAAGGCATATAAAGGCCATAAATTAATCCTCCGCATCTATTAGGCGGTCCATTTCCGCCAGCATCAGGCGCATCAGGCCTCGCAGTCTTACGAGGGCCCCACGGCGACCCTCCTCTGCTTGGGCAGGCTCATCTGTGGAGGAAATACAAATAGAAAAATGACTATTGCGATTCATGCATACATTTAACATAGTCCATCCTACATGTTAAACATGCACCGTGACAGGTGTGTGTGTATATGTATATATATATATATATAGAAGAGATGAACCAGGGGCTTATGGTGGGGCTCCCAGAAATAAGGCGGCACTCACGGAATTTGGTAAATCAGATCAATGTATTAGAAGTGACACAACCGTGTCATGCGTCTTGTCGACGTTTCAAGGTCTCGCAGGACCTTTTCATCAGGACGTGCAGGGGTGAATAAAGTGCTGTGCATGCACAGCACTTTATTCACCCCTGCACGTCCTGATGAAAAGGTCCTGCGAGACCTTGAAACGTCGACAAGACGCATGACACGGTTGTGTCACTTCTAATACATTGATCTGATTTACCAAATTCCGTGAGTGCCGCCTTATTTCTGGGAGCCCCACCATAAGCCCCTGGTTCATCTCTTCTATATTGATTGTGGAGGAAGGCACCGCGGTGCAATACACGTTCGTCCGGAGTGCCGAACAAACCCTCGACTATATATATATATATATATATATATATATATATTCTATTGACAAAAAACCTTACGGTTTCACATGTCCCATTAAGGCTTCTTACACATGATCTACCATTTCTGAAACCTGCTGCAACTCTTCCACTCAAACGCCAAAAAGCAATGAAATTCCGATCATTAAGGCTGACGCCTTAATGGACGTGTTCCTTGCGCAATACAGATATGGTACGCCATCACAGCCTGTGGGTAAGTGCAGATTCAGCACTCTCGCAGAGTGAGATTGCTGTCACTCACACAATGGTGGAGCTGCTAATTCACAGATTTGTGTGCTCATTGGAATACACACATGCAGTCTATGCAACTGAAGGTCTGAGCGGTAAACAGAGCTGAGAGGATGGATTAAAAGTGCTGTTGATTGGGGTAGGAGGCAGTGTGGTGCAGATGGGGAGGAATAGAAATGCGCAGATGGTGGGAAGGCTAAGCAGTACTGATGGGGGACAAACGAAGCAGATGGGTGGAAAACAGTGGCACAGATTGGGGAAGGTAAGACAGAGTGATGCGATTGGATGGGAAACAGAGGCGCAGTTGGAGGAAAGACAGCACTGATAGGTGAGGGGGTTTGGAGCAAAGGGGATAAAGGGAAAACAGAGCAGCACAGATGGAGGGAAACTGTGTCATGGATGAGGCGGGCAGAGCAGCATGGATGGAGGGGGAGACAGAGTATCACTAATAGAGGGGAAGCCAGTGGCACAGATAGAAGGAAACAGTGGCATCTATATGGAAAGACACATTAGTGCAGATGAGGCAATACACACTGCAGTAGGTATCGGGGAATACAGAACAGCATGACGGCGTATACTGTAGGAGAAGAAAGTGTAGATGCATAGTAATTGAGAGTATTATAGTTTTTGCAATTATGAAAGATGTTTTTGGTAACTGCATGTGAATACTAAATTAAATGGAGTGAGTGTGAAAGATGTTGGACCCTGGGATAGTTCTAGTAATAGTGTTTATTCTAGCACCTGCCATCTTTGAAAACCCATGCAGTTCCTCTACCCTGTCTGGGGTGTTGCTGTCTGCTGCAGTGTTTCTAGCAAAGGTCTGGTTTGCAGTGCTAATATACAGACCACACTGTGCTAGAAGCACTACAGCAGACAGCTACACCCCAGGCAGGGAAGAGGAACTGCATGGGTTTTCAAAGATGGCGGGTGCTAGAATGAGCACTATAGTAACCCAGAGGTATAGACAGTTTTAGATGATTGCAGGTACTTACAGTATTAGGATGAGTGCGCCACATAACTGATCAGACCTTCAGTTGCATAGACTGCATGTGTGTATTCCAATGAGCACACAAATCTGTGAATTAGCAGCTCCACCATTGTGTGAGTGACAGCAATCTCACTCTGCGAGAGTGCTGAATCTGCACTTACCCACAGGCTGTGATGGCGTACCATATCTGTATTGCGCAAGGAACACGTCCATTAAGGCGTCAGCCTTAATGATCGGAATTTCATTGCTTTTTGGCGTTTGAGTGGAAGAGTTGCAGCAGGTTTCAGAAATGGTAGATCATGTGTAAGAAGCCTTAATGGGACATGTGAAACCGTAAGGTTTTTTGTCAATAGAATTTCATGGCTTTTTTCAATTTATTTTTTTTGTATTTGAAATTTAAAATTTCAGCGTAAGAATAAAATTAGATTTTTTAAATGTTTAATGATCTCACACCCCTGGCAATGAGCATTACCCCTGACCACAAGCATTACAAACCCCTGGCATTGAGTATGACACCCGTCCCAGTGCATGAAACCCCTGTCAACAGGCAAGACATCCAGCCCATGCAACCCATGGCAATGAGCATGACACTCAGCGTGTAGAAGCTTTACTGTAGGCCATTGAAGGAGGACAATGTACACACCGGGTACACATAGGGGGGCACAGGGCAATGCGTACACACGGGGAGCACAGCGTACACGCAGGGGAACTGGGGGAGACAGCGTACACACAGGGGGCACTGGGGGGGCAGCGTACACACGGGGGGCACTGGGGGGGGGGGGGGCAGCGTACACACGGGGGGGGGCACTGGGAGGGGGACACTGAACACATGGGGGGCACTGGGGAGGGGGGAAACAGCGTACACACATGGTGGCACTGGGGGGACAGCATACACATATGGGGGAACTGGGGGAGGACAGCATACACACACAGGGGCACTGGGGGGGGGCACAGCGTACACACACAGGCGGCCCACAGCGTACACACACACGGGGGGCACAGTGTACACACACAGAGGCACTGTGGGGGGACTGCGTACACACACGGGGGCACTGTGGGGGGATTGCGTACACGCACGGGGGCACTGTGGGGGGACTGCGTACACACAGGGGCACTGTGGGGGGACAGCGTACACATACGGGGGGAACTGGGGGGAGGGACAGCGTAGACACACGGGGGGCACAGCGTACACACACGGAGGCACTGTGGGATGACTGCAAACACACACTGGGGGCACTGTGGGGGGATTGCGTACACACACGGGGGCACTGTGGGGGGACTGCGTACACACATGGGGGCACTGTGGGGGGACTGCGTACACACACGGGGGCACTGGGGAGGGACTGCGTACACAAACGGGGTCACTGGGGAGGGACTGCGTACACACACGGGGGCACTGGGGGGGGGACAGCGTACACACACGGGGGGCAAGCGTCCACACAAGGGTACTGGGGGGGTGACAGCATACACATGGGGGGCACTGGGGGGGGCAGCGTACACACAGGGGGCAGCGTACACACAGGGGGCACTGGGGGGGGGGGGGCAGCACATACACAGGGGGCATTGGGAGGGGAGCATACACAAGGGGGGCACTGGGGGGCAGCGTACACACAGAGGGCACAGCGTACACACGGGTGGCACTGAAAAGAGGACAGCGTACACATGGGGGGCAAGTGTCTGCACAAGGGCACGGGGGGGCAGCGTACATACATGGGGGCAACGCACACACAGGAGCAGAGTGGGGGACAGCGTACACACGGGGCACTGATGGGGGGACAGCGTACACACGGGGCACTGATGGGGGGGACAGCGTACAAACGGGGCACTGATGGGGGGACAGCGTACACACGGGGGCACTGATGGGGGGGCAGCGTACACACGGGGGCAGAATAGGTTACACATGGGGTCACTGGGGGGGGGACAGAGTACACACGGGGGGGCACTGGGAGGGGGTCAGCATACACACGGGGGCACAGCGTGCACACAGGGGGCACTGAGGGGGCAGCGTACACACGGGGGCACAGCGTACACACTGGGGTACTGGGGGGGACACAGCGTACACACAGGGGGCATTGGGGGGACAACATACACATGGGGGCACTGGGGGGCAGCGTACACACGGGGGCACTGGGAGGGCAGCGTACACACTGGGGGCACTGGGAGGGAGAAACAGCGTACACATGGGGGCACTGGTGGGGAACACTGGGGGGGGAGCGTACACACGGGGGGCACTGGGGGGGAAACAGGGCACATACGGGTGGCATTGGGAGCGTACACACGGGGGGCACTGAGGGGCAGCGTACACACGGAGGGCACAGCGTACACACGGGGGGCACTGAGAGGAGGACAGCATACACACGGGGGGGGGCAAGCGTCCACACAAGGGCACGGGGGGACAGCGTACACACTGGGGCACAGAGGAGGGGGGCAGCGTACACAGGGGGCACAGAGGAGGGGGGCAACGTACACACGGGGGCACAGAGTGGGGGACAGCGTATACACGGGGCACTGATGGGGGGGCAGCATACACACGGGGGCACTGGGGGGGGATGACAGCATACACACGGGGGGCACTGGGGGGGACATCGTACACACGGGGGGGCACAGCGTACACACGGGGGCACAATAGCTTACACATGGGGGCACTGGGGGGGCAGCGTACCCACAGGGGACACTGTGAAGGGGACAGCGTACACACGGGGAGCACTGGTAAAGGGACAGCATACACACAGGGTGCACTGGGAGAGGGACAGTACACATGGGGACAAAGCATACACATGGGGAGCACTGGTAGGGGGACAGCATACACACGGGGGCACAGCTAACACACAGGGGGCAGCGTACACACAGGGGGCACAGCGCACACACGGGGGGCACAGCGCACACACGGGGGGCACAGCGCACACACGGGGGGCACAGCGCACACAAGCGGGGGCACAGCGCACACAAGGGGGGGCACAGCGCACACAAGGGGGGGCACAGCGCACACACGGGGGGCACAGCGCACACACGGGGGGGCACAGCGCACACACGGGGGGGCACAGCGCACACACGGGGGGCACAGCGTACACACGGGGGGCACTGAGAGCGGACAGCGTACACACGGTGGGCGCTGAGGGTGGACAGCGTACACACGGGGGAGCACTGAGGGTGGACAGCGTACACACGGGGGAGCACTGAGGGTGGACAGCGTACACACGGGGAGCACTGAGGGTGGACAGCGTACACACGGGGGAGCACTGAGGGTGGACAGCGTACACACGGGGAGCACTGAGGGTGGACAGCGTACACACAGGGGAGCACTGAGGGTGGACAGCGTACACACGGGGGAGCACTGAGGGTGGACAGCGTACACACGGGGGAGCACAGCGCACACACGGGGGGCACAGCGCACACACGGGGGGCACAGCGCACACACGGGGGGCACAGCGAACACACGGGGGGCACAGAGAAAACACACGGGGGGACATTGAGGGGGGACAGCGTACATGAGGGTGGCAGTGAGGCGGCACAGCGTACACAAGGGTGGCACTGAGGGGGGGACAGCGTACACACGGGGGGGCGCACTGAGGGGGGCCAGTGTACACACGGGGGGCATACCATATGGGCTGCTATCATATACTGTACCTGCTCTTACACCGCCGGGACCTCCAGGCAGCAGCAGCCGCCCTACTCATGCCGCAGGGACCCGCTGTCTATCACCGCCAGGACCTTCACGGAGCTGCCGCAGGGACCTCCAGGCTTACATGCAGCAGCCGCCGCTCTCATGCCACAGGGACCTGTAGGGAGATACACACATGGGGGGCTCATCGTACACACATGGGAGGCACAGCGTACACACATGGGGGGCACAGAGGGGGGTAGCGTACACATGGGGGGGGCACAATGTACACACGGGGGGTGGGGCACAGCACACACACGGGGGGGACACAGCGTACTCACGGGGGGGGCACAGTGTACTCACGGGGGGCACAGAGTACTCACGGGGGGGCACTGAGGTTGGACAGCGTACACATGGGGGGCACTGAGGGGTGACAGCGTACACACGGGGGGGGGGGCACTGAGGGGTGACAGCGTACACACGGGGGGCACTGAGGGTTGACAGCGTACACACGAGGGGGCACTGAGGGGTGACAGCGCACACACGGGGGGGGCACTGAGGGGTGACAGCGCACACACGGGGGGGGCACTGAGGGGTGACAGCGTACACACGGGGGGGGCACTGAGGGTGACAGCGTACACACAGGGGGGCACTGAGGAGTGACAGCGTTCACACGGTGGACACTGAGGGGTGACAGCGTTCACACGGTGGGCACTGAGGGGTGACAGCGTACACACGGCGGGCACTGAGGGGTGACAGCGTACACACGGTGGGCACTAAGGGGTGACAGCGTACACACGGTGGGCACTGAGGGGTGACAGCGTACACACATTGGGCACTGAGGGGTGACAGCGTACACACGGTGGGCACTGAGGAGTGACAGCGTACACACGGGGGGCACTGAGGGGTGACAGCGTACACACGGCGGGCACTGAGGGGTGACAGCGTACACACGGTGGGCACTGAGGGGTGACAGCGTACACACTGAGGGGTGACAGCGTACACACGGTGGGCACTGAGGGGTGACAGCGTACACACGGTGGGCACTGAGGGGTGACAGCGTACACACGGTGGGCACTGAGGGGTGACAGCGTACACACGGTGGGCACTGAGGGGTGACAGCGTACACACGGTGGGCACTGAGGGGTGACAGCGCACACACGGGGGGGGGGCACTGAGAGGTGACAGCGCACACACGGGGGGGCACTGAGGGGTGACAGCGCACACACGGGGGGGCACTGAGGGGTGACAGCGCACACACGGGGGGGCACTGATGGGGTGACAGCGTACACACGGGGGGGGGCACTGAGGGTGACAGCGTACACACGGGGGGGCACTGAGGGGTAACAGCGTACACACGGGGGGGGGCACTGAGGGGTAACAGCGTTCACACGGTGGGCACTGAGGGGTGACAGCATACACACGGTGGGCACTGAGGGGTGACAGCGCACACACGGTGGGCACTGAGGGGTGACAGCGTACACACGGTGGGCACTGAGGGGTGACAGCGTACACACGGTGGGCACTGAGGGGTGACAGCGTACACACGGTGGGCACTGAGGGGTGACAGCGTACACACGGTGGGCACTGAGGGGTGACAGCGTACACACATTGGGCACTGAGGGGTTACAGCGTACACACGGTGGGCACTGAGAAGTGACAGCGTACACACGGGGGGCACTGAGGGGTGACAGCGTACACACGGGGGGGGGGCACTGAGGGGTGACAGCGTACACACGGGGGGGGGGCACTGAGGGGTGACAGCGTACACACGGGGGGGCACTGAGGGGTGACAGCGTACACACGGGGGGCACTGAGGGGTGACAGCGTACACACGGGGGGGCACTGAGGGGTGACAGCGTACACACAGGGGGGGGGGACACTGAGGGGTGACAGCGTACACACGGGGGGCACTGAGGGGTGACAGCGTACACACGGGGGGCACTGAGGGGTGACAGCGTACACACGGGGGGCACTGAGGGGTGACAGCGTACACACGGGGGGCACTGAGGGGTGACAGCGTACACACGGAGGGCACTGAGGGGTGACAGCGTACACACGGGGGGGGGGGCACTGAGGGGTGACAGCGTACACACGGGGGGGCACTGAGGGGTGACAGCGTACACACGGGGGGGCACTGAGGGGTGACAGCGTACACACGGGGGGGCACTGAGGGGTGACAGCGTACACACGGGGGGGCACTGAGGGGTGACAGCGTACACACGGGGGGGCACTGAGGGGTGACAGCGTACACACGGGGGGGGGCACTGAGGGGTGAGTAGCGTACACATGGGGGGGGGGGCACTGAGGGGTGACAGCGTACACACGGGGGGCACTGAGGGGTGACAGCCTACACACGGGGGGGGGCACTGAGGGGTGACAGCGTACACACGGAGGGCACTGAGGGTTGGGGCAGCATACACAGAGGGGGGGCCAGTGTACTTTAACTGCTCTTACGCCGTCGGGACATTAACAGAGCTGCTGACAGGACCTCCAAGCTGACTCACAGCAGCAGCAGCAGCCGCCGTACTCATGCCGCAGGGACCTGTAGGGAGATACACACATGGGGAGCTCATCGTACACACATGGGGGGCACAGCGTACACCCATGGGGGCACAGAGGGGGTAGCGTACACACGGGGGCACTGCGTACACATGGGGGGGCCAAGTGTACACATGGGGGGGGGGGGCATACTATATGGGCTGCTACCATATACTGTACCTGCTCTTACGCTGCCGGCACCTTAAAGGAGCTGCCGACGGGACCTCCAGGCTGACTCACAGCAGCAGCCGCCATACTCATGCCGCAGGGACCCGCTGTCTATCGCCGCCAGGACCTTCACGGAGCTGCCGCAGGTACCTCCAGGCTTACACGCAGCAGCAACAGCCGCTGCCGCTCTCATGCCACAGGGACCTGTAGGGAGATACACACATGGGGGGCTCATCATACACACATGGGGGGCTCATCATACACACATAGGGGGCTCATCGTACACACATGGGGGGCTCATCGTACACACATGGGGGGCTCATCGTCCACACATGGGGGGCACAGAGGGGTGTAGCGTACACACGTGGGCACTGCGTACACATGGGGGGGAGGCACAGCGTACACGGGGGGGAGGCACAGCGTACACACGGGGGAAGGCACAGCGTACACACGGGGGGAGGCACAGCGTACACACGGGGGGAGGCACAGCGTACACACGGGGGGAGGCACAGCGTACACACGGGGGGAGGCACAGCGTACACACGGGGGGGCAGGCACAGCGTACACACGGGGGGAGGCACAGCGTACACACGGGGGGGGAGGCACAGCGTACACACGGGGGGGGAGGCACAGCGTACACACGGGGGGAGGCAGGCACAGCGTACACACGGGGGAGGCACACCGTACACACGGGGGGAGGCACACCGTACACACGGGGGGAGGCACACCGTACACACGGGGGGAGGCACACCGTACACACGGGGGGAGGCACACCGTACACACGGGGGAGGCACAGCGTACACACGGGGGGAGGCACAGCGTACACACGGGGGAGGCACAGCGTATACACGGGGGGAGGCACAGCGTACACACGGGGGGAGGCACAGCGTACACGGGGAGGGAGGGCACAGCGTACACGGGGGGCACAGCGTACACACTGGGGGGGCACAGCGTACACACTGGGGGGGCACAGCGTACACACTGGGGGGGGGCACAGCGTACACACTGGGGGGGGCACAGCGTACACACGGGGGGAGGCACAGCGTACACACGGGGGGAGGCACAGCGTACACACGGGGGAGCACAGCGTACACGGGGAGGGAGGGCACAGCGTACACGGGGGGCACAGCGTATACACTGGGGGGGGGGGCACAGCGTACACACGGGGGGGCACAGCGTACACACTGGGGGGGCACAGCGTACACACTGGGGGGGCACAGCGTACACACTGGGGGGGGGGCACAGCGTACACACTGGGGGGGGGGCACAGCGTACACACTGGAGGGGGGCACAGCGTACACACTGGAGGGGGCACAGTGTACACACTGGGGGGGCACAGCGTATCCCATACTATATATACTGTACATACACACGTCCCAAACTATACATACTGCTGTACACAAACACACACACATATCCCCCAATATATATATATATATATATATATATATATATATATATATATATATATATATATATAATGCACACGCACGGCCCACAGTATGATTGCAAGCACAGTCCCAGTCAATACAGCCGCTCTAAGCACCCCAATAAGCCTGGCACTACCCGCCTTCCTACCGCAGGAGGTGAGCGGCCGCTGTCCTCGGCTCCTCACAGCTTCTTCCTCTCGCAGCTCTGGCTGCAGTTCCCTGGCCGGCGCCAGGCCATCTACGCCCGCCCGCACTGCAGGAGGAGACCCGGCTCCTACCAGCAGCCGGGCTAGGGACTCGGGCGCCCGGTGGCAGCAGGTATAGGGATGCAGGAGAAAGGGGGCCGCCCGTGATTACGGTGGGCGCGGGTGAGAAGGGGGAGCGGTGACTGAAAGCGGGGGAGCCATGGACGCCAAGTCTCCAGTGTGGATGAAGGGACCCTGCCCCCGTCCCCAGCCTGCCACTGATCATCAGCGTCTCCTCTGTGCGCATGTGTAGGAGGGGTAGAACGTGTATATGGGGAGGGGATGTATATATGTATGGAAGGGGACATGTGTAGGAGGGGTAGGACATGTATATGGGGAGGGGGTGCATATATGTATGGGAAGGGGACATGTGTAGGAGGGGTAGGACATGTATATGGGGAGGAGGTGTATATATATGTATGGGAAGGTGGAACAGTCATGCGGATGGGGTGTACATGGGAAGGGGACATATGCCGAAGGGGTGTTACATACATGACACTGACAGGCACTCCCTGTCCCCCCGTCCCCCCTTGGGGTTCTACATTCATGACAATGACTGGGGGTGGGGGGGGGACTCCATGTCCCCCCAGTAGCGGCCTCCATTTCCCAGACTCCCTCCAAAGTGCCACTAGTTTCCCCCGAGCAGCGGCCTCCGCTTCCCAGCTTCCCTCCAAAGCTCCGCTAGTTCCCCCAAGCAGCAGCCTCCACTTCCCTGCTGCCCTCCAATGCACCGATACAGTCCTCCAGCAGGAACATGGTAGAGCCCGATTTCAGGAAGCGTCAGGTGCAATTGCAAACGACAGGACGTCTGACCAATCAGCAGCTGGCACAACAACGAGGGAGTTAATCACAGTATGAGAGGCGGTAATAAGTAAATAAGCAGTGCCGTGCACACGCGTCTCTCCCTCAGACCGAGTGTGATGGGGGGAATGTGACAACTGAGCCCCATGCATACAGTGTAACGGTATACAAAGTAACGGTTGCGATTGTGTCAAGAGGGGATGGAAAATGCCAGCGTCTCTTTCTGTACTGTAATAAAATCAGCCATCTTGGTACACCTTTTTAGTGAAGTCTCTCTAAGTATGCACTGGTGGCCACTGTGCAAGTGCAACAAGTTGAAATGCTATATCTTTATAATGGGGCATATTTCACTAAATTTAAAAAACCCTGTAACTTTCTGAAAAACCTTATCTGTGTCCAGCCAGTCTTTTAAAAATCAGCAGCACTTCCTGCCACGCTGCTCGGCAAACAGCGCTACAAGGTCCCAGCACCCACTGTCTTCCAGCCGCAGCAGCTCCCCGGGGCAGTGCTGTCTTCCCCATTGGGGTGGGCCCCTAGGCAACTGCCCATTGTGCCCAATGGGAAAGACATAACTGTTGGGGGGTTCTACTGTCACTTCTGGGGGGAGGATGGGGATGGCGTAGCTGCTGTTAGTGCTGGTGGGAGTTGAGGCTTCTAATTTCACGGCTGGGGGGGAAGGGGATGATGGTGCAGCTTTCAGGTCATGCAGTGATGGGGTGCCGGTTCAGGGGCAGGGTCTGCAGTGGTCAGTGATGGGTGGGGCAGGGGGGATACAGCTATCAAGTTAGTGATTGGTGGGGGGGGGTACAGATGTCAGGTCAGTGATGGGGGAGATGTCTGAGTGCTAGTGTGCTTCTTACTGTGTGGTGGATGTAGCGACACTCTGGCGGCAGTTTGGACCCTTTTGGACCCAGCTGGAGCAGGACAGCAGTAGCAACGAGAACCCTCCTGGACCCAGCAGCTGAAGCAGCACCCTGGCAGCGTCTAGGACCCGGCTGAAGCAGGACAGCGGTCACGGTGCAGACCCTCCTGCGTAGAAGAAGGAAGAGCGCAGGGGAGAGAAAGAGGAGAAGGGGGGACAATGGGAGAGAGAAAATAATGCTCATTACACATTATGCAACACACCGAAATGCTCGATACACATTATACCAAACACTGTAATACCCATTACACATTATGCCACACAGTGATAGTGACATATGGGTGACAGTGGTGTGTGAGTGGGTGTGTGAGTGACATACGCAAGTGGGACAGGATGTTGGAGACAAATATTACAGTTTACCTAACTTAACTGAGCAGCGCAACAGCATCAGCCGGGAGCTGTAGATGGAGCAATCTCCTTCCCCCAGTGTCCTGCTCTCTATCAGAATGACATGCTCGCTCACCCTGCGGCCTGCGCAAATCACACTGGCACACTCCATCACTCTGCAGCCTGCGCTCTATCACACTAACACGCTCCCTCACCCAGCGGCCTGCGCTCTGTCACACTGACTCCCTCACCCTGCGCTAAATCACACTGAAGCTCCCTCACCCTGCAGCCTGCACTATATCACACTGACGCTCTCTCACCCTGCAGCCTGCACTATATCACACTGACGCTCCCTCACCCTGCACTATATCACACTGATGCTCCCTCACCCTGCAGCCTGCACTATATCACACTGACGCTCCCTCACCCTGCAGCCTGCACTATATCACACTGACGCTCTCTCACCCTGCAGCCTGCACTATATCACACTGACGCTCTCTCACCCTGCAGCCTGCACTATATCACACTGACGCTCTCTCACCCTGCAGCCTGCACTATATCACACTGACGCTCTCTCACCCTGCAGCCTGCACTATATCACACTGACGCTCTCTCACCCTGCAGCCTGCACTATATCACACTGACGCTCTCTCACCCTGCAGCCTGCACTATATCACACTGACGCTCTCTCACCCTGCAGCCTGCACTATATCACACTGACGCTCTCTCACCCTGCAGCCTGCACTATATCACACTGACGCTCTCTCACCCTGCAGCCTGCACTATATCACACTGACGCTCTCTCACCCTGCAGCCTGCACTATATCACACTGACGCTCTCTCACCCTGCAGCCTGCACTATATCACACTGACGCTCTCTCACCCTGCAGCCTGCACTATATCACACTGACGCTCTCTCACCCTGCAGCCTGCACTATATCACACTGACGCTCTCTCACCCTGCAGCCTGCACTATATCACACTGACGCTCTCTCACCCTGCAGCCTGCACTATATCACACTGACGCTCTCTCACCCTGCAGCCTGCACTATATCACACTGACGCTCTCTCACCCTGCAGCCTGCACTAAATCACACTGAGGTACTCCCTCGCTCAGCGGTCTGCTCTCTGTCACAATCCCTCACCCTGCGGCCTGCGCTCTATCACACTGCTCTCTATCAACACTAACACGCTCCCTCATCCAGCGGCCAGCGCTTTATCACACTGATGTGCTCCATCACTCTGGGGCATGCACTATATCACACTGACGCGCTCCCTCGCTCAGCGGTCTGCGCTCTGTCACACTCCCTCACCCCGCGGCTTGCGCTCTATCAAACTGCTCTCTATCATGCTGTTTCACACTGACATGATTCCTCACCCTGCGGCCTGCGCTAAATCACACTGACACACTCCATCACCCTGAAGCCTGCGCTCTATCACACTAACACGCTCCCTCACCCAGCGGCATGTGCTCTATCACACTGCTCTCTATCACACTGATGCACTGTAACACACTGACATGCTTCCGCACCCTGAAGCCTGCACTCTATCACACTGACGCACTCCATCACCCTGCAGTCTGTGCTCTATCACACTGACGTGCTCTCTCACTCTGTGGCATGCACTCACACAGATGCACTCACTTGCCCTGCGGCCTAACCTTCCCTTTCCACCAGCTAATTCTAAGTCCCCCAGCAGCCTAACTCTATGTCCCTTCTAGTGCCTAAATCTAACCCTCCCTCCTCCAGCCTAATGCTAACCCACCTTACATACTTCATTTCACAGGGGAAAAAAACACACAGTAGTACTCACTTGCCTTAGGAACTTAAGGTAATCTTATAGCCATGCCTGGACTGGAAGGATGTGGAGTTGTCCCTCGTCTCCTTTCATGACAGCAGCAGCAATGTGGGCACACTGGGCAGTAGGCCAGTAGCTGCCCTGAGCCAGGTTAGCCCCGCCCCCTGTCTCCCGTGTAGCCCCGCCCCCTGACTTCCGTGTAGCTCCGCCCCCTGACTCCTATGTAATTCTGCACTCCCTGTAAACTCCGTCCCCACTGCTCTCTCTCTCCTGAAAGTGACAGGCTCTGTAATAGCCGTGTCAGCTGCAATGCAACAGTGGGGACAAGCTGTGCAGCACCCCGTTCAGTTGCACAGCTTGTCTCCTGTAAAATTGTGCGGGGGGGTGGGGGATCATTATTAGATGCATGTGCACCCCCATTCATACGCCTAAGCTGCCAGGTGATAACGGGGGACTAGGACACTGAGTATGCTGTGGGGGGGATCACAGGGGGACGGGACATTGTGGATTCTGCGTGGGTTCACAGGGGCACAGCACACTGGGAATGCTGCCAGGGGGACAGGACACTGGGAATACTGACATGGGATCACAGAGGGACGGGACACTAGGGATGCTGCAGGGGAACAGGACACTGGGGATGCTGTGGGGGATCACAGGGGGACAGGACACTGTGGATGCTGCGAGGAGACACCACCCCTGCCATATACCACCCTGAGCCCTTCCCCACAGAAAGCACTTTTTGAATTTCCCGGCAGTGCACGAGTGCAGTGAATAAATTAGATGACGTCACTCATATTACAGCCACCTCTGGCACGGCACCACGGACCCTAAGAAACTGTAATTAGAACAGTGTCAGGGCTAATAAACACACAGCGTCCCCCACCCCCACTCCCACTATAACATAACCACAGCTAAATCCACTTACACAAATTATTTCAGTTTGCGAGCAGGAGTCGGCCATCTTGGTACACCCAAGTGAAGCCACTCTGTGTACTCCCCCAGCTGATGGCTTCTGCGGCTGCGCAACAAGTTGGAGCTTCTATCTCTATAATGGGGCATGTTTCACTAAATTATAAAAAAACTGTACCTATCTGAAAATCCTCAACCCCAAAAGGCACTCCACTGGGACAATATCTACCTAATAAAACAAACCCCAAGTCTCAATTGTTCCTCTACCCTGAGTTATGCCTTCCCAAAAAAACCCTCATAGACTAACATGGGTGACAAAGTGTCATTTCGCGAGTGTCAGGAAAAAACTGTCAGTTGGAAGTTTAGATCGCTCCCAATTGGTCATTTTTTTATATTTCGACCTGAAATTTGGCACGCAGCACCGGTTGACGATTCTACGCATACATGCCAAATTTCAGCTCAGTACGCCCAGTCACTTTTGAGGTGCAGTTCCTCAAACACCATGCCCCCATCCGAAAAGTTCCCTATGGGAAAAATCTGTTCGTTGGATTCAGCCTTAATATAAGGGCACTACCGTGCCCTTATAATATATATATATATATATATATATATATAGACACATATATAACTATATATATATATGAGACATACACCTATACATACATGCATACATACTACATGGAAAGCCTGATTTTGGCCCTCTACCCTTTACTCTGTCGAACACCTCACAGTCATACTGCTCCTTCTCAATCCAAACCCACCCATGACTAAGCTCTGACAAGCATGTCACGCGCTGCACCAATCACAATTCTGCAAACAAAGTTCAGTGTCTGTTATATGATGGAGCCTGGCAGGGGAGTTACACAACTCTCAGGAATGCTCAGTACATTTGTGCAATCAAGCATGGCTTGCCTGCTGATGGTCTGCTCCAGAAATCATTGTCAGAATGCCAGTTAGGGGAAGCTGCAGCACTAACCCACTCCCATGCTCAAAAGCATTACTAAGACCAAATCCACACACAATTATGGTGCAAAACAAACATGCAGACCGCAGGGGGTGGTTAGCTAGAGGAGGGCCCAGGGGCACTGACCACTTGTTACTCCAGTCTAAGCCACGCCTGTCCATACTCCATTTATGCCATACTGAATCTAGTTTACAAAGATCATTCACCAGTAAACTCTACTCACCTATATGAGGCTACAGATTGTATGCAAGCAGCAGGGACATGAAACACTTACATTAGCAAGTCATCCCTTTCTTCCAGGATACAGATTAACTACACAGGTTCAGTGGCACTTAAAATCGATATGAAAGACATCCTCACAACCTGTGTCATTAATATGTGTCCAGGATGAAAGGGATGGTTTGGCCACCCTATCTAACCCCAAAGTGTGTCTGTTGCTATCCAGTTTGTTTTATCACTTTATAGTATTGCAAAAAACAATTGAATCACCAGTGCTACAAAGCAAATAGAAGATGACTAAAGGAATAATGAATCTTTATGTATACATACCACTTTCCTCCGCCTGCGCCACCTCACAGGCCTCCTCATCCTCCTCTTCAGCTGGTACCACCGCTTCCTCCACCAGCTCCTCCTCCTGTGGCACCATCTCTTCCTCCACAATCTCCTCCTCCTCTGGCACCATCTCTTCCTCCACAATCTCCTCCTCCTGTGGCACCACCTCCTCCGCCACAATCTCCTCCTCCTCTGGCACCACCTCCTCGCCCATCTCGGCAGTGCCCTCCTCCTGGGCCTGGGACGCCTCTGCCTGCTCCCGGGCCTGTCTTGCTCGATCACATGCTGTGTTTGGGAAAAGTAAAAAAAGTGGCAATTAGTGGTAATTTGTATTAAGCCTTATCAACCTATAAATGCAAAGGTTATAAGTACAGATAATTGTACAGGCAAACAGCTCCTTAGTGGCCTTTACAAAACACAGCCTGTAACATGGCAGGTATGCTGTGAAATTTGGGCCATTGTAAGCATCACAAACATTAATCCTACTCAATGACATCTTTTATCACCATTACAGGGTGTCAAACAGGAAGTAGCACTCATATATTGTATGCCATGTTTAACTCATGATCAGGCTGGTGACCTTAGTGGATTAAATAATGTCAGGTAAGCAATCATGTCCAAATCCCCATTTACTGTTGAAATACTCACATCTAGCAATGCTGGCCCTTATTTCTTGCAGCCTCTCTGGCTCCCTGCGCCTGAGGTCGGACCACCGCCGCTCCAGCTGAGCGATGGTCCGCCGCACCTGGGTGCGTGCGAATATACGGCGGCGGGCCACCACATAGGCATTGTGTTTCTGGCGGTTGGTAATAAAGGGGCCCACACGCCCCAGCCTGGTCTCCATAACGGAGACCAGAGTTCTCAGCTCCGCGGGTGAGAATGGGGCTGCTCTCCCATAGGCCGCCATCTTAGCAATGGCACAAATCAAACAATCATGTGCTGTCATTGGTTGATCAGAGTGATATTTGGTATTAACTTTATTGTTCATTTTTACACTAACAGCGTGTATGCGCCAGAACAGACGGCTAACCCAATGCATCGCACACCCATCCTAAACAGACAGTGTAAAATAAGATGGAAACACATTATATATAATCTATACCATCCACCAAACATGGGTAGAAGCACCAGGTGAAATAGTCTGCATCACTAGACACTTACACCTAACTCCACAAGGTTATAAACAGCTATTTAATAATGAAAGCTATGCAGCAGAAACATAGCAAATAGTGGCAGACCTTTTACAAAAATTAGGCCATGTCCAGTAATGTTTACATTCAATATTAGATGGAGTTGGTCAATGGGTGTTCTAGTTGCTTGGAGGCACAGACATGTTGGCCATGACATTGAATTGATAGTTATTGGAGGGTGACTGTTGTTGTATCTTCTAAGGGTTGGTTTTAAAAATGAATATAATGTAAGTTTGGTGTCAGTAGGCACATGTTGTATTATGTTTCAGATTGCAATGGGTGCTACAGCAAACATGAGGAGTGACATGTATTAATATGTACACTTTGATTGCAGGTGGCACGACTTCAAAGGCAACCTCAAGAAGAAATTGACCGAGCGGTGGCAACACAGCCACACCTCTGGGGCTGGCCCCATGCCTGGCAAGCTGAAGCTCACCCCCCTGGAAGAGATGGCCCAGTGCTGCATTGCAGTGGAGGAGGTCCGGGGGGTGAGCACCATAGACAGCGAGTCCCCAGCATAAGTGATGGCTTCTACGCTTGAAGGTAATTATTTGCCAGGCCTTAAGTAGATGTTTTGAATTTGGCATGGAATGTGTGGTTCAACAGCATCCCCACCGCTTGGTCCAGATTCTCTTGAGGAGGTTGTGGAGTCTGTGCCACCTGGCCCCAGTAGCAGGCCCGTGCAGCAGCAGCCGGAAATGTCCGCGGCTGAATTGTCCACGTGGGGCCGTGTGCTAGACAGTATTGTGCAGCAGGGAGACTCGGCATTCGAGCGGGTGCGTAGGGCCGAGGAGGTGCTGCAGGGTTTGACCACCAGCCAGCAGAGTATTGCTGCGAGCCTGCAGGCTATGAGTGCCAGCCAGCAAGCTATGAGTGACAGCCAGCAAGCTATTGCTGCTAGCCTGCAGGTGCTAGCTGATCAAGCCCTGCGGCAAAATGAACTCCTCCTCCGCCATAATGAACTTATGGTGGAGCTAGTTACCACCAATAGGGTCCTAATGTCACCCGCTTCTGGTGCTTTACCAACATCATCACTCCCTGCTGCCAGAGGGGGAAGAACATCCACCCCCTCCCCAGCATGTGCTCCACGTGACCCACCATCTGACTGTGGCCGTGGGCGAGGCCGAAGAGCTGCTGCACGTGGCAAGGAGCCTGCCAGGGGCAAACGTGCCCGCAAATGAACTTGTGTCCCCATTAATCTCCACCGTTATGTCTTCCCAAATCTTCCATTGAGCTGTGTGTGTCAGGTTCCTGTGTCAAAATCCGTGCCGAGGGTCACCACATTTGCCCGCGGTTCAAATGTCATGTTTGGTTCCCCTGTTGCCCTGTTTCGGCTACCATTACTGTGTTCTGTACTTGAAGTGTTGGTGCTGTACTTTTGTTGTGAAGCCACCTGATGTGTTCCTAATGATTCTGCTGTGGCTATTTATTATATATTATTTACTTTTAGTCCTGTTATGGTACCATTTGTTTTGTGATGTTTTTGACATTTTTGGCAAAGTTTCTTTAATAAATGTTATTTGGGCCCCACAAATGTCTGTATTAATTGATACACGCAGAAGTGACATGTGTATTAGTATTATTAATATTAAGTTGTGTTGATTATTTGCTGTGTAAAAGTGTGTGACAAGTGCAGCATGTAGGGCCTTATTCTGGTTGGTGCGGCCGGGCCGTACGCGTACGTTCCGGGGTTTTTCATGATCTGCGCATGCGTACATTCGCTAATGCGCAGGCGCGAACACTCCACAACGCTTACGGACGGGTCTCTCCGTGCGAAAAAACCTGTACGCGAGAGTACGGGCATTGGGGGCGGCATAGGGGCGTGTTGAGGGGAGCGGCCGAAATAATGAGGGAAAATGGGCGTAAATATGGGCGTACACGGGGGTGTGCACCAAAAATGAGCGGTGCTACTACCGCACGATCGCCTAAAGCACCGTTCATTTCGGACACAAAACAGGCGGCCGCCAACCGCCAGCTCAGACCACCCCTACAGATACCGCATGCCTGCGTGCGCCTGGGTTTGCTAATTTACGCTGATTACTACTCAAACACATACACCTGAATGTAATAACCAATGCTGCAGTCTATTAAGTCCAAACCATGATTTCACTACCTGCAAGCCACACACAGCACTCAAACACATTGGAAGCTTATCTTTCTATACTTCTCTACATTTAAAGGTTTGTTTAATTTAAGGTAAGAATCTTTTTAAGACCTGCTTATATATGCTAAGGTAGCTATTTGTTAAACAGTTATACACATTCACTACGTGCTTTCATAGACTTTACACAGTAGCACACTCAATCTACACAAGTCGACATGTGTCAACGTGTTCACTCTAATACAAACATAGGTTTTGTATTTATGATACAATAACATAAACCACATCTAACACCTACAAAGGATGTTTCAGCAATGTTTTAAGCCCATGCCCACTATTTTGCACATTAATTAATTTAATCAATTAATTAATTTTCATAATTATAGTTGAAAGGCAAGATTTGCAGGTCCATATATGTGAAGGGTATGCCAGCGTACACGGACGTACGCTCACTCTCACGAGCGGTGACATAAGCTGAGTTTTCCATTGAAAACAATAGGGACCCGTCCGTGCAAGCTGGCGTACGCTCAGATAGCCGCAAGAAGTCGGTGGGAAGACGGACGAGAGACGTCCGTAAACGGTGGTGTACGCTCAATTGTACGCCAGTTGTCGGAGTGTAAGGGCTGGTCCGTCCGTGTACATTGGCGTACGCTCAATTGTACGCCACTCCCCTTCGACGTTGTTTCTGCCCGTACGTATGCGGCTGATTTGTGGGTGGACTTAACCCCAACGGCCGCGTACGGATAGCGTACGTTAATAGCGAACGTACGCACGTTTGGCCGCTACGATCAGAATAACCTCCGTAATGTTCCCTTTAAGCTGCAATGCTTCCAATTGTAGCAGTGAGAAGCGTGTCATTAACAAGTAATGAGTAAAGTAGGTGATTGTATTGTGTTCAGCTGACATTGGTTGTGTTGCGTCCGTCCTGATTAGGCGTTCCGATTGCCTAGCACATGACCGAGTGGTGTCCGCAAAGCAATACTAGCCTTTTGGACACCGCACATTTCTACCCTTTTTGTTCGCGTGCATTCGGCGTGCTGTCCGAATGCACGCCTACCCAAATATGTGTACTTCCCCGTGTCCGCCCATGTTTCCGCCCAGTTTAGCCCACTTTGAAACTACGCCCCTGTGTCATTCCGCATGACGCCCATAACACACCCATATTGGCCGAATGATTGCGGTGCACATTTCTGTACGGTATTAGTGAGAACAAGTACGGAGACCATACGTGACACACGCGCATAGCGTTCCCCACGCATGCGCAGACGGCTAAAAAACGCTATCCGAAAGAATTCGGTAAAGTACGCACCGATCAGAATAAGGGCCTAGGTTTGACCACGCTAAAATTTAGCTAGCATGAACAATGTAAGCAAATGTGGTATAAATTTCTACACTACATACATGTACAATGTACAATTGATGTATTGATTGTCCATCCCCATCACCTCTACACCTCCCCCCCCCCCACCCTTGCATCTCTTTGTCCCTACCCCTACATTTCTCGATCTCCGCCGGGACCTCTCCATCCTTCTGTAGCTGCAGCATCTCTTCATCTCCTCATCACTGCTCCACCGCTCTGTCCCCACCACTGCACCGCTCCAACCCCTCATTACCCTCTCCGCCCCTGTCACTGCTGCACATCTCTGGCCCCATCACCGTACCACTCCGCCACCCTTTCATCCTCTCCATCCTCACATCATTGCTGCACCTCTCCATCCCCACCCCTGCACATCTGCGTCCCACTGTCACCCTCTCTGTCCCCCCTTCATTTCTCCTTCCCTTTCTCACTGCTGCACTTCTACCTCTCCCCTTCACCACTGCGCCTCTCCATTCATCCACTCCCATAATATTAAAATAGAAATCATTCAAAAAAATCCCCAGACTGTACAACAGGTGTCATCCCCATTAATGCATGAGTATTCAGGATTATACATTCCCCCTTTCAGGTATATATTCTGCTGGTATTGGACAAGAACTGACCATGCATACATGGCCCTTGTTGGGTGGTTATTAAGTGATTTCTGAGAATTGTAGCCTGATATACAGCAGATATCGCCATCTTTAGATGGAGGTCAGGGGCAAACGCAGAATTTTCAGAAGGGGGTTTCCAGAGAGGGGCGGAGCAAAGCACAGAGATGGGCACTTAGGTGACCCAGTATATGCTGGTTCATTTAAAGTATTATAGATAGACCAAATGTATATAAATAATAATAATAATAATAATAAAAAAAAAATATATATATATATATACACACACATAACAGCAGTATAGGACTAGCATAGCAATGCATTGGGACCCCTACCTATCCTATGGATAGCGGTAGGGTTGGAGGGTGCTAAGAGCGGAAGCTTTGATGTCCCGCGGGTGGTAAGGGGTATTATATCAACCGCTCAGCATGTAGGGCCTGGATCAGTAATTTTCACTAATTACCCCTTTATTCACAGATGGTGGGAGATGAGGTGGGAGATGAGGTGGGAGAAGGGGGAATTGGGCTAAATGAATGGGTCCTGATACATAACTTCCAGGGTGGTAGAGGATGTTTAATACGCAGAGGAGGGGTATATAGTGGAGTATTCATAATTTTCTGGTGGGAGAACAGTTTGCTTTACTGCACATATCTCCAGTTCCCAGAACTAATAATTAAATTGGAATTAAAAACTAAAGAATCCCTCCTACCAAATGGTATTGGGGACTTGGGGATCAGACTTCAGGAGGCAGAGCAATCTGCCAACAAGTATATAAAACTACATACCAGGTGTGTGGAGCTGGAGCAGTAACCAGCTGCTCGAAGGCTGATATCTCTGGTTCTGGGATCAGTAGAGACAAACTGCTAGTGTCTTTCAAAGAGGGAGAGTCCCTGCTTTTGGAATATACCCTCAGAAAATCTCTTAGTCAAACAGAACCTGAAATATCTGACTGGGAAGTGCAATTAACAGGCTTGGATGGGGACCACTGCTTTGAAGTCAGATATCTCCGGTTCCCCAGGGCCGATTTTTAAAATTCTTATACCCATGGAAAGAGGGGACCCTCACCTTTCAGACTAGGACCGTTAGATTCCTGGGGGGGTTTCTGGGTACTCAGAAACCCCCCCTGCGTGCGCGACTGGAGGTAGCTATAGAGGCCATTTTCCTATCAAATACCACATAGATCTTATGGGGCTGAGGTTACTTCAGATATTGAAAGAATCATAGCAGATATTGAAGATATCCCTCCATCATAAATTTGGGTGATATTTGCTTCATACAGTATTCCCTGAAAATACCCTCAGTATTTTCAAGGAATTTGCCATAAAAATGTGATGATAAAGGGCCCCTCAGACACAATGAACAGAAGAGTTGAATTTGATACATTAACCAGCAACATTGTATAAAATACAGCTGAACACTGTTGCAAAATATGATCAGCTACTGAACAATATACCACACGTATTACCATGCCAATACACAATGCACAATGCAGAAGGCAGGGTGATGGCAGGGCCACAGCCAGGCGGGCAGCAGGATGATGATGGCAGGACTGCAGCCCTAGCAGGTGGCAAGGGGATGGCTGGGTCACATCCGGACTGGCGGCAGTTGATGGCTGGGTCCTGCCTCCTTCTTCGCAGCCTGTGCACCAGCTACTCCCGGCGCAGGCTTACAGAAGCCAGCCGTCACCTGGGGAGCTGGTCACTGTATGTGCCGCATAATTAAAAGTTTCAAATGATTACTCTTCAATTAAAAAACCATCAGATAAAGGTGATGGAGTCATCTTGATGAATAAGGATGATTATTTTGACAAAAAATAGATTCAAGTAAATTAAGAGAATCCGTCAAATTATTCCACCACCATAATCATGAAGTGTCTATGTTAGAACTCTCTAATAAAGCTTTAGAGAAAAAAATCTAATTACAAAGGCAGAACATAACTTTATTGAAATAAACAATAAGGTATATATGTACGCACAAAGGATCAGGAAAACTCTACTAATCCACCCAGTAGACCTATGACCTTTAGCTAAAATAGTCTTACGTCTCATATTTTACCACTAGTTTCTGCAACCCTTGGTCATTAAAACTCCCTCTTACATTATAGATACTGGAGATCCTTTAAGCAAATTAAAAATGTTAATTAGGTAGATGTAAGAACTTTCTACACATTTATAGATGAGATCAAAGTATTAGAGGCTGTTTCTTATGGTTTAAACCAATTGTATGTGATTGAAGTTTTCTCAGTGTTTTGAAGTTCTCAGAAGTTTTATTTTAGATTTTATGCAGCTTCTTTTTTCTCCCTCCTTCCCTTTCCTTTCTTTATCTCATTATTGCTTGTAATTTACTTCTATATCAAGGAAAAAAAGTTTTTTTTATTTCATTATCAAAATGCTCCATTATATACATTGCTTCGGAGTACAGTTTGCACTATGTACAACATGATGATCATATGTTAATGTACTATATTTTATGTTTATTGCCTAGTTTGTGGCCATGTTCTTTTTTTCCACCTAATATTTGCGACCAAAGTAGCTACTGCGATGAGTACCCAATTGCAACTTTTTTGAAAAACAAACCACACCCCCTGCACCCATATATTATACATAATCTATATATAGATATAATTACCTCTTTGCCATCTCTGGAGTACCATGTTAGCTAGTGGCATGGTGCTGCAGAGCAGAAAAAATCACAGAAAAATCACAGATGACACAGCGGCCATTTCCCCAGTAAAAAGGCATGGGTGCAATTTTCTCTGGTGACTTCCACATGTGCAGTAGACCCACGTGGAGTCTGGACACAGGCCGTGCAAATATATTTGATAGCCTCTATAGATTTTAAGCTCTCACTTGTAGGGTGCTCCTCATGTGCTCTTCCTTTTCTTACCTTTAGGATCTTCTACACCTTGTCGGTTTTTTTTTATTGCATTGGCTCTGAAAATTCCTACCTGCCTATGGATAAGGAGACTATGGGCCTCATTCTGGTTGGCAAATAAGTTTCTTTATTGATTGCCATGTATATGATGTTTTTATCCTATTATATGTACTGTTCTTCTACAAGCACTTGTATGGCACTGCAGACCTCTAGTTGTACCCCTTCAATTAATAAGGAGAACATTTACAATATATCCATAGCTTTCGAATACAGTATATAAACAAAATAAATAGACTGCATCTTACTGTATGTGTCTTTAGGAAACAGAGACTGCTTACTTTTACGAAATATAGAGGGTGAATCAGCTTGGTTTGCACAGTACATTTGGTTTGCTAATGGACAAAACCATGTGTACTCAGTGGTGTAGCTAGGTGCCACGGTACCCGGATCAAGGGCATGTTTCACACCCCCCCCCGATTTGCAAAAAGGGGGCATGGCCTAACATTACACCGTAATGCCCATTGCACATTTTAGCGAACTTTGTAATACCCAATACACATAAAGCCACATTCCGTAATGACAATTACACATAAGGCCACACATGATGCCCATTACTTTCTATATAACAAACTGTAATGCCCATTACACATTTGATACATGCTCATTGCTGGGAATTTCATGCTCTATGCCAAGGGGCTTCATGCTTGATGCAAGGGGATTCATGCTCATTGCCAAGGGGGACTGAAATTGCTTGTTGCCAAGGGTGGCTGAAATTGCTCATTGCCAAGGGGAACTGACATTGCTTGTTGCCGTGGGGGACTGACATTGCTCGTTGACAAGAGGACTGAAATTGCTCGTTACCAAGGGGGAATACAGCCTGCTCCCCAACCTGCACAGCTCTCCAGCTCCCCGCTGTGCCCAGCTGAGCCAGAGCTCAAGTCTCCCACTGGACTGCTAGCCAAAAGGTGCTCACAGTCCAGCTGCCAATGCTGCTTCTGATTGGCTAGTGGTCCAGTGGGTGACTTTAATTGAAAATAGAGGCAGACTCTGACTTTGGGCGCTGCGGGGAGCAGGGAGTGGGTGCAGCGGTGAGCGGGGTAGAGGGCATGTTGGGGGAATGGGCGTACTGGGGGAGCGGGCGAGCAGGGCGGGGGAGTCGGTGGTAAAGTGCACAGCTCTGGTGCCCGGTGACATTTCGGCGACCTAGCTACACCCCTGTGTGCACTACAGGTGAGGCGGATGTAACATGTGCAGAGAGAGTTAGATTTGGGAAGGGTGTATACTTCAAACTGATATCTGTATTGTGGTGTAAAAATAAAGCAGCCAGTATTATGCACAGAAACAAAATAAATAACCAATAACTAACTCTCTGGACATATTACATCAGCCACACCTGCAGTGCACATGGTTTTGGGCCAATAAAGAAGGAGTTTGCATTTGCAAACCAACCTGAATCACCCCCATAATTTTTACAATTAACATAATGTAACCTGTCTGAGTACCTGAGTACCTATTTTCAATTATTTGCATCTCTCATAGGGGGTTATTCTGGTTGATTTGCGAGTCCACCAAACTTTCAAATCACTTACATATGCGTGCAGGCTGGGACGGAAATGACAGCTGACAACCAATGCTGCCTGCCCCCCACACCCGCGTCATGGCCCATGAAACGCTGGGCGTTCCATTATGGTAATGGAGCTGCCCGGTGCCCCCCGCCTGATATGATTGGTGCGTGCACCCGGCGAACAGAATGTTCGCCGTGGGTTCACGCACCCTGCGTATGTCCATCCACAGAAATGTGCACGCACACTAAAAAAACATTGGTTCCTGTGCGAACAGACCTGAATAAGGTCCATAGACTGGATGGTTTCCTGAAATCAATTGGGCCACAGCTGGAATTAATAATCTAAAAAATATTCTGAAAATATTAGTTCTTTAAAAGTAAAAATACAAAGTACATACGTTTAAAAACAATAAACTGCAGCAGAAAAAAAAACTAAAAACTTTTTTATTACTTATAAGTAGAGACAGGATTATATGCAACATAAAAAGCTTGAAATATGCATGCAAATATGCATGAAAAATACTTAAAATATGCATGAACAGTGTTAAAATATGCTACATTAAATAATAAAAAAGTAATTTTTAACTTATTTATTTAAAAATCAGCATACAGTTAGTTGCAAATAAACTTCAAAAATAGGCCCACAGCACCTGCAGATGTTTAGTGCTGTACACAGGATTTTTTTTTCTTCCTGGCTGCTACAGCAGACTGCAGCCTCCTAGGCTCTTCTGGCATAAACTACACGGACCCTCATCTCCAGCGCCGATGGATCAAATGTCAGCATAGCGTGTGAGGGCGGCACAGTGGAAGGCTTCCTCCCTGCACCGCATACTCACTGTGACATGGCAATTCCTCCACGCCGCCTGATGTCACAACTCTTCTGCATAGGCGTGCGCACGGGGGGTGCCGGGGGTGCACAGGCACCTCCTAATGCCCGTCGGCACCCCCCACGTGATTGCACGCAAACAGTTTGAAATGCACAGTTTCACTTGCCGCTTGCTGCTGCCCGCTGCCCGCTGCCGTTCTCCAGCCTGGAAGCGCTGGCCGGGACGTGGGCTGTGCAGCTTAGTGAGCTGAGAGCTCCATTAACATTATAACCGGGCCCGCCTCTTTAAACGTCACCGTCACACACAGACGTGGTGACGTCGCCCCGCTATCGTCCTGCCCGCGCTCCCTGCGTCTTCCTGCCCGAGCTCCTGCCGTCGTCCTGCCCACGCTCCGGCCATCCTCCTGCTGCCTGAGAGAGAAAGCCCAGCAGCAGCACGCGCCCTGGGCTGGCAGCAGAGTCACTGCAGACAGTGAATGATCCACCACAGCGTGAGTGACCTGGCTGCCTGTAGTGTTCCTCCTAGGAGGAAGCAGGCTAGGTTAGGTTTTTATTAATAAGTGAAAAATTAACAATTAACCCCCTGAGTTGTTGGTTTTGCTGGGGCAGGACAAACCTACTAGGGCAGGTTTGTCCTGCCCCAGCAAAACACATCACAGATATTAGGAAGCTTCCGCTCCCACCTCCCCTCCTGGGTTAGTAAAGCTAGCTCCCCTGCTGCCGCCTCCTACGTCACTATGAATGTGGGGGGGGGGAATGGGGGTGATGGGGGGGGGGGAATGGGGGTGATGGGGGGGGGACCCCTACAGGTAGTGCGCCAGTGGTGCTGTGCTGGAGGCACCACTGGTGCGCTGATGTTTCGCCTCCTACGTCACTATGAATGTCGGGGGGAATGGGGGTGATGGGGGGGGGGGCCCTACAGGTAGTGCGCCAGTGGTGCTCTGCTGGAGGCACCACTGGTGTGCACCTAATGTAAAGTGGTATGCATCGGCATCGGCAAGTGTATAGTCATATGCACACATGGTGATGCTGGTTGCAAGGGAGCCGATGGCAGGTGGAAGTGACGGCTGTGCTGTAGCATGACTGTCATTAATGAGGACTCCCTTGTCCGAGCATGTTTAGACGATGAAGATGGTCGTTAATGATGTACAGCAGTGGTGTCAAACTCATGGCCCTCCAGCTGTTGTGGAACTACACGTCCCAGCATGCCCCGCCACAGATTTTATATAATGCATTGCTAAAACTGTGGCAGGGCATGCTGGGGCGTGTAGTTCCACAACAGCTGGAGGGCCATGAGTTTGATACCACTGATGTACAGTGTACACACTAGGCGATATTGGTCACAATATCGCTCAGAAAGCCCTTTCTGAGCGATATTGTGACCAATTTGGCCTAGTGTGTATGGGGCCTCTGAGGCACTTATGTATCATATAGCTTCCCCTCGGGACATACAAGCTATGCTATTACTGGTGCCTGTCCTTGTTTTTACCTCCTATATCCCTATAGATTGTAAGCTTGCAGCAGGGCCCTCTCACCTCCAAGTCTGTCTGTTGTTACCCAGTTTGTTTTATCACTGTCTACAATTGTAATGCGCAACGGAATCTGCTGCGCTATATAAGACGCTGTAATGGAATCTGCTGCGCTATATAAGACGCTGTAATGGAATCTGCTGCGCTATATAAGACACTGTAACGGAATCTGCTGCGCTATATAAGACACTGTAACGGAATCTGCTGCGCTATATAAGACACTGTAACGGAATCTGCTGTGCTATATAAGAACCTGTAACGGAATATATTATAATTAATTCATTTTCATGTTCTTTCCAGCCAGTGTTCAGAAGCTAAACGAATTATTCACCAGTGCAGAAGGCACTGATCAAGGATACCACTATGAGGAATGGAGATTCCCCCTCCTTGTTCGATGCCTGAAATAAACATCCTGGAATTGTACAGTATGTGTCATAACTGATTCGTATTATTCACAGTGGGGTAGATGTATTAAGCCTGTTGAAGAAAGAAACTGGAAATAAAGTGGAAGGTGATAACGCTCAAGCCAATCAACTCCCAACTGTCATTTTAAACACCGCTGATTGGCTGGTTCGTTAATCACCTTCCCCTTTATATCCACTTTACCTCCACACCAGGCTCAATACATCTGCCCCGTTATACTTTACAGTGTTATTTATGCGCTTGATTAACTATTAAGTACTGCAGGTTTCCAAGTGATTATTGTAGATAGAAACATAGAAGGAAAGGTCACAATTTTGAAAATATTTTTACAGTATTTTCCAGAAACAAATGGTCAAAATGTGGTAAAGTCATCTGTGACACCTGTGATATTACTGCTTTGTTATATACAAATAAATCATCTGTGTGAGTTCCTGCCAACACTGTATTTAATATAGTTTGCATTGATGCCCAGTAGGCGGTGATAGACACGCCCAGTGGGCGGTGATGGACACACCCAGTGGGCGGTGATAGACACGCCCAGTAGGCGGTGATAGAAATGCCCCTCCAATTGTGCACCTACTAATAAAATGGGCTGCGCACGCCTATGCTCTTCTGCCTGCCTCCTCTGCTCTTGGTGTAAAGTCCTAGGCCAGGGGCAGGCAAAGGTTCAGGAGCTTCGTAATGGCATCCGCCCGACTGACTTTTATCAACATGGATTTGCAGCCTAGAGCAGTGTCAGACATAGCGTACATCCAAGGTTCCCCACACCGCGCACATATTGCCCCAGCCTGCACACTCTACCACTACCTGGCCAGCAGCAGCAGGGCAAAGCAGTGCTGTGACTCGCGGGTGGAAAGGGGGCAGGGCCTAAAATATGCACATCACTAGATTTTAGGTCAAATATGCAATAACCAGTGAGAATGGGCAAAATATGCAAATGCATATGCAAATGCATATAATCCTGTCTCTACTTATAAGTAAAATCCAGGTAATATTAAGCAGCTCTTTAAACATTTGTTAAATACAGCATAATGCATACGGTAAAGAAATGTATTATTATTATTACTACTACAACAACAACCTTCTACTATTACTACTACTACTGCTTCTTCTACTATCTAATAAGCACAATTAATGTTTTGTTTGGGATTTGGCTGTGTATGTTCCATAATTAAAATATATTTGTATTTCATAAACATTAAGTGATAATCTTGATTCTCTAAAATGATATTATACATACTTTGTATGCTACACAAATATACCACTTTTGCAGTCTTGCACGGTGGTCTGGGCTCTGTAGCTGTTTAACCACTAATGTTTACAGTGAATATATTTTTAGTACTGCACACGACTTTTAAAGCATTACTAATTTTTTCTTTTTTTTTTTTCAAGTTGTTGAATGTAACACTCATAAAAGGTGCCTATGACAAGCTGTGGAATTTAGCTTTGAATCGTTATATATATTTACATGTAATCCCCAGGACATGCCAGACCAGGGGCTAAACTGGATTGCGCGTTGACTAAATGTGTCCCCGGAGGATGAGTAGCATGTGAATAGAACCAAGCTACAGTAACAGCAAAATAACCATAGAGCCAAAAGAAAAAGCCAAGGAAAGTTCTATTAGCTAAAACAATAACTATGTAATAGATTGTTTTGTTTTTTTTCTTTTCACCAGTATTTGTCATATTCTTGATTTACACTTTTAGGGGCTGATTTATAGTTGGGTACTTAAATTATGATAATCTTGCTTATTTTTGCAAGCTTTGCATAGAGCTGCTAACACAAGTGTGTAAGGTTTACCTACCATAATACCCTTTAAGCTAAACATTTTTGGAACACTGCAGCTTACAGAGTCTGCCCCTGAATGTACATAAGAAAAGATCCATGCAATAAAGATGCATCTGCTTCAAAAACAGTAGTATTTGTGCCAGACATAAATCAGGTGTAAAACTGTTTACACTTAAGGCCCATACACACTGGGCAACTTTGAGCTGAAAGCCGTTCAAAACAGCAAGTTTGAGCGGCTTTCAGCTCAAAGCCGCCCAGTGTGTATGGCCCGGTGATGAGCGGTGATCGCTGCTGCGCGTTCCCACATCATTGCCAGGAAAGCCGCTCATCTGCTGGTAATACCAGCAGATGAGCGGCTTTCAGGATGGCTTTGCATAGCGCTGCTCTATGCAGAGCCATCCTCCCCCTGCTGATGGCGCCGGGCAGGGGGAAAGTGGCTCACTGTGTATGCACCTCAAACTCAACATTTCCAAAACAGAATTAATGATATTCCCACCAGCCAAGAGTAGTTACCAACCTGATATCTCTATCACTGTTGAGAACACAACAATCAATCCTACTCCACAAGCTCGCTGCCTAGGGGTCATCCTCGATTCTGAACTGTCCTTCATTCCTCACATTCAATCTGTTTCTAAATCGTGTTACATGCATCTAAAAAACATATCCAAAATTAGTCCGTAACTTACAAAAGACACTGCAAAAACTCTAATCCATGCACTCATTATATCACGCATTGATTATTGCAATGGCCACCTTACCGGTCTTCCTGAGAAAAGACTTTCACCACTGCAATCCATTTTGAATGCAGCTGCGAGGCTGATCTTCCTGGCTAGACGTTCATCATCTGTTGATCCGCTCTGCCAGTCCCTCCATTGGTTGCCTGTATATTACCGCATTCAATATAAAATTCTACTTACACACAAAGCCATTACTCTGACTACACCAACTTATATCTCTTTGCTTATCTCAAAATATATCCGCACCCGACCTCTCCGCTCTGCACAAGATCAGCGTCTCTCATCCACACTCATTACTCGCTCCCACTTACACTTTTTGTCGGGCAGCACCCACCTTATGGAATGCCCTTCCACGCACACTCAGACTCTCCTCTAGCCTCCAAAATTTCAAGCGTTCCCTGAAAACTCACCTCTTCAGGCAAGTTTATCATATTCAGGACCCCCACACAACCTCCAGTAGAATTCATATCTAATTGCATCCCATCAGGACTGTCTAGTAATCTGGTGGGATTGCCATGCTATGGAATTCTTTCCTTATGTATCCCTCCTATTATCCCTAAATATTGTAAGCTTGTGAGCAGGGCCCTCCTAGCTCCATGTTGGTTTGTATCTAACCAGTTTGTTTAATCACTGTTGTTTCCAATTGTAAAGCGCAACGGAATATGCTGCACTATATAAGAAACTGTAAATAAATAAATAAATAAATTCCCCTATATGCTACACTACATCCCCCCACACGCTGGATAATACCACTACACTACAGTACACCCCCCTTACTACTACACGCTACATTTCCAACAATAATATTTAAATTTTTAAAACGGTCTCCCACCATGGGAACCCACTGGAGTAGCTGCTGGCCTGACTGACCTTTTACGAAACACTGTGGTTGTCCTGTTTGGTAGCACGGTCTCTGACAGAAGAGCAGGAGCCGGAGGCGGACCAGGGCAGCTGCAGGAGCACTGGCATTCCCTCATTGTCTGGGAGGGAGGCAGGAACCAGGAAGAGTGGCCAGGGTGGGGCTACACGCCATTATTCAACAGTATGGAGGCCAGGGGGCGGGCAGGGGTGCCGCAGTCCAGCGAGAGGAGCCAGACCCTCAGCTGGCTGTTAGCAGCAGCATGTCAGTATGTGAGCAGAAGTGGATGGCCCAGGGGCAGAGCAGCGGCACGGATCGCATGATCCTCTGTACAAATTCAGCGCTGATAGGGGAGAGAAAGAGCTGTAGTTTCACCCGCTGCAGATGGCAGTGTTTCTGAGACACACAGTCAGACACTAGACATATATATAGATGATACTTTGGAAGTCCAGTGAGCATTAAGGTGTTGTAATCCATATGAGGAGGCTCTCATTTGTTGTTATGGATTATGTGGAATAAACTTTAATTTATAGATGAATGCACTTGGCTTGACATCACTAAATTAACCTATGAGTAAAAGTAGTTTTAATGGTGGAAATTTAGAAAATATTAATGAACATTAATCTTGTATGTAAATCACTGGGTGCAGCACTGCATTTGCTCACAATCTTAGATTACAGTCACTGGATTCTTTGGACTGCAGATTGAATGATTCCTTTTTGATCTGCAGCTGAATAGTCTTAAAGGAATCGCATACAGAGGATATCGTCTTTCAATTTATTCATGTCCTTGTTGCATGTGCAATTTTATTTTGCAAAGATGTGATGCCATATAAAAAGTGACATCTATGTTTAAAATTCAAACACTTGTGGTAGTTCTTTCTTGGTTCTTCTAATTTAGCTGTTGATAAATAAAGGCCTTCTCTTGTTCTAAAGGCCCCCATACATTAGTCCTAAGGACAAGTAGGACCTGATTGTCCCGGGAGCTCCCCGGGAGGGTTCACATGCGATTAGGCGCTTTGTGTGGCAAGTTTTGCATGCAATTTATCACATGCAACTCCTGAGGAGCTGCAGACGGAGGGAGCAGGGGAGCGGCGGACGCCGGCGAGGGGACTAGGGAGCGAGGTACGGCAGCAGGGGAGGGTGTCTGTGACCAGGGAGCCGGGTGGAGCTAGCAGGGCGGAGCGTTGACACCAATTTCAAAGGTAAAATGAACAGCATTTGTTACCATATCTCTCCATGACAGACAGATTATGAATCATCCACATTCTCCTGCACTCCCCAATCTACAGCATTCCCTGAATCCAAAGGTGCACTATTTATTTGTATTTATTTATTTGCCTTACTGCCCAACCCACCACTCTAAACTATACTCTCAACATCTATACTACCTCTTCATCCTCCCATTATCCTCTGACACATTTCCAATTTCCTTTAAATATGCACTAACCTCACCAATCTGAAAGAAGGCATCTCTTGACCCGGACTCTCTCCCAAACTACCACCATTTATTTTCTCCCAATTTCCTCTAAACTACTTCAGCTGTGTATATATAGTATCATTGTCTACCTAGATTTCTCTCCTTTCTCTACCTTCTCTAATCTCTGCCATTGGGTTCCATACCTACAATTCCAGACCCTACAAAAGCGGTCAAAAATCTATTTACAGCAATGTATAAGGATCTCCATACTACTCTTCACAGACATTTATCCTGCTTTCATTGTTGCTGATACAGGTTGAGTATCCCTTATCCAAAATGCTTGGGATCTGAAGAACTTTGGATAATGGATTATTCTGTATTTTGGAATATTTTTATATTTCAATTATGTATCTTGAGGTATCTTGCATTTATGATATATAAGCACATCAAACACATGAAATACACACAAATATATTTTATTTGTGCATAAAACAAGGTTTTAGAACATGAAACAAATTTGTGTAATATCTCAGGTACTGAATTTGAATGCCAAGCAATCATGTCCTTGCACATATTTAGTGCCAGTTAGTGTACATGCTATTTCCCCACTAGTGCCAGTTACAGATGTCCCCAGTAGGTTTTTAGCAACAAATAAAAAATAAAAGTAAATTTTGGAGACTATGATTTTCAGAATAATTTGGATAACAGATATTTGGATAAGGGATTCTCAACCTGTACTTCTTTTTTGCCTGTTTTTTTTCACTTTATTGGCTTTTTTAAAACACTTTTTTCCAGATTTAATTTATACTAGCCCATTCTAGTCATCCTCCCTCTAGTCCACTCTCACTATCAGTTCAGGCCCATAGGGCTCTATACTGAGCCTTCTGTGTTCCCACTGTATGTACACATAATCTATTCATAACTTAATTTTCTCTTTTGGCCTCCATTATCATCTTTATGCTGACAACAACCAAAAGTGCCAAATCAGCTAAAACCATAGGCCTAATCCAGACCTGATTCTAAAATGGACAAAACCATGTTGCACTTCAGGTGAGGCAAATGCTATATGTGCAGAGAGAGTTACATTTAGGTAGGGTGTGTTCAAACTGAAATCTAAACTGCAGTGAAAAATAAAGCAGCCAGTATTTACCCTGCACAGAAACAATGGCCCTTATTAAGATCCGATCGCAGTACAAATTTGTTCGGAAAATGGGCAAAACCAGGTGCGCTGTGCTCGCCATGCTTTATAAAAATCAACTACACCCGACGTGGATAGTGGGGGTATGAACAGGTCGCTGCGCTCGCCACGCTTCGGGCTCACTTGGATAGTGGGGGTGTGCAATGATGGTAGGCAAATCGGCCGCTAAATCACATACGATTTTTGCATTCGATTTGCGGCCGCCGTGATAATACACAAGTACCTACTCTGCTGCTCTAATAAAAGTACTGAGTATATCGCTATTCCTGAGAAATTCTTGTTATACCAAGCTCCTGAATACTTAATACATCTTGGATCCTACAGTCTTTCTTCAGTTAACTGTTTCCTTGCCATATTGTGCCTACCTGCAGTTAATTCTTCAGCCAATAATTCTGCTGTCAACAGTCAATTTAATAAGCCCCTTCTGCTAGATGTTTAAGTCCTGGTGGCATCTTAAGAACTGGTATGTACCTCTAATTAAGAGAACAATAAGCAGCTGTTAAAGGCAGAAGTCCCAATCACTGGCTCAATTGTGCTGGTTTTACCTAACAGAAAATTAGAATTTATACCATTTCAGCTACATATTATGTGACCCTCCAACCATATATCAGTCCTCCAGTTCACTCAGCCATCTATGGCTAATTTGGCCCTCACCCATTCCTCTCATTGCATGATCTCTACTTGTGTTTTTTTTTTTAATTATATATTTTATTATAATTTATCATATAGAAAGATTATGTTTACTGTACAACTGTATTGCATAGTACAACTAATGGAAATGACAGCTTTGGTAAAATGCTTGAATATACAAAAAATAATCCATTAAATATTCTTGTTGTACTGTAAATTTAATTATGAGTATTCTCCCGCTTTTAATTGTAAACCACACAGCCATTGTATGCTCCCAATACTTACATGTGCTTCTGACATTGATGTGTCTGCAATAAAGCTTTTAGGAGGAATTATATAAAACAGTGTAAAGAGTGAAGAGGTTGGCAAGTACAAAAGTTCCCATACCATACCAACCAATCAGCCACTACCTGTAGTTTGATAGTATGTACATTATTTAGTTACTTAAAGCATATTGGTTGCATTGGGCAACTTCTCTACTTGTCCACTCTTTACACTCTTGGACACATTTCCTCCTAATAGCTTTGCTGCTGATATATCTCTCCTTTAGTCTCATGGCACAACCACTGTCAATATGGCAGCAAATCTGATATGATAAAAAGCTTATCATGCAGTGATCACTGCCAGGGCAACCTTCTTTATATCAAAGCCGGCCCTTATGAAGTAGGGCATGCTCAGACACATAAATAGAGTTGCTGTTACTTATGCCCCTGCCAGTGTAATGTTGTCAAATATAAAAAATGTCAAGGAACTTGCATGAACTTTGAATGGGTGAGCATAGAGGTGGGAACAGGTGGCAGAAGAACAGATTATTTAGACACTGAGTGAGGGTTGAGATGAAAATAAGATGGCTATGGTGTGGATGAGGATACTATGGGGAAGAAAACTGATTAGCTTGGATGCCACTGATGGACTAACGTCTTTTTTCAGCCTTAATCACTATGTTAATTACTATGTTAAATATGCTACAAGCAGGCTATCATTGCTGTGTTTCCATTCATTTGTTTAGCATTATATTCAGGTCCTAATCTCTGCTGACTATACTGTACCAAAATGTTGATCCTTATAGTACTAAATGCTTAGCCTAAGACACCAGTATGAATGTTCTTGAACAGCTGAGACTGTGTATTTATTACATTATTTATGTATGTATCGTTCAAATTATAGCTCACAGGTATGAAGTTATTTTGCTGAACTTATAATCAACACTTAAGGGTTTAAATAACATGATATAAGTGAATTTAGCTTCATTACATCAGTATTCACTATTAGTTTTATGATGTTAGTATTGTATTTTGTTATGCTTTTTTTCCTTGTTTCTTTCTTTTTCCCATAATTTATGACATACAAGTGAAAGGTTAAGTGAGGCAGTAGGCAAACAATGATTACTTGAAGTTGATTTGTTGTAAGCAGAAAACTATGGGCATGCATTAGGGTCCCAGGAACTTTGCCAAGGATCAAATTATGTTGGCAAGACAACAGGCATCTCCCAAATTGCAGAAATTGTGGGGTGTTCCTGGTATGAAGTGGTTAGAATCTACCAAAAAGTAGTCCAACCAGTGAACCAGTGACAGGGTCATGGAATTCCAAGGCTCGCTGATGGGAATGGACAGCGAAGGCTAGCCCACCTGCTTCGATCCTACAGAAGAGCTAATGCTGGCATGACAGAATGGTGTCAAAACAGCTTGCTGTGTATGGAAATACACAGACCAGTCAGAGTGATTATTCTTTCCCCTGTCCACCGCCAATATGCTCACAATGAATCATGTTTTCTTTGACATCATGTTGATGGTCAGTTACATGTGCTTTATTTACCTAGTGAAAATATGTCATCAGGATGCACTATGGGAAGCTGGCAGGGACAGTGTGATGCTTTGGGCAATACTCTGTTTGGAAAACTTGGGCTGGCATTTATGTGAATCTTAGTTAGACCTTTACCAATCAACCTAAACAATAATACAAACCAAGTAAACCTATCCATGGTAATGGTATTACCTGGTAGCAGTAACCTCTTTTAGTAGGATTATGCACTTGCCACACTACAAAAATTGTTCAAGAATGGTTTCAGGAACATGGCCAATTTCAAAATGTTGACTTGGCCTTCAAATCAATCCAATGGAGCAATTTAAAAAAATGAAAGGTTCTTCTTTGTTGCCAAAAACCATAGGACTCCTCCAGAACCTTGAGGAGTCAATGCCCTAAGGGGTAGCACAACCTGTATCTATAGAACATTACTTAGTTGTTATTATTATTATTATTATTATTATTATTATTATTATTATTGTTAAGGTTGATCTACAAGAACTGTACTTGTTTTATGTATAATTTCTATTTAATGCATAAAACTGGCTTCACTCCCTCCCCCTCTCAATATGTTCTTCTTTCCATGCTTTCAATCATGCCTTCTGTTTTTCCACTCCCTTTCTCAAGTAACCACAAACAATTGGAGATCATTCACAAAAGTAGGGGGTAATGGGCAGATGAGAGGTCCTAGCAAACACCCATTACCTGTTGCATAACTGAAGAAGGTGAGAGACTATACCATACTAATTCATCCCAATACCCAAACAGAGCACTGCATTTATAGTAAAAGCCAGCTTGGGGGTATACATTACATACGATCCACTGGAAATGATAATTTGTAATATATAATAACCAAAGCCTGGTGTCCAAATTTTACAACTCACCAGAAATTGAGATCTGTATTGTTTAGATGCTAATACAAAAGTATTGATGCTAACACCAAAGTATTGTGTAGTAAAGACTAGATTTTGTCTTGCATAAAAGGTCAAAATATTCCCTCCATACATGGGCCCTTATTCTAAATCGGACGGTACGGCCCGCGTGCGGCCGTACCGCCGATGTTTTTATTCTGCACATGCGCAGAGGTCAATCTGCGCATGTGCAGCCCCCTTCGCCGCAGACGGATTTCGTCCGCCGCAAAGGGGGCGTATAGGGGCGTGAGGGGCTTCATACCCTCATTTCCCTATGTGTACGCCCCGCGTTTCATGGGCGTTCCCATGCAAACGCGGGGCGTATGCATGGTAATGAGGGTATGACGCAACTCATGGGGGCGGAAAGCTGACGTCGCCGGATGTCAGCTCTCAGCCCCCATGCAAGCTATCACACGGACGATTGTCCGTGTGGTCTCAGCTTGCGGGAGCTGCTGGGGCGTGCGGACCTGCCTTCGATGGTCGACGACCATCGAATGCAGGGGGCAGCTCCCACCATGGTGGAGGCGTACGCCTCCACCATTTTTATGCGGATCGCCAGCCGTCCGTGTACGGACGGCCGTGGCGATCCGTCTCGTGGGCGGGGATTGGTTTGTGCGGCCGGAGCACCGTGTGCGGCTCCGGCCGCACCAACCAGAATAAGGGCCATGGAGAGGTCTTCAGAATAGAGTGTTCAACATATCAGAATCAGAATCAGCTTTATTGGCCAGGTATACTTGCGTATACTAGGAATTTGATTTGGATTGCTGTGCAACAGCCGGTTAGGTAACAGTTAAACAGTGACAGTACAGATATACATAACACGTCCAGGTATATACTAGATGTACCCTCAGGATTATAGAAGCAGAGACAGCACAGTTTTCACTCAGGGAACACATACCTACCGAGCTGCACAGCGCCTAGGCAGCCATTAGCGGCGCCACTGGTCCCGCAAACAGCCAGGTAGGTAACAATAAGCAGAGACAGTACAGTTATCACACAGGGAACACATACCCGCTGAGCTGCACAAGGCCTAGGCAGACATTAGCGGTGCCACTGGTCATCGCAGCAGCCAGGTAGGTAACAATAAGCAGAGACAGTAAAGTTATCACACAGGGAATATATACCTGCCAATCTGCACAAGGCCTAGGCAGCCATCAATGGCGCCACTGTTCGCAACAGCCAGGCAGGCAAAAATACAAGCAGAGACAGTACAGTTATCACTCGATGAACACATGCTTACCGAGCTGCACAGCGCCTAGTAAGGATCACACAGAATAGATATTGAATGGCATGTAGGACACTAGCATGCACACTGTATAGAAGTAATTATAGATGTAATGTTCCACTTCTTTATATTACGAGGATATTAAAGGCTACTAATTAGAGATGTCCTGTACAATATCAAACTGTAATGTTATATATATAATAATATGCAAATTGTGAAATTACATGTATAAGAATCAGGGCCGGTGCTAGGGGGTTCGGCGCCCTCCTGCAAACTATAAATTTGCGCCCACCCAAACTTTACAAATGGAGGGGTGTCGCCACACAATAGTGCTCCCACTCCAAATTACACCACACAGTAGCACAATCTTATTCAGCTAACACAGCACCAGTGCCGTAACTAGCCATTTTGGTGCCATGTGTTAAAAATCAGGGACAGTGCGCGCCAAAGGCGCGCGAAAAATTGTAGAAGCGTGGCTTCATGGGGAATTGGCGTGGTCACATAAAAAGTACCAATAACACCATAATCCCCATAACACATTATGCTTCACACCTCAAAGCCCATAACACAGTAGTAACCACACAAAGTAATGCACATTACACATTATGCCATACACCGTAATTCCCCTTACATAATATGCCATGCACTATAATGCCCATATGACATTGACACACATTATGCTACACATAATTCCCCAAGTACTCCTGCATATGCCCACATTTGTAGCGTTGCTTATTCATAACACCCACACCAGTTGCCAAAAGTAGTTGCTCTGCTTATACGTAGTGCCCACACCAGTTGTCGACAGTAGTAGAGCTGCCTATACACATGCTCACACCAGTTGCCAACATTAGTAGCACTGTGTAACCATATACCCACACCAGTTGCCAACATAAGTAGCGCTGCCTATACAAGTGCCCACACCAGTTGCCGACATTAGTAGCGCTGCCTACACACATGCTCACATCAATTGCTGACAGTAGTAGCGCTGCCTATACACATGCTCACACCAGTTGACGACATAAGTAGAGTTGCCTATACACATGCTCACACCAGTTGCCGACTGTCGTAGCAAGGCATAACCATATGCACACACCAATTGCCGACATTAGTAGCGCTGCCTATACACGTGCCCACACCAGTTGCCAACATTAGTAGCCCTACCTATACACGTGCCCACATCAGTTGCCGACATTAGTAGTTCTGCCTATACATATTCCCACATCAGTTGCCGACATTAGTAGCACTGTGTAAACATATACACACACCAGTTGCCGACATTAGTGGCCCTGCCTATACACGTGCCCACACCAGTTGCCGACATTAGTAGCGCTGCCTATATACGTGCCCACATCAGATACTAACAGTAGTAGCACTGCGTAGACATATGCCCACACAAGTTGCCGACGTTAGTAGCGCTGTCTACACACATGCCCACACCAGATACTGACAGTAGTAGCACAGCGTATACATATGCCCACACCAGTTGCCGACATTAGTAGCACTGAACGTCCGTCCGGGGAGCGGGCGTTTGTTTGCCTGGTGGGTGGCAATAAGCCGCTCGCTAAGCAGGGAACGACTGCTGCTTTACGAACAGTCCCGAATCACCCCCACAGAACCTATACAAACACACAACAGAAACACAGACACTTACGTTTTTTAGAGTGCCCAGTCCTGAGAGAGGAGGATGCCATTGCCACAGGAGATCATGGAGGACTGGGGAACATCACTTGTCATCATTAGGCTCCCCCCCACACACAGCATTTTGCCGCGAATCGCGGGTCGGCGGGAGGGGGCGGGGCCAATATGATGCAATTTAATGAGATCTTATGCCATAGTTCAATCAACCCCCCCTCCCCCCGCACAGACCAGCAATTTGCGCATATAGCCACGAAGGGGCGGAGCAACAATTAAATCATAATATGAAGAGGAGCTGCTACTGTTGGTCAGGCACAGCAGCACTCCTCTTGTGGCTATTTTTAGACCTCCCCGCTGCCCTCACTTGCTGCAGTCGGGTCCTGGCTCAGCTGTCTGATCGGAGCTGAGAGTCCCTATTACGGCAGCCAGCCCAAAGCACAGTGCATCTTGCAGTCACTGTCGTCGCTGTCCAGTCCAGGAGGGAGAGACTGGCGGCGGCAGCAGGACTTCAGCGTGAGTGTTGGTAGCCTGCCCTGCAGCACCCAACCACCTGAGTCCCCAGCCGAATTGTGTGGGTGGCGCTACACCCGCGAGTGGGTGGAGCCATCTATGTCTGGGCAACTTTCGGCCTCACATGCGGCCGGCCTCCCGGGAAAGGTCCCGGTGACTTAAATGGCCAATCGACCCCTGCTGCCTGTCAGTCATACACTGACAGCGGCAGCACTACACAGTGGCAGAGTCGCAGAGCAGGGAGAGAGCGCCTATACAGCCCAGCGCCTCCCTGCTTTGCAGGCTTTGCTGAGCGGCTTGCGCCGGCCCTGATAAGAATCATATTAATTATGCAATGAACCTGAGATTATATGGAAAAAGAAAAATCACCCAGACACTTTCAGATTTTTTTCTTTTTAACAAGAATCAAAACACAAAAAAATAAGAAACTTGCTCATAGCAAAAACCATTTATTGCACATGAATCATACTCTTTGTAGATACTTAATTTGCAGCACTTTTCTCATGCTCCTTGTTAGCTTTCAAGTTTTTTTTCTGTCTTACATAAAATAAGCAAGTCCATTCTCTAAGGCTTTGGAAACAAGAATCATCACACGGCCTCCATTCCCCTCCAGCTCATGTGAACCATGGGAAATTTCTATACTGTTCAGCTTGCTACACTATTTCCACAACCTACGTGACACCTGTTAAAACCAGAACGCAGAGAAATGGTCCATTCATTAGCTTTGTGGTCCATTGAAATGATTATTATTTGAAATGCAAAAAAATATTCTATATGATTTATTATGCTTCACTAAGTAAATAAGCAAGTACAAGATTGATGAAAAATAAGTCTTCTCCACTTCATTTAGGAACCTTTTTGGGCACACTATTTGTCAGGCCATATACTGTATTCCATGACTTTATGTTGGCAAGACATTTGTTGTATAGATACATGCAGGGTTACCAAAGTAATTGAACATTGGCATTCTATATTTCCATGAATATCTTATTTGTCCATTTTATTTATAGATCGTATTTTGCCATCTTAGTCTTTCACTAAGGTTGCAATTATGCACATAAGACTGTTTTAAGAAGTTAGTGTTACCTACACAGTTTTATGCTAGTTACTTGTGCAGCCTGTATTAGGACATGGCATTTTTTAAACACCCAGGTATTCTTGTCCTTAACACTTTCAAGGACATTCAGATATACTATACTCCTATTATAAGCAGTATCAGAATATCATATTATCAAGAAATAAGCAATATCAGATGGGGGTAGAGGTTGGGGATGTTGTCACATACCCTTGATTGGGGAAAGGGGGTAAATGTGAGGCCAATAAGCATTGAAACATAGTCAAAGGGATAGATGAGTATTATAGTAAGTCAGAAGGAGTTTTCTTAAGACAACTACAGCTATTGTTGGGACTGCTTGCGGTTGATAGATTTACAATGTCTAGATAGAGAGTCAATGGGGGAAATTTACTAAAGGAAATTTGTAAAAAATAGGTGTATTTGTATCCAGAAATACACTTATTTTTGACATTTACTATCCCGAAAATACGGCAATTCGTAGTCGTATTGATAGCACATCAATACGACTACGAATTGCCGTATTTTCGGGATAGTAAATGTAAAAAATAAGTGTATTTCTGGATACAAATACACCGATTTTTTTACAAATTTCCTTTAGTAAATTTCCCCCAATATGTCTACCCCAAAATCTCAACATGCAATAGGTCCACACGGTCAGAAGTTCAAGAGTCAAAAGGTCAACATGAAAAAGGTTTATAGGTTTTTGGGGTCAAAAGGTCAACAGGATCAAAAAATGTACATCAAGGTACAAGATACATGTTTTTTAAAACTGGCTTGTACTTCACTATCCATGTCAACATAGAGGGAGAATATAATATCTCATGTCAACCTATTCATGTGTCTAATGTTTCCATGTTAACCTTTTGACCCTGTTGACCTTTTGACCAAGTTGACATTTTCCCTGTCGAGCTTTCCCATGTCAATATTTTTTACCTTGTTGACAAATTGCATGTTGACCTTTTGGGGTCGACTTATTGACTATCTAGACACTGTCTTTCTAATAATCCACACCCTGCTGGGGCAGTGTTAGAATTCTTTTCATATGATAACCACCAATGATAAAAATACAAATGTTCAAAAATATAATTAACAAATAAAAAGTGCAACAAGATGAGAGATCTGTATAAGACATACAGTAGTAACATAGTAACATAGTAATTAAGGCTGAAAAAAGACGTTAGTCTATCGAGTTCAACTCTAAATTTTAACTACTGACTTGAGTAAGTCATATCTATAGGATTCCCTTAGTGGCCAAAAGTGTATCCAATTTTGATTTAAATTCATTAACAGTAGTTGCTGTAACCACCCCCACCGGCAATGAGTTCCAGAATGTTACTGCTCTAATGGTGAAGAATCCTCTTCTTAATTCAGTACAGAATTTATTTTCCTCAAGCCTCAGTACATGCCGTCTTGTCCTAAGTATAGGCTTGTTAGTGAAAAAATCATCTTGCAGTTCCTTATGATTCCCAAACCTGTATTTGAACATACTAATCATATCACCTCTCAACCTCCGTTTCTCCAGTGAAAACATATTCAGCCTAGTTAACCTATCCTTGTATTCTAGTGATTCAAGACCTTTTACTAGATTAGTCACCCTTCTCTGTACCTGTTCCAATTCATTTATGTCCTTTTTAAGGTGCGGTGCCCAGGAATGAACACAATATTCCATGTGTGGTCTCTCCAATGTCTTGTAAAGAGGCACTATAACATTGGCATCCCTTGAATCCATACACCTTTAATGCATGCCAGTGTCCTGTTTGCTTTTGCTGCTGCACTTGAGCAGTGTGCACTATTACCCAAGTTTTCATCTATGATGACCCCCAAGTCCTTCTCTACAGCAGAATTCCCTATAATAACTCAATTTAGCCTATAAGTAGCTTGTTCATTTTTGTTCCTACAAATCCTAAGGTGAGCTCAGGGAGGACAGAAACCTCCCAAACAGGGCCACTGGAGGGCGGTAATGATCCGCCGAGGAGAGGTACCATAGAGGTACCATAGAAAGCTTGGAGCGGGGAGCAGGTAAGACAGTGGGCTTCCCTCTCCCCTCCCCATCACGCCCATGAATCAAAGCTGCATTCCCCCCCCCCTCCCCGGACACGGTATCGGCCACAGTATCGCCCACACACACACACCCCCAGAGAGCAGGCACCTGCCACAGTATCTCCCTGGACACGGTAACGGCTGTGGTATCGCCCGCAAACCCCCCCCCCGGAGAGCAGGCGCCTGCCGCAGTGTCGCCCGCAAACACACACCCCCCCGGAGCGCGCGCAGGGGGGGCTTGCATCGGGCAGTGGGCAGAGGATTTGCCCAGGGGTATTGCCTGCTGACTCCTCCACCTAGATAAGTCTATTTCTACTTTGTTTTACCTGACACTACCCCTCCCCCTTTTTTTAGCGATATCAACCGTAGGCTTTTAAAATTACTTGCATTTTTTATAGGTCTGTTTTTTCTATGTAAACCATATCATACTGTTTGTTTTTAAATAGTGCTATTGTGCACTTTTTTATGTATAAAATACATTTTCTGATGTTTTAAAAAGGAAAACCTACCCCCCTTTTTTTACATATCCAGGTATTTGCTGTCGCTTACACCTCTTTCCAATCCACCACATTTTACTCTTGTGACACCTCTTACCAAGGTGTCCTTACTTAGAGGATAGCTGACACCCCTTATCTCTGAAAAGGGCACCTGCATATAGCTCTACCTTTAGAGTAACTAACAGTCTAGGACATGAGTGGCGCCCTGCATCCCTTTCTCTCTTTATATATCTCTCTCATATATATATATATATATATATATATATATATATATATATATATATATATATATATATATATATATATATAGACTTTGTAGGGGGGTGGACGAAGCACTCCAGACTTTGTTCAGTGTCCAAAATCAAGTTTATTTGAATCACAGCAACGTTTCAATGCTATTGCATTATCATCAGGCTCAAAATCACCCCCCTACAAAGTCTATATGATCCAGTGGCGTAGCTAGTGTAAGGCAGCCCCCGCTGCCGCTTGGGGGAGCGGGCAGCAGAGGGGGTGCCCGGCGCACTGCGCGACAATCATCATCTACACTACAGTGAGTATAATGACTTACATGTTGCTGCTGCCGCAGTGTGGGTGCCGCGCGGACTCGGACCCCCCCCCTTCCCCTCCCCCACCGCAGCCTGCACCCATTCACCAGGCCCTGTCATTAAGGGCCCAAGCGCAGCCACCTACACTGTGGGGCTGCTGCTGACGCCCGTCCGGCAGAGCGCAGAGCATTAGTGGGAGGGGAGGGGACGAGGTCATGCGGCCGAGGCGGAACTACCGGAGGTTGCCGGGGGTTGCACCTGCCAAGGCCAAGATCCTGCTCCTGCCGGCGCCTACAGCGAGACCCTTCTCTGCCCGGAGCCGTGGATGGGACCATGCTTTACGCTACCAGCTGCAGCGGAGCTCCAGGGCTAGGCAGCAGCCAGCAGCAGACATAACAGAAGGCAAAGACAGAGCAGCGCTGCGGTGGGGAGCAGCGTTTACTGACATGGGTGAGTGCTGACTCCAGCTATGTACACAATTGTGTGTACAGTAAATGTATGTATTGGGGGCACAGTTCATGTGTTTAGGGGGACAGTGTGTGTGGGAGCAAAATGTGTTTAAAGTATGTATGAGGGCACAGTGTATGTGTATTGGGGCACAGTGCATATGTATGTGGTCATAGTGTGTGTATTGGGGCACAAGGCATGTGTATAGGGTCATAGTGTGTGTGTATTGGGGCACAGGGCATGTGAATAGGGTAACAGTGTGTGTTAATTGGGGCACAGTTCAAGTGTATGGGCTCACTATGTGTATTGGGGCACTGTGTATATATATATTTGTCACAGTGTGTTTATGGGGATCAGGGGGATGTAGTGTAGTGTGGGATAGGGGGATGTGATGTAGTGTGGGGTATAGGGGGATGTAGTGTGGGGTATAGGGGGATTTAGGGTATAGGGCAGGGCTGGGCAATTGCGGCCCTCCAGATGTTGATGAACTACACATCCCAGCAGGCCTTGCATCAGTTTCAGCATGGCCACATAGCAAAACTAATGCAAAGCATCCTGGGATGTGTAGTTCATCAACATCTGGAGGGCCGCAATTGCCCAGCCCTGGTATAGGGGGATGTAGTGTAGTGATGTAGTGTGGGGTATAGGGGGATGTAGTGCAGTGATGTAGTTTGCAGGTATAGGGGGATGTAGTGTAGTGTGGGGTATAGGGGGATTAATGTAGTGATGTAGTGTGGGGTATAGGGGGATGTAGTTTGCAGGTATAGGGGGATGTAGTGTGGGGTATAGTGGGATGTAGTGCAGCATATGGTAATACATATACATATATCTATAGCAACTTGGAGAAGTGCAGCGTCCAGCAAATACTTCATATACAATTTAATAAAGTACAACGTTTTTTTCAATACACTTGTATCGTCATACGGTACTATTGAAAGGTTGCACGTTGACATTAAAATTTATATGAAGTATTTCATGGCTGTAGTTCTGCACATCTCCAACTTTTTGTTACTGTGGCTGCGTGCGGGCACCAATTGGCATTATTGTGGTCGTGTAGGTAGGGGCCCCACTGCACCTTTTTGCCCAGGGGCTCATAATGCTGTTAAGATGGCCCTGGGAGGACGGTCACCTAGTCCCATGCGGGGAGGTTAGTGGTTTGTGAGGCACTGGCTTGTTGGAGCCAGCGCCAATATGCCACCTGCGTGCCCCCAGTCTACTGTTTCTATTTGGCTCATATTGTACTCTTTTCTGTCAATATATATATATATATATATATATATATATATGTAATATTTGTTTGAACAAAAACGGGAGGGGGGGGGGGCGCAAGAATTTTTTTGGCAGGGGGGAGCAAAATTTCTAGTTACGCCACTGATATGATCAATGGGACCAAGGCACCCGACAAGTACCAGCACTAGGAGGAAGTGCCCGGCACAACAACAAAGTATATATATATATATATATATATATATATATATATATATATATATATATATATATATATATATATATTGTAGCTGCAAAGTGAATTCCCTAGCACATCTGTGAATAAGCCTCACAACAACAAAGTATATATATATATATATATATATATATATATATATATACATATATATATATATATATATATATATATATATATAGTAGCTGCAAAGTGAATTCCCTAGCACATCTGTGAATAAGCCTCACCAAAGACATTGAAATGGTCTCTAAAGAATCATTGTGCATAATGATGAATCTAATCATAAATGCAAAAAGATTGTCTTAAACTTACAGGATATGTGAATATGTATGTGGATGGGTCAGTGACTTCAGTGATCACAAGCCAATTAGTAATAAATAACCCAATGTCCTTGACGAGCAGAAGGCAAGTGTCAATTGTATTATTAGCTATAGAAATACAATATGTTTTAGCAGCTTATGCTAGCCAAAAGGATTTGGTTGTGACAACTGTTACACGATCTCATAAAGCCACAAACAAAATCAATTTTAATGAATATAGACAACCAAGGGATCAATTTATAACCATCCTCATCCCGAGATGCAGATGCTGTGATCATTTTGGCCCAATATACACATTGCATGGATGTATTAATTATTGCACGCAAAACAGAATTTGCAAGAAAGCTCTGTCCCTGCGATGCCACTTCACACCCAAATTTGGGTATTTTTCACAAAAATAGCATGGTTATGTAAAGCACATGGCACTCTCCCCGTCACTACAGCACCCCCTTCCCCCCACTACCCCGTAACACTAATATACTAAATAAGTAATCGGAGCTCCTGCAGTGTTGCCGGTCATGGGTGCTCCCTGCTGCTATGACATCCAATTCTGTAAAGCGAGTTTCCCAGTCCTTGAGTAGGTATGATTGTTTTTTTCTTTATTTTTTGTTACACAGTGACCAGCTTGTGCCTTGAGGCAGAGAAAGATTTGCAGGAAATGCATATTACAGTGAGTACTGGGATTTTTTGTAAATTTGTCCACATTGCATTTCCCCATAAAAGTACGGTACTTGTTTCCTAGAACAGCGCCCACGATTTTAATCTTAGGCATCGCAAGGAAAAAAATCGCGTCGGTCGCATCGCATGCGGCCAAAAAATCGCATGCGATGCGACCGACGCGATTACCACGATTTTACACAGGGAACAATGTTAAATGGCCCAATTGACCCAATTTCACATAGGGAACAATGTTAAATGCCCCACAGACCCCAAATACCCACCCTGAAGTGTGAAATGGCCCCCCCAATTGTTAACGCCACCCCACGATCAACGTCAACCCGAAGCATGGCGAGTGGCGGCGTTACGCGTCCTCCGACCTTTTCATACCCCCACTATCCCCGTCGGCGTGGAGTTGAGAATAGAAAGTGTGGCGAGCGCAGCGAGCCACCGAGCCCGAAGCATGGCGAGGGGACACGGATTACTTAACATGTATTCCGCGTCCCCTCGCGGGGCACGCTGCGCTCGCCACGCTTCGGGCTCGTATTCCGCGTCCCCTCGCGGGGCTCGCTGCACTCACCACGCTTCGGGCTCGCCACACTTTCTATTCTCAACTCCACGCCGACGTGGATAGTGGGGGTATGAAAAGGTCGGAGGACGCGTACCGCCGCCGCTCGCCGCGCTTCTGGTTGACGTTGATTGTGGGGTGGCGTTAACAATTGGGGGGGCCATTTCACACTTCAGGGTGGCTATTTGGGGTCTGTGGACCATTTAACATTGTTTCCTATGTAAAATCGGGTCAATTGGGCCATTTAACATTGTTCCCTATGTAAAATCGGTAATCGCGTCGGTCGCATCGCATGCGATTTTTTGGCTGCATGCGATGCGACCGACGCAATTTACATTTTACCATGCATTTCTATGTAAAATCGCGGACATCGCATCGGTCGCATCGCATGCCATTATAATGGCATGCGATGTACATGCGATGCCCGCGATGGGCGCCGTTCTAGGAAACAAGTACCAAAAGTACAGTATGTGAAATGCGATCTGGTTACTTAAAAAAATGTGAATGAAAGGTTTCAGAGCAGTTTTTCATCAAAAATTGCTCCAACACCCTTTAAAGTATCCAGGCATTATTAATGTAATGTTATTTTAGTAAAAATATTGTTACTAAGTATGCCCCTAATAGTGCAAAAAGCTTAAAAAGATAGTCAAACATACCTTGAATATTGAAATGACCACATATAGACATTCTGTAACCTGCAGTGGCAGAACTATCAAGGGTTCTGGCAGGTTAAAAAATATGCATAGGCTCACTCTCACAGGAGTTCAGAATATGCCCGTGGTGCACAACATTACCAAAAAGGAGTGGCACAGCAGCAAGTGATAGATGGATGCAGTGAGTTACATGGGCAGACAAAAGGTGACAGGAGGAGACAGGGGATGTCAGGGGGAGGTAGAGAGTAACACACAGGCAGTGTTGACAGGAAGAGGCTGCAATGGAATATACAGAGAAGCTGAGAGTGACAGAGGATCACAAAGGGTGATAGGGGAATGGTTTAAAGTGTGAGGCAGATGGTAACAGGTGGGGGCAGAATGTGACAGGGGAAGAGGAGTTCAGTCAAGCCCATTACATAGTGAGAAATGTGTCTCCTGTTCACAATGAGGTAGCCCCTCCAGATATGGTGCCCCCAGGTGTCACTCACATCTTTGCCAGTGTCATGAAGACTCCTCCCACCAGCTGTAGAGCACAGACACTGGGCGAGATGTACTAAGCCTTGAAAAGAAGCCTTGAAAAGTGATAAAATGGAGTGTGATAAACCACCAACAAATCAGCTCCTGCCTGTCATTTTTCAAACACAGAATGTGACATGGCAATTACAAGCTGATTGGCTGGTGGTTTATCACTCTCCATTTTATCACTTGTCAAGCTCGGTACATTTGGCCCACTGGGAGCACATACATACTTTTCAGTAGTGCTATTATCTAATTACATCCTTCCTACTGCCTTGATCACACATCAGTTCCAATGTCTTAGGGTCGTACTAGCAGTCCCCACTGATCTGTCAGTTCAAGCTCACATAAATGGTCAGGCGAATTGGGTCATGGCAAAAAAAAAAGTTTCTGGGTTGAGCAGTGGTGCCATTGCGTTACTTAGTTCCCAAGGACATCTGCTGCATATATTTACTGCATCAATTAACATCAATGAATACCACAAACACATGTGGAATTAAAGTCAACAAAAGACATGCAGTTCAATTGTGCAAAAGGCAGGCACCACCTAACCACATGATTTAGAAGAATATACACAATTTCTTAGCCCTCTTTCCCAAAGCCTAGCTCTTCCAAAAATCCTGTGTACTTGGAATTACTAAGATCAGCTTTCAAAGCAAACTCTCAACTGGGTCAGTAGCTCTTCTCTGTTACTCACCATCACTTGACTCTTTCCTACCATTTCACATACTGCACATATATGTAAATGTGAAATTAATATATGTTATTGTCTTAAACAGTGGTCAAAGTGGGAAGCAATGCTATGGAAATTTGAAAGTGCAGCACAAGCTCTCAGGCTGTCATTCTTCAGATTGCCTAATGGCCAAGTGATCTGACCTTAAGGCTGGCCTTCTTGACCCACTCTTGTTACTCCAAGATGTGTGCACATAAACATATTTGAATACCCAGATCTTTAACTCTTGATGGTCTACAGCATCTGAAGACCACTTACTTCTACTTCTGTCAGCTAAGAACATGCAGCTGAGTTTGCATTGGTCACAGGCTTAACAAAACAAAACTAAACAGTTGTAAATTGTAAATTCGAGAGGTGTGACAAACAACGGAAATCCATGTAACTATCCAGCCTGGTGTCAAAGTTCAGGTTATGATGCTGGTGATACACCATAATTGTGTGGGGAATGTTTTCTTGGTTCACATTAGCCCCTTTAATACTAGAGATGTGCGTATCGGTTTTGTAGCTGCATTTTATTTATTTTTTGGTTTAAATTTGGTAAAACATCCCTCGTGTGTTTTGGATATGTATTTTGTTAAATTAAAAAAAAAAGCTAAAACCTACAATATTATTGGCTCCAAACCATTTATTTATGGTCAGTTTTCATCACTTTTGATCACCTAAGGCTCACAATATTTTTTTCACCAATATTAGACAAAGGCTGACTGGCTAAATTAAGCAAACAGCAGTCTATAGTCAATTACACAACCAACCGCATCATCAAAAACATCAACATCATCATCTTTATAAGCGTCAGATTATACACAAATATCCCTCTAAACCCCCTGCACATTCACAATATCGTCAATTTCTATTATGTCATTATCACAATCTTTATTTGTAGTGCTCATCCCCACATTTGCAGAGGGTGCGCACTGATAATTTGTCACTTTTAAGGGTGACACCTCTACTTCTTTTTTATATTGTGAAATGACAAACACTTCACAATGTGTCTCCCAGTGATTATATTATTAATGTAAGGGCACAGCCTGATCGTGAACACGCACAAGAATTACAATAAAAAATTTTTTTTTTCTGTTTTTTTAACAGTTGCAATGAATGATGATTATATTATTAACTCATAGCTCTAGTCTTGAATACACATTCTTTTCTGTTTTTATTTATACATTTTTACACACTGCTGCAAATCACGGCAATTACTTTAGATTATATTAATGATGGCACACACAAAATTATTTTTGCAAGCACCAGTGCGTTAATGCTGCACTGCGAGCAATGAGACCTAGGATTAATGCTGCCTCTGTATTCAGAGCACTGGGCTGCACTGGTGGCAGTTACAGCACCAATGTGCACCAGTAAAGGATTCATCCCGCTCTGTACTAGGAGCTCTTTGGGCTGCACAGAGGGCAGTGTAAAAAAAAACAGAACAAGGGTTGTGCACATCACCCGTGTGAAACAGTTAGCTAAAATACAATTAAACACGCAATATAAATGTTTCTGCAATATAAAATAAAAATGCTATGGTACTGCCTACATCAAAAAAATTAGCAGTTCTGTGTGAAACGGCACCTGAATCACCACAGGAGGAACTTACTGTATATTGAATTCAAAATGTGATTTGATGAATATTGTATTATTAATATTTTATAACATTTTATATTTTTGTAAGGAGGCAATATTATTTTTAAAAATGGGCAAAAATGTATGAATAAAATTATTAATAATGTACCGTTTTAGATTATGGGCAGTATTCAATGAGAAAAGTTCTCTGTGTTTTGTGGAGAATTTGTGCTTTGTTCGCCTTGGACGGAGCATTTTGCTCTCCAAAAGCGAGCAACCCTATTCAATGTGAAATATTCTCCGTCTTTCTAAGTGATTTTCTCCGTCTCTCTCCGTGTAGAAATTCTCCATCTTTTGATGGAGAGCTGGAAAGTGAACTTTTAAACTAAAAGGTTTTTTTTTTTAATTTTGGTGTCAAAAAATCAGTTGTTTTTTTTCTGTGAAGGGGCATGTTATTTTTATTCATGTGCTTATAGCACATGAATATATATTTAATTTAAAAAAAAGATATTTTTTTAAATATTTTTTTTTTTTTTACACAGTGCAGCCAGCAGGGGGCGCCGGAGCGCTCGAGCCGCTCATTAGATATTCATATATTCACTGCACCCGATCGTTAATATGCACGATCGTGTGCAGTGAATACTGGGTCCCCCGCTGGCTATAGGGGGGACAGCCTGTGCTGCCTGGGTTCCGGAGAGCCCCCCTCCCCTCCACAGTCCTCTGGAGCAGCCAGGGAGACTTTAATCTCTCTGGCTGCTTCCGTGTCCCGGCTCCCTGAAAGCTCCCTGCCGCGGATGCTCGTCCGCTGCAGGGGTTAAGACTCGCCGCGAGTGGCGGCGAGTCTTGGGAGCAGGAGGCTCCGGAACATGGAGAGTGCATGGAGAGCGAAATAAAATGCTCTCCATGCACGGAGAACTTTTACATTGAATACTGCCCTATGTCATTACCACATCGAAAAAGGTGGCACAATTCTATTGAATATGAACCAAAGCACAGTGGCTCTAGAACTGGGGTCGTTAGCTCTAGGAATAGGTGACTGCACATTTGTAGCACCATCACCCTTCCCCAGGGGACCAGATCCAATGCTAATTAGCATAGTTGGATTGCAGAAAGTCTAGAAATAAAAGAGAATGGTGGGGTGGTAGACAGGCCAGACAGCTACGACTGCAGCTATTTCCCTGACCTGAGGCACCTTTATTGTTGTTTTGTGGCTTTTTGGCATGGCTTGTATACTCAGTCTATTTGTATAATGAAACCACTGTTTTCTAGCAATTTACAAGTCACCAGAAAAGTTTTAACTAAGTCAGAGGCTTATACATTCTGCACTAGCTTCTCGCAAACAGGCTGTGTTTCACCTAATGTCTTAGTAATACAGTGACTTTATACCATGTTATTCTTTAAAGCCTTATAAAACATAAGAAAAAGCTAATTAATCCTTGCATTTTTCAAAACCATTTCTACGGTTCTGTGAAATTCTCATTCCCTGAGAGAAGAATCATGTCATAATTTACTTCAAGAACTGCGGCCCCCACTCTAAACTGGACTAAAGCTAACAGCTTAAACTGGATAGAAAATAAAAAGCCCTTTCATATACCATGGACTGCGCCCTACATATTTTTGTTTTAGAAAATGATTATTTTTCTTGGATTTCTTTTTTTAATGAAATGAATTTGATGAAGGAGGTTTTCCATATACAAGATTTTTGTGGCTATTTACACTTTTTCTTTAGGGGTTTTAGTAAGTTACGACTACAAAATGTTGTTTTATCCTGCTGGAAAACTCCGCTATAATATTTTTTTAAGTAATGCTACACTGCTGATTTTCATAACCCTGTCTTATGACGCATGACATCAGAATCTCAGACCAAAACCCAGATTTATTGTATGATTGGTCAGCTGAACACCTGGCATTAGAAAGGAGTACAAAAAACACAAAGCAGTCAGAAATATCTAGCCCAACTATTCTGTATATCACACTATTACAGTGTACTAAATATCATTTCTGTATAGCAGATACAACGCTTTGTGACAGCATAATAACCACATTCAATTAATACATATTTCTCAATACAAAGACGCATCTCAGATCAGCCGACTTGCCAACAAGATGTGTCTGGACTCTTGGGTGCCTTTTGTTCTTTTACAATGTTCTTTAGCTATTTTTCTATCCAAAAATTATAAAAATTATAGCATATGCTGTTTCTGGTTTACTTGTTACTTGTTCTTGATATGAAATAGATTTAAAAATTCCAGTTGAAAAGCCAACTTTAACTTTTATACTATTCTGTCACCGTAATTAAGGGGAGTACAATGAGAAGAACATTTTATTTTATGCTTAGATCAACAAGCTGAAATTACATCGTTATGGCGCTATTTAATACATCAGTTATAATGGTATTCCTGACCCTGGATACCCTCTAACTTAATCTTAATAGGTAATATATCAAATAATAAGTACAATATATTGTATGTCACATGTAATATCAGAAGTTGGAAAATGTCCACATTGGGGAAAATGTAGACTTACATGCAAGTCTGTTTGAGGAATGCGCCGGGATGCATGCAGCATTGGGTAATGTAGGGTTGTGTGCAAACTGAACACATGACCACTTGCAACTTAAGCTGTGTATTTCGGCTGCGATGGGTTGTGTGTCTTGCAGAAAGGGCAAATGAAACTGTGAGCTATATGTTTGTTATATCTGTATGCCTGATTTCATACAGATCTTTTACACCTGGAAAAAGGCTGGGTCAAGCACAGCCTATGCTGACAATAATGAAGGCAAGTTTTTGGATAGGGAAGGTCTGGCCAGTACCCCTGGGTACTGTAGGGGTTAGTGGCCTAATGTGACCTTACTCAAAACACTGGTGTTATGCATTTAGAACTTCTGTTAGCTGGAAAAGTGGTCTTTTTACCCTAACAGGAATTTAGGAAAATAGTATTGAAATAACATAAATGTGGAAGGATTGCCAAATGCCTCTGATGAAGAGAGATTGTCGTCCTGATTCACAGGTGACCATAGAAGCACCCATAGCTGTGTCTATTGGTTTTCATCCATCTGCACCTTTGTGCAAATGTCGCTACAGTCTCTTTGCTTGTTTGAGTTCATCTGAAGGACTGAGACTTCCATTTCAAGTGTAAGTACACACAGAAATACTGAGTTATTTCGACATTATACATCACCATTGGTCGCACCTTTAAAACTTATGCCAGTCCCAATGCAGTTGCAGTTTCTCTGAGTATGGCCTCTCATTTGAGTGGTGGATCATCTGATTATGCAACAGATTTCACCACAACCAATGTCTCACCGATAACATGCCAAGAAGACAGAAATTTCTCTGCCATCATTCAAGAACACCTAATACATTTTCACGGCATGCATCTGAAATTACAATTGCATCTCTGTACGGAGACACAGTTGGGACCGTGCACATAGCTATTTATATGCATACGGAGAAGCAAGATGTTTCTCCACTATGTTGGATACTGTCAGTGCGTTCAGCACGGGATTATGCCTTGTGCATGCTCTTACCACCACTGAAATTATACTTTCAGTGACAATAATCTGTGAATGATTTATGCTCTCAATTCATCCATTGTGACTTGTTTGTTTCTTAGGGGTCTATTCATTATTTTGGGGGTATTCAATCCAGGATTAGGATTGTCAGTACGTCCTGACAGTTGGGACCCTGGCTCATTTTCGGCCCATTTGTCAATTTATCGGCTGGTGGGTTTATGAGTTTATCCGGATGTGATCTCGACAATCCATGTCTGTTTTCAGCTAAATGGACCTGACTGCTTTTATAGTCGGGTCTGTTCTGCCTCTTCAATGCTGTTGAACATGTCCAGCTGCACACAGGTAAGCTGGAACTGGAAGGCTGAAAAACATCAGAAGCTTCAGCAAGCCAAAAGCCATGCAGTCCCCTCAAACAACAATACCCAGCAATCTGTCCTTTCATACGGGACGGTGCGGCCGCTGGATCTTACCACTGCAACGGACAGCTGCCGGGCCATGGCAGTCCCGTCCTACCAGGTTGGTGTGTGCTGAGGGCGATGGGGGCTTTTTACACACTGATCATTAGGTGTGCAGTTTTACAGTAGCTCTCCACCGCCACCAAACTGAGGTCACTGTAGTTTCCTCCCTCAAATTTACACAGCACTGGCTTATGGTGCATGTGAAAGGAACAGCTGTCAGGCAAAAAGCTGGACAAAGAGTGTCCGGCTTTTTGCCTTCTGTTTAAAACCGGTGTGTGTGAAATAGCCAGTGCTATTTTTCAGCAGGAACCAGCAGGAACTCAGTTCCGGAACCTCTAATTAAATATCATCAGGAACTGAAAATTTACTTTTCATAAGATAAGTTTTATTTTAAAGTCACCTGTGAGTGCCTGTTAGCCGCCGTCTGCCTCTTTCACGGAGGACAGGATCAGGCGGCGGATGCGGCACTTCTCTGAAGCCTCAGGGACGTTGCCAGGCAATGCCCCGAGCTTCTGTCCTCTCAGCAGCCGGGCATCAGGAGGTTGCCGGGCAACGTCCCCGAACTTCAGCCCGGCAACTTCCGGAGCTGGCGGCTGACGTCAGCGGCCGGAGGGCGGGTAGTTTGAATAAATAGCCGGCGTCTGCTGGAAACAGACACCGGTTATAGCGTCCATTTGCCTAAGTCTTGCCTGGTGTTGGTCGTGTTCCTGGTTCCCTGCAGAAGCTCCCTTTTGGCATTCTCTCCTGCTGCTGCTGGTCCGACTTCATCTGTGGTTCTTCCATCTCCCAGATAAGTCAATCTTTCGTGCATTGTTGCTGCTTAACTTATATATTTCTTATATTACACCTGTTAGGCATTGTTGCAGCTGTGCGTGATTAGTTCATCTTCTGAGACTCGTTGGCCCCTTCAGGCCTCTGGGGATTCCCCGTCCTGTTGTAGGGGTTTAGCTAGAATTTCCCCTTGCTGTCCTCCTGCTTTGGCGGTTGCGTTGTCCCCACCTAAGACCTGCCTGTAAGGGAGTCTGGGCGGACCTTACAACCGGGACGGGTACAGGAGAAGCCTAGTACTGCACGCAACAATAAACCTCAGGCAGGGGCAACAGAGTCAGGGCATTAGTCCGGGGAGATCCTCAGAGTCTCAAGGAAGACTCTCAGAAGTCTTACAGTGCCTTTGTTTCTAAATACAATATATACATCTATCTCTCCCTCCCTTTCTCTATTATTTATGGATTTTTTTTATTTGATTGATCCACCCCCAGACCTGGAGTTCCTGAACTTATTTTTCCAGAAAAATAGTACTGGAAATAGCCCTTAGCACGCTGCCACCGGGGAAATCAGGGACAGTTAGAAAGAAAGCGCATTGAGTATCCACACTAAACATTGTTTTAACCTAAATCTTTTATTTTCATGTGTCCGCTGTTATTATTTTGTTACACAATTTTTACATATTTGATATCAGAGCTTCTCTCACACTAAAATTCTCATCATTTAACTTATCGGAGCGGCTTCACCCATCCAGAGGGGTACAAAAATAATTTTTATACCTCAGTGGAATAACATCACAGCTGGCCAGGCAAATCGAAATGCCTGCCCAGTTTGAAGTTTGCACAGACATATCAAGCAGCCGATTGGGAAGACTGTAAACAAACAGCCAAGTGTGAGAATAAGAAAAATAGACTGCAAAATTAGTACACTTTGTATTATAATGCACCTTACTGATTATGAAATCATAGCATATCTATTATTATTGTACTATAAGCAATTCAGGGGAATTTTTACTAAGTTCTATTGAAGATGGGATGTTGTCCATAGCAAGATCAGAATCTACTGTACTTATTTATTTAGCCCTTTCTATACTAGGCATGGCCAAACTGTGGTCCTCCAGCTGTTGTGAAACTACACATCCCAGCATGCCTTGCCATAGTTTTAGCATTCCCTTATAGCAAAACTGTGGAAAGGCATGATGGAACTTGGAGTTTCACAACAGCTGGAGGGCCATAGTTTGGCCCTGCCTGTTCAAGAAGATAATAGAGTTTGGGCCAGATGAACTAAGCTTCAAAAGTGATAAAATGGAGAGTGATAAACAACCAACCAATCAGCTACTGCCTGACATTTTTCAAACACAGCCTGGGACATGGCAGGTAGGATCTGATTGACTGGCTGTTTATCACTCTTCATTTTATCACTTTTTATACGTAGTGCATCTGGCCCAGAAACTGATTGGTTGCCCATAGCAATATCCCATCTTCAATAGAACTCCCATCTTAGTAAATAAATCCCCTTAGACACTAAGGGCCAGATATACTAAGCTTTAAAAAGTGATACAATGGAGAGTGAAAAACAACCAGCCAATCATGTCTTAACTGTCATTTTTCAAACACAGTCTGTGAAATGACAGGTAGGAGCTGATTGGCTGTTTGTTTATAACGCTCCATTTTATCACTTTTCAAGCTTAGTACATCTGGCCCTAAGTGAGTCAATTGTACATTCATCTCCACATTTGTAAATGAAAATATGAGATTTACACCAAAACAGGATATTCTTTGATCAATGGACATTTTTATATGAAAGGATACTCAAATTGTAATGTAAGAGTCTAAAATTAAAAGCTGACACTTTTCAAGCTTAGTACATCTGGCCCAGGATCTTAAGAACTGCCAGATTATAGCAAAACTTCTATAAGTAGAATACGGATATGAAAGGAATATGTGGGGCACAAAACTGTCCCCTCTCTAACTTTGATTTCCATCACATGTGCAGTTAATATTATGACAAACGTGAACTATTTGACATATTTGTAACAAATTATTGGGATTCTGCACATAATACTAAATACAGTATGTGTTTTGATATACTACACCCATGTGCTATATCTCATGGCACAATAAAGCTGTTCTGCATTAATTCCAAGTGTTTCTGAGAACAAAGTACATGAATACAATTCGTCACAAAACAGATATTTCTTAAATTGGCTGTTTGTTCCACAATTTATTGCATTTTAGAGGATTCCAGTGTCAGAGAGAGGAATGATTTGTAAAACATGGAAACTGATGAAGCAGATTTGAAAGATTTTATGATGGATTAACTGTCTCCCAGGGCATAATGAGGAACACATTTTGGATGATATTTTTGGATCATAGTTTATGCTCTTTATTGGTTTTATTTGGTATTAATTGTGTCTAATAAAGCAATCGCATCTATAAATAATTCAAATGAATACCTCTGACATTTAATCACACATTAAATTATACATAATAAAATGACGAAAATTGCCTGGAGAGGATTACAATACGCATATTTATGATGTCAACATTTCTAAACATTTTTGTACCTGTATCAAAGTTTGGAGGTCACCATGTTCAGACATGAGTCCTCTGTACTTTGCCATATGATGACCTATTCAGAATGTTTATTCTCTCCAGAAGCTAAGACATATGAAGTTACATGGCCCTGAGGTGGTGTAAGCTGTAGTAAGCTGCAACCATAATGTTATCAAGGGGTCTAGGTTTTTTGGGGGACAGGGGGAAAGGACGGTCAGTCGCACAGGGGTCTAGTAGCTGTCGGCTAGAAGCAGATAATTGCTAATATTGCGATTGAGGCAAATGTGCCTGTTTATACATATGAATAGCGTCCGCTTGTGTTCCTCCACTATAGTGATTTCAATGAAACAAGAATGGGAAAGCATTTTAGGGTCAGATGTATCAAGCTTCAAAAAGTGATAAAATGGAGAGTGATAAACAACTAGCTTATCAGCTCCTAACTGTCATGTTACAGACTGGGTTTGAAAAATAACAGGAAGGAGCTGATTGGTTGATTGTTTATCAATCTCCATTTTATCACTTTTTAAAGCTTGATACATCTGGCCCTTAATCTTAAACCTCCCGACCTTTATTTTCCGATTTTAAAATGGTGTTGAAAAGTATACATTGTTAAAAAGTAGCTAAGTTCTCATTGTATTTTACATTTACATAATGTTTTGGGGTAATTGCGAAATGCCTTCTGGCAATCTCCTTTCTGTCTTTATTTCCACTTGATTCTGTGGTGACATCGGATGTGACATAAGGTGAAGGTGTTGACTGGTCATGCCAATATTTATCCTACACCTCACTGTGAATGGGAAGCATCAAGAATGGCATATTGTATGTAATGCATCTCACACTCTTCACAAACATAATGGCATTTAACGAGAACAGGGGGGTCCCTGAGTCCTGAGCTAAGTGTGAGATGATATGTGTGGGTTTGATTAAGTAATGCGTGGCACTGTGCGGTATATGTGAATGGGGTAAAAAGGACGTTCAATACAACGGTGTAATTGGACAACAGAAATTTATTGTGAAGTGAGATCAACACTGTTTGCAGCTGCCTCTGAAATCACTCTTACAATAAATGGTCCATATCAAATTGCATACATAAATGGGTAGGATGCAACTGTGCAAATGACAAAAGTCTCAGTTCAATGCAGCGGGTGGGTGCCAACAGCAAAGGTGCACAGAGGTGCGGGGGGAGGGGGAGAGAGAGTGTGTGAGAACACCCTGGGAATTGGGGAACGGTCAAAGGGGGGGACAGTCTGCGGTAACCAGGAAAAAGTCAATTGGGCAGATCAATCGATACAGGTTGGTGGTGCTGGCATTATGGAGCTTAGTACATAAAAAGTAAACGGACAAACTTCTGAAAGGTTTGAAAATAAAATCAAATTTAAAAAAGTATTAACCTGATCTAATAAATTAAATTAAATATTTTACATATAACTATAGAGGTAGACTTCCGCTTCCGGTTCCATGAGCGAGGCTGCTTAACAACGCAGCTCCCGGCGAATCCCGACTACCGGCAATTAGGGGGCACCCCCAGACCCCCGATCACCGCTGCCTCCCGGTCACGCACCCCCCAGGACACCCCGACCGCGCAAAGAAACTTTCAGCTCCCTCCCGCAGCAGAGACGCCGGAGATCGAGTGACGTCACCCGCTCCCAGACGCCGGACGCCATTACACACACGAGCCACTCAGGCTCACTGGAGCGCCAGCACACGGAGGGAAAGGCTGAAATAGCCTCAATCATCTCACCCTCCAACCGGCACCCTAGCGGCAGTTGCACCCAGCGTCTCGCCCAGCACCTGCAGCTCCTCCGGAGTGACTGCACCCGCTCCGCCCAGCATCTGTCAGCCAGACTCCCTGGAACACAGGCACAGGTGAGGGGAAAGCACAGCCCCCAGAAGCCTATTCACCTCCGGCAGCCCTATACAACCCCCCTCCAGCAACTCCACATAACAACATCTACCTTTCTGGAGTGACTCCTCCTGACTCCCCCAGCACCTACTTGTCCCAGCGCCCTCTGGATATGAGAGAAAGATACTGTGACACCTAAATACTTTACACAGGCTATTGAAAATTCTTTCCACCAGAAGCCACCAAACGCTTCTCCCTGTCACCTGAGATACGGGGGCTGACCTCTACCCCACAAAACCAATAGCACACTATTACCCCCCATACAGCAATCTCACCAGAGGCTCTCATAGTGAGAAGGTTACCTTCTTCCCTCCACCCCAACCATATCCCCGACCAACCACGGAAGCCATCAACTCCAGCCCCAAAGGAGAAGCCTAAAATTAGACAGAACAACAAGCCACTTCTTTCACAGAGACTTAACCCAAACTACCCGTCACTGATGGATCAGTCCCTCCCCACGGGGAAACAGACCAAACATACCCGACAAGAAACGAAAAGCGTAGAGCTGAACAAGCCATGCGGCCAGAGGAAGAGGATGATATCACCCCCCTCTCCCCCGCTTCTAAGAAGTCAGCGGCTACTGCAGGCGACTCAGACACTCCACAGACTCGCAGAGATCTCGACTCACCAGTAACTTACAGAGACATTGTCGATGCCATAAAAAACACCATGGCCCCCCTCTTGTCCAATGCAGTGCAAGAAATATCCCAACAACTCCAACAGCTAACCACCAGTCTCCACTAATGAAAATACGATAGGGGCCATATCCCATGATATGCATATTATGCAAAAATACATCATCAGACTTCAAAAAGACAATTTCCAGCTATGGAACAAAGTGGACGAGATGGAAAACCGTTCACGAAGAAATAATATCAGAGTAGTCGGCCTACCAGAAGAAATTAAAGGCCCTGCACAGTTGGACTTTGTCACCAAGAAACTCCCCGAATTACTAGGCATCTCAGCAGAATGTAAGGATCTAGTAGTCGAAAGAGCCCACCGACTTGGCTTCATCCCTAAACACAATGATCCCAGACCAAGGCCGGTTCTTTTCCGGTGCCTAAATTACCTTCATAAAGTGGCATTTTGGAAAGCCTTTCGTAAAGCCCAGAATCTAATGTGGGAGGGGAAACGTTTACGCAAATTCCAAGACTTTTCCGTGGAACTGTCTAAACAGAGAAAGGCGTTCTCTCCCATCTGCACCCAACTGGTAGAGCAGAAACTGAAATTTGCACTGATGTATCCCGCCCGCTTAAGGATCTTCTTTGAAAACACCCACTATGACTTCTCAGACCCAGAAGACGCCAGAGGATTCCTGAGAGAAAAACTATCCCTAAGGCCAGATGACATCACAGACAACTGACCTACAAGCAACCCTGAATTCTTTACCATTCTTCGACACCTCATTACAGGGATTTCGCAACAGAAGAAACCTGTATGACAGTTACCACTTCAGGTCCTAAGACACTATCTCCTTGTCAAAGCCCTTTCATATCACCCCTTCTCTCCCGTCTCCCCCCCCCTCGCCTTTCCCTACCCCCATAACCCCCCCCTTCCTTCCATTCCCTCCCCTTCCTTCCCTCCCCACTATTCACTCTCCCCATTGAGCGCCATACCTGATAAATCTTAGAGATATCCTCCATGTCCCTGATCAAAAGCAAAAAAAAAAAAAAAAGGGATTACGCCCAGAGCTGACCCCCTCATGGCCCGTATTTGCATTACTATCTGGAACCTTGTTATATGGTTCAAATTCATGTTAATCAAGTTTTACTGTTTTCAGCGGAATGTGGTCTACACTCACCAGCCAAACGCCGTAAGGTACTGATGTATCTCCAAAAACACTCACTAGACATAGCATGCTTACAGGAGACACACCTACTCCCCCCAGAAATTTTAAAACTCCAAATGCTGAAGTGGAGGGTCTTGGCCTCGGCTCCCTACAATTCAAAATCAAGAGGCATTGTGATACTGGCCTCTAGATCCCTTTCGATAGAGGTCACGTCGGCACAAGCCGACCCTGAGGGCAGATATCTTATCATAGAAGCGAAAATAAGAGACAAGCAGTATGTCATATGCTCTATATATGCACCTAACACATACTCAAAACTCTTTTTCAAGAAAATCATTAGTCTACTCACCCCATACACTGCTACCCCCCTAATCTTATGTGGAGACTTCAATCTTACAGCCCACCCAACCCTAGACCGCTCTAACATACACAGCAAAACTAGAAGCACCCCTAAGATTAATATTCCTTTCCTCGCAAAGTCCCTACAGCTCACAGACATATGGAGGGAACACCACCCAACCCAAAGAGAATATACATGCCTTTCGGCAGCACACCACACCTTCTCACGTATTGACTATATACTTATCTCCACCAATCTGATACCCCAAATTACTATAGCGAAAATCCACCCTATCATCATCTCAGACCATGCATTAATACATGTTTCTCTACAGCTATCTAAAGAATCCTCCCCATATAGATCCTGGAAATTCCCCTCCCATCTCGCTACCTCCCTCCCCTTCCGAGAACAACTGACAGCAGCCTGGGAAGAATTTCATGCCACCCATGAAAATTATCTAGCAACCAACCCCACTCTCTATTGGATGACAGCTAAAGCAGTTATGCGGGGAGCAATCATGAAATATGAGAAAGAACAAAAAAAAAAGATAACCCAATCCTATAAAACAGCTCAGAAAACACTAGAGAACTGTATACCACATATCTCAAAACCCCGACCCACACAAACAAATCTAAGTGCCTGCAGGCTAAATCCTCACTAGAAGACATATTGCAATCCATGTCAGATAAGAGCCAGTTTATAGCCAACTATAAATATCATAAATTAGGTAATAAAACAGGTAAATTGCTCTCCACAATATTGAACTCCACCCGCACCTCTATGGTAGTTCACCATCTAAAAACCCCAAATGGGGAACTTACATCCTCTAACGCCCAGATCTCCCAAGTCATGTCTGATTTCTATAAAAACATCGGTACTTATGTAATATCTGGGCTCCCGTTTTTCTTATGAGACCGCGTCCCCTCGCGGGGTTCGCTGCGCTCACCACGCTTCGGGCACGGTGGCTCGCTGCGCTCGCCACACTTTATAAAATCAACTCCATGCGTAGTTGGATAGTAGGGGTATGAAAAAATGGGGTGCATTTAACATGGGAGCCCAGATAATACATAAGTACCAAAACATCTACTCTGCCCACACTCCTCCCTCCCCCTCTCCAAACACCACAGATGACACTACATCTGATCCACAGAACTCAAACCCATGGGATAAACTAACTTACCCACAACTCCCTAATGAACTAGCACATAACCTAACGAACCCTATAACAGAACCTGAAGTATTCAAGGCAATCAAAGCCTTGAAAGCTGCAAAGGCTCCGGGCCCAGATGGGTTTTCAGGAGACTTCTACAAAATGTACCCAGACAGACTGGCCCCCATCCTCACCTCAGTTTTCAACTCAATATTAGCAAACAAAGCCATACCCCAATACTTTAATTCAGCAACCATCAAACTGATCCCCAAACCAGGAAGAGACCTCTCTCTTCCAGGCTCCTATCGCCCGATTTCCTTACTAAATTGCGACTACAAGTTGCTAACAAAGATCTTAGCTGACAGGTTGAACCCTATCCTCCCCCACATTATACACCGGGACCAAACCGGGTTCATAACAGGTCGCCACTCAGTCAGAAATGTGAGGAAAGTATTAGCAGTTACACAACATGCGACCTCACATACCTCAGATTCCACCCCCAAACTAATACTAGCAGTTGACGCCGAAAAAGCGTTTGACATGGTGAGATGGACACATCTCTTTCACACCATGTCAAACTTTGGCATACCCCAACAATTCATTCATTTCCTTCAAACCCTGTATAACAACCCTACGTCCCAAATAGCTTGCAATGGCTACCTATCCCCCCCCTTCGAGATCCAGAGAGGCACGAGACAGGGATGCCCCCTGTCTCCTTTACTATTTGCAATAGCCATTGAACCTCTCACCATTGCACTTAGATCCTCTCAATCGTACAAAGGGATAAATATCCGAAACGAAGAGCTAAAACTAGCACTCTTCGCAGACGATTTACTGTTGTTCGTCTCCGACCCTCTTACTTCCATCCCTGCCATAATGACTTTAATCAACTCTTTCGGCCCCATATCAGGATACAAAATAAATATAGACAAAACTGAAATTCTACCCCTTACGCCTTTACTGACAAATATGACCATTCACCCCACCATTTCCCAATTCAAAATACAACCTGACAGCATAAAATATCTCGGTATTAATATAACTAAGACCCCATATACCATGTATAAAGAAAACCTTACACCACTAATTCATAAAATCTCCTCACAACTTGAAGTATGGACAAAACTACCAATCTCACTACTAGGTAGAGCAGCTACCCTTAAAAGCATCATATTCCCTAAAATATTCTACCAATTACAGTTGATTCCGTGCATTATCCCTAACACAGATCTACGCACTCTTGAGAAAATAATGGGTACTTGTTTCCTAGCACGGCCACCCCGATTGACATCGGGGTGGTCGTGTCGGAAAAATCGGGTCGATCGCATCGCATGCGATTTGGTCGCATGCGATGCGATCGACGCGACCGACCGATTTTGGACCCGATTTTTTTTTTTTTTTTAATGTAAATCGGGTCCCTGGGACCCGATTTTACATTGCATTCAATGTAAAATATTCCCAACCCCCCCAAATTTAACGGCGTACACCGCACCCCACTATCGACGCCAACCCGAAGCGTGGCGAGCGCAGCGAGCCCGCGAGGGGCGGCGGTGCGCGTCCTCCGACCTTTTCATTCCCCTACTATCCACGTCGGCGTGGAGTTGAGAATAGAATAGTGTGGCGAGCGCAGCGAGCCACCGAGCCCGAAGCGTGGCGAGCGCAGCGAGCCCCGCGAGGGGACGCGTATAACTTCAAAGGTATACGCGTCCCCTCGCGGGGCTCGCTGCGCTCGCCACGCTTCGGGCTCGGTGGCTCGCTGCGCTCGCCACACTATTCTATTCTCACCTCCACGCCGACGTGGATAGTAGGGGAATGAAAAGGTCGGAGGACGCGCACCGCCGCCCCTCGCGGGCTCGCTGCGCTCGCCACGCTTCGGGTTGGCGTCGATAGTGGGGTGGCGTTTACAATGGGGGGGCATGACGGGGCCATATACAATGAGAAATGGCCCATATTGGCCCATTTCCCATTGATTACTATGTTAAGATGGACTTAATCAAGTCCATCTTATCTTGTGCCATTATAATGGCACAAGACCGACACGACCGACGCGATTTCAATGTTAAAAATATTTTAACATTGAAGCCTATGGAGAAATCGGGTCCATCGCGTCGGTCGCGTCGTGTGCCATGTTAAGGCACACGACGCGACCGACGCGATGTACCCGATGGACGCGATTTCTCCATAGGCTTCAATGTTAAAATATTTTTAACATTGAAGCCTATGGAGAATCGGGTCCATCGCGTCGGTCGCGTCGTGTGCCTTATTAAAGGCACACGACCGACGCGATGGACCCGATTTTCCATTTGACGGTAAAATGGACCTGATTTTAAAGAAAATCGGGTCCATCGGGGGCATCGTGTGCCTTAAAGTTAAGGCACACGACCAAGAAGATTGTGGCCGTGCTAGGAAACAAGTACCAAATAATGTCTAAGTTTTTGTGGGCAGGGAAAAAACCCAAAATGTCTCTTGCCAGATTAATGCACCCTAAACCTCAAGGTGGGCTTAAAATCCCCAATTTCCTGTACTACTCTTGCTCTATTCAATTCCGATACATAACAGACTGGCTTTATAACAACGACACATATACAGATCCTAGTCTGGATGAAAATATCTTCCACCCCTTCTCCCCTAATGCACTACTCCACTCTCCTTTGTCAAAAATCCCCCACCATATCCAAAATCATATTCTCTTTAAGAGCACGTATAATGCATGGACCCTGATCAACAGAAAACTCCAAAGAGACCCACATGTCTCTCCTTTTGTCCCAATATGGGGAAACCCCAACTTCCCCCCCTCCCTGACCAACACACAATACAAAGAATGGCAGCAGAAAGGATTAGACATTGCCACCAAACTTTTCGACCCAGGGGGAACCTTCCTCACTTTCCAGACATTACAAGACAAATATAACCTGCGAATAAACCAATTCTATATGTACTTACAAACTCGTCATTATGTTAACTAAATATCCAAATACATAGTAGCCCCCAAACAACCAGACCCTCTAGAGCAGACTTTTATGACCTTACACCACTCCAGATTTAAAACATCTCTCATATATGACATCCTGCTTGCCAAGCTCCCAAATAAATCCCAGGAAACACTCAGCCTATCATGGTAAAAGGATGTAGCGGACGTGACCTCACCAGAGATACTGTACTCAACCTACCAAAAGACCCTACAAATACTGCAATCCTCCTACCTACAAGAGGTCCACTTTAAAACTATCCATCGCCTATACATAGCCCCGGCTCAAAGCAAGTATATGGCCCCAGAGGCCACAGGCGAATGCTATAAATGCAGAATGAGCAATGCGAAATTTCTGCACTGCATGTGGGCCTGCACAAAAATTTTAAAGTTCTGGCGCAAGACTCTTCACTTCATAAACTCCCTCCTGAATCTCAATCTACAACCAGACAAGCTAGCCTGTCTCTGCCTAAACTTCCAAAACTGGGAAATACCCCCACCAGCATCGAAACATATCCCGCTCATAACCATAATCCTCACAGTAGCGAAAAAAATCATACTCACCCACTGGATTTCAGCCACATCCCCAACACTGAGCGAACTAAGAAGCAAACTATTTCAAATCCTCCTATTTGACAAAAGAACTTTGATGCTCAGCTTATACGACCATAAAATCTCCTTCTTTAACAAATGGAGACCGTACATAGAGTCCCTAGACCCGACCCAAAAAACCCAAGTCATGACACATCTAATTGAATAAATTTCCCCACATCATGAAGCATCCCGATCTGAAACACAACCTCTCCTACACCTAACTTTGACACTACGAAACCTATCAACCGTTTCTCCATTCCTCCTCCACCCCCCCCTCCCGAATACCCCCCTTCTCTTGTCTTGTCTCGTCTAGTCTACTCCTATCTGTTTGTCACTTTACCATCGATGCATACTCCCTCATATGCCTCTGATGATAAGTAGCTCCTTTTTATCACTATCTTGTATGATGATAAACTATAGAAAGCTTATAGAAAATGATCATACTTCTATTAGAATCTCCCGACTTTACGACGCCCTCACGGGATCTACTGTTAAATTGTTAGAGTTAAAGTTAATGTACAATGAGAAGACGAGTCTAGATAGAGATTTAACCTACTGTTGCATTAGACTCGGTTATGTTTACGCTAATCTGTACAACACCCATCTATAAATGTATACCGATGTATTTATCATTTTCAAAAGTTATGAAAACTCAATAAAAACTTTTCAAAACAAAAAAACTATAGAGGTACAGTAATTGTTTCACCAAATGACAGGTCAGATAAATTGTCCCAGTATAATCTTACAGAATTATCTGGCGTTCAGTGGCCAGAGGGAGGGGGAGAGGGCAAACCCTGTGGTGGTCATTGGAAGGGGGGATTCGTTGAAATATTAGCAGATCTGCAGTGGCACGTTGGAGGTGGGAATTCCCTGACAACACACAGGTACCTTGTGGGGGAGTGCACCTGATATTTTTTGGTTGCGGGGTCACATCATCTATATATATATATATATATATATATATATATATATATATATATATATATATATATATATAGAGAGAGAGAGATCCGGCACTCCCGAGGTAAAGGAACAACAGCCCTGGTGCCTTCCAAAGGTAGGTATGCAGCAAAGTATATGGTGCTGGTGGCACTCAAAACAGGACTTCATACAAATATTTGTATGAAGTCCTGTTTTGAGTGCCACCAGCACCGTATACTTTGCCAAATATATATATATATATGTGTGTGAAGTCCTGGGGGTGCGGCGGCACTTAGAAATAAGCAACACATAGGCAGAGTTACCAACAGTATCAAAGCCGCTAGGCTCCTTTATCAAGGTTTTTTAGAGAACAGGTTTTTTGTTTGTCTGTAAAAAGACAGGCACACTCCTCACGTCAAAGTATCCACCGCGGTGCTTCCAGCCACAAAGTAAATAATAGGGAATCCAACGGCGAGCACCCACGGATTTTGCATCCAATAGTAAATCACTCAAACACAGTGAGTCTTCACAAGCTTTCTGGCTTTATTATGCCCTTCGTCAGGTAACAAGAACCTGTTAGGTAATCTTGTTACCTGACGAAGGGCATAATAAAGCCCAAAAGCTTGTGAAGACTCACTGTGTTTGAGTGATTTACTATTGGATGCAAAATCCGTGGGTGCTCGCCGTTGGATTCCATATATATATATATATATATATATATATATATATATATATATATAGTCCAGCTATAGGCACTCTGATGTTTGTAGAACACAACTGCCGGAGGTGCACTTCTCCGAAGCAGGTACAGACCCGTTTCCAAATAGCCAAGGTAGATAAGAGGCACTCTGCGGACTTGTAATTTGGAAGTAAATAACAGACACAAACGGTCTTTAACTGCGGCAATGTTTCGAGCATTTATTGCTCGTCATCAGGCAATAAATGCTCAAATGAAAATGCATTCGTGAAAAATACACGTGCGGTCCGTTCGGACAGCTTCTTACCGCATACGGACGGAGTTGGCGATCCGTATGGAAGGCGGGGTTTCGCACGCACGGTCCATGCCGCATAATCGGCTCCGGCCGCACCGATCAGAATAAGGGCCTTTATCAGGGTATGTGCATGTTAGTGGTTTTCTATTCAACATCTATAGATGATAAAAAGGGGTAGATGATTTAGGATATCCTATGATATGACAAAATCTTGTGTAAGAGGAATACTGTAGATTTTAAGCAGATGGTATAACTACACCCAAGAGATCACCCGATTTTATTTATATTCCCTTTTTGAAGGGACCATAGATTCCTCTTTTAATATCCTAGTGGCTTCAACCATCATCATCAACTCCATCCCTATTAGTGAAGTGGTGCGGATTACACCATTCAACGATCCATGGGAATGCACTGCGAATGACATGGCAAACAGAAATACACGGAAAATGCGGTGAACATAATTTATCGTATAGTGTGTAAAATATGAAGTGTGAATGAGCCTTTAGATCAATATGTGGATTTATAAAAATAATGGATAAATTCTCATGTTCAGTATATTGATTCTTATCCACTTACCATAACATTAACACCTATTAACTTTTTATATGTTTATTTGCTGTAATCAGTGTGTTGAATGATTTTGTTTTGTTTCACCATAACTATATCACTACCTAATGATTTCATAGAACTTACTACGTACAGGTGACTTTAAGCACTTAAAGCCTTTCCAAAGCCATATTGGACTTTAGTTCATCTCCCAATGGGATTAACACATGAAAGCAAACATTACCACATTTGCTGAAATGAACTAAACAGATTTATGTCATCCTTGTTGAGAAACCAGGCACCAAAGTCCCACACTAAGTAAATATTACAGGAAAACAGAAAAGTGGATTTTCCCAGCTCAGTAATTTCTAAGAAACTAAAAAATTGACGCATCAGCAAAACTATATCAGTGTCATACAGAATAATTAAATAAAATGGCGACTGATTCAGAGGTGCATGCAGTAGTATGTGATCTCACATCCAACACGCACAACCTTAAGTGGAAACCTTGGGATCACCGGGTACATTCGGTCACACCATCACACTATATAGCAAACATGGCCAAACTACTGCCCTCCAGCTGTTGTGAAACTACACATCCCAGCATGCCTTGCCATAGTTTTCGCATTACCTAATAGCATTACCTAATAGTAATTGTGGCAAGGCATGGTGGGACTTGTAGTTTCACAACAGCTGGAGGGCTATAGTTTGGACATGCCTGCCCTATAGCAACCCTCTCCAGCTACTTATGAATTAATATTGACTGACTAGGGTTCACCTAGTCCCATCGCACCTGCATTTTACCTTCTTTAACTGTGAATAAATGCTCTGAATGAGCTATAGCTAGTAATTTGTTGTGCATGTGTAGTGCTGCTGTGGTGCATGAGCAATGGAAAAAATCCACTGAATCGGACATCAACATTGCGTGCATTTCTAAAATAGGCTCACAGAGTAAAACTCTAGACAATAGTATGCATGACAAGCAGTGGCGGTTTTCAGCTATGGGCTGCAGTGCTGCAGCCACCCCTGGTAAACGCCACCATTGTGAGAAGCCAGATGCACTCTGTGAGACTACACTGGCTTCACTGTGACTGGCAGTGTTTCCTAATGTTTTCCCTCCTGCTAGGATGCCTCTCTATGGGCTGACGCAGGTCATAAAAATGGGTTCTTCGCATGCACAGTACCGAAGACAATGATCGAGATCAGCAGGTGGCGGCAGTGGGGACTGACAGGGACCAGCAACGGCGGCAGCAGAGGGGGGGGGGGGCAGCATCACAGCAGCCCCACTCCTCCGCAGAGATAAGAGCCACCACTAATGTATAAAATAAAACTGTAAAATAATAATAGCAAAAAATACTTTCAAATCATTTAACATTACAGAGAATATATGAATTATAGAGATTTCATATTTCAGCTGCAATTAAAATGAGGAAGCTCTCATATACGTGGGAGCACGCATCATTAACGATATTGAGTGTACACACTAGACGTTATTGTTTAAAATGCAATGTCCCAATAAATAAACACTTCTGAACCATGAAACAGTGATGACACTTGCTGTTAATATGTAAAGCTACAGTAGTTACAAGGGTACAACAGTTATATCAATCCCTGGAAATTCTACTTTTGCAATTTCAAAAAAACTATCTAAGAATTGCTGCAGCCACCCCCCCCCCTCCCCCACAGGTAAAATCTGCCACTGTCTCTGCCTGAAGGAAAACCAGATGCAGTCTGTGAGACTGCACTGGCTTCACTGGGACTGGCAGTGACTTCCTATTGGAAGTCTGACCTGCCAGTCAGACAAGGCATCCCACTGGGAGGTGTTCCCTCCCTCTGGGATGTTTCTCTCTGCGCAAATGCGCAGCAGCCCACAAAATGGGTTCTGCGCAAGCGCAATACCGCGGACCATACTGCGCATGCCCCGGACCTGGGAACCCGAGCAAGCCTTGGGCCAGCGCATGCGCAGTATGTATGAAGTTACTGCGCCTGCGCTGGCCCCGTACAAGGGACCGGGGTGCACGGTGTCCGGGGACGGCGGCAGAGGGGGGGGGGGGGGGTGGGGGCACATTGCGGCAGCCCCCTCCTCCATAATGGTAATAAACGCCACAGGATATGACCCTATGTGTTACTATGGAGTAAATATACTAAGATGGGAGTTCTGTTGAAGATAGGATGTAGACCATAGAAACCATTCACATTCTACTTCTTCTAAAAGATAATAGATTAAATCTGATTGGTTGCTACATACAACATTCCATCTCCAATAGAACTCCTATCTTAGTAAATTTACCCAAATTAGGGTTTGATTCAAATTTGTTTGGACAGGGCCGAATTGGGCCCCATTCCGATGGTTGGGGCGACTGCACATGCAGATTGTCTTTTATGCACATGTGCAGGTTCCCTTTGTGAATGGCTTTGGTGACTTGCATAGTCTCTGAGACATTCGCAGTGATTGGGCTGGGGTGGACTGCAGTGGGATCCGGTGTCGCCCATGGGATCGCCCAGCGTTTTCTGGCCGTCCTATGAAAAAAAATGGGCGTTCCCATGGGTACACAGGTGGAACAAAGTGTGCCGAGGGTGGGTGGCTGACATCATATGATGCTGGAGAGGCCAGAAAAAATGGGCTCAATGCAGAAGAGGCACCGAAGAAGCAGAAGACTGGAGATACTGTAGCTGGTGTGCTGTGAAGCAAAAGAGCTAATTAAGCTCCCAACTGCAGCCTCTCCCACTGCTCCAGGTAGGTGGCCATTGGCCACCTACCCTCTCACTAGACCACCAGGGATTGGGCTCTATGCCAGAGGGGCAGAGTAAAGCATTCCTGGCCTGTGGGATAGTAGTCGGGCCCTCTTGGCCCTTGGATGTAATTGCCAGATGCAAAGCCATGGCCTTATAATAAGGCATTAGGCCTGGGCACAGTAGGAGGCAGATAGCTCATCTTCTGCATTGCCTTCCAGGTGACTTTGGACATTAGGCCTAAGTCACCATATTCTGGTCCTCTGTTAGACAGGCACTAGGCCCGAGGCTGCAAGTCAGACCTTAAGCCTGTTGGTGATTAGGGGGCATTAAGTCCCAGAGTTCGGAACAGGGCTGGCAACAGGGGGGTCAAGGGGGACAAGTGTGATCGGCCCCAGTGATCTGAAGGGCCCAGTTCTTCTGTGCCCGCCTGGCCACCACCTGTACTAGCTGGCCTGTCAGTGACCCCCACAGCCCAGCCATCTACTGTGTGCTGTCTGTGTGTGGCTTACTGAGTCTGACTGACTCATTGTGTGCCACTGCCGTCTACTGTGTGAGCACCCTGCCTCCTGCAGCTACTCGGTGCTCAGAGCTATCTACTCTAGTCTGTGGTTGCGCATTGCCTGGGGCTGCTCGACACTCGGAATCTGTACTGCATGTGGGTGTACTGCCGTAAGTGCTACTGGTGCCATGGCCTCAGTCTCCGGCTCCTGTACTTTTACATGCACACACGGGTCATCTGTTCCGCGCTCTGTGAATGGCCTGCCCTGCCTGCTTTGCGTTCTTTTGTGTAAGTGACAAGTCAAGGCAGGCGGCAGCTGCAGCAGGCCAGCAGCAGCCAGAAGGAAGCAGCAGCCAGTAGTCATGGACAGCAGGACTGAGAACGAGAGAAGTCCATACCTGAAAGCAGGATCTGGACGTGCGAAAGGTTAGGTGACGCGCTCAGCTCTGCAGAGCCATTATTATTGTTATGTTATAGTATTAAATGAGTACCGTGTGCTTAATTGTAAAAAATCAGCTCCAATGGGTTAAATACATTTATTGGTATATGCAGAAGAGGGCTGTATGGTTTTGAGATTAGATGGGGGAGGGGGGCTCCAGAAATAACAGTGTACAGGGCCCCAAGATTTCTGTTGCCGGCCCTGTGTATGACATATGTACTGTGCTGTGCTTTATGACCGATGTTAGTTTCTTGATCTTTTGTGTTCTGGCAGCGTTACAGTATAATGTAGTATGTTATTACGTTAAATGAAATAGATTTTTCAATAAAAACAAATCTGTCTATAGGTAATATAATGCTCTGGATGCTCAGATTTGAGTAAAAAATCTGTAATGTAAATGGCATACCCAGAAATCTGCGTTGATTTATATAATTTATAAATCTGCATTGTATGGTTCAAAGATTACACATTTCTTTAACCTTCACTTATCAGCCACCTGGGTAAACTGGTTGTATAGTATGGGAGGGTTCCTGTCTGCAAGAGCTTTGCTTAGTCAAGATTAGAGATAGCGCCACAAAATATTTCCAAAACAAAGTGTTTTTTAGGACTATATATAACTGATAAGGTGCTTTCAATATAGTGTCTGAGCTTAATACAGATATAATCTGGTTTATTTTCTTCTATTGATGAATGTTAAATTATCTTACAATAGGTCAGGTGTATTTGCTATTAGATACTGTGTCATTTTACAATTACACTTGGTTTTGAATCTATTGGCAATTAAACTGTGGTTTAAAACTCTGTTCATTACAACAACAAAAAACAACAACACTGATGACAAAAATAAGTTAACAGAAAATAAGAATATATCAAAATAAACAGTACAATGTTGATCACTGAGGGCAAACCTATGTAAAGGCAAAATACAACTGTAAGAGGATAGCAAAGAGCCTCAATAAGATAGATTTGGCCACCAATTTTTAATTTATTGACAATTAGCTGAAATAACATTTCAGGAGTTACATACTATATAACACACCCTAATGCCCATTACATATTTGACACATAAGTGCCACTTACCTTCATGCTCATTGCTAGAGGCTTCATGCTCGATGCCAGGGGCTTCATGCTCGATTCCAAGAGGCTTTAAACTCGATGTTAATGGGCTTCATGCTCGATGCCAAGGGGGGGCTTTATGCTTTATGCCAAGGGGGCTTCATGCTAGTTGCCAAGGGGAACTAAAAATTGCTCGTTGCCAAGGGGGACTGAAATAGCTCATTGCCAAGGGGGACTGCAATTGCTCATTGCCAAGGGGGACTCAAATAGCTGGTTGCCAAGGGGGACTGAAATTGCTCGTTGCCAAGGGGGGCTGAAATTGTTAATTGCCAAGGGGGGCTGAAATAGCTTGTTGCCAATAGGGACTGAAATTGCTCATTGCCAAGGTGGACTGAAATTTAGTCAAACTGTCAAAGCAGGTCTGTCGCTGCTATTTTCAAGTCTCTCGCTGGACCGCGAGCCAATATGAGCTAGCAGCCCAGCAGCCACCAATGCCACTCCTGATTGGCTGCTGGACTGCAAGCTCCTATTGGCTGTAACAATTTCTGGGATGTTTCTGAACTGCATCGGGGGAGGAGAAGGGATATTTGTGATATTTGGGGGATTATGGTAATGAGTTGTATGTCTGCATGATCGAGGTTTGGGGTCTGTGCTTAGTCTCAGTGGGGGAGGTGGGGTATTATTTTTAAATTGGTTAGTTTTAAATATTATTAAAACCAACAGCTTCCAAACAGGTGTAGTAATGTATTGTGCCACCTATTTTGGTGTTGGCTCATCTACATTTGATTTGGTGCTGCCCAAGAGAGTCAATTTATATAAATTTTTCCAGGGTCAATTTTAGTTACCAATCCGCCTATGGCTCTGTCTGCCTGCCACTGGTACATACCAGCCCGTGCCATCAGATCAGGGCAGTTTTCTGCCCTGGGAGACATCCTGAAGGAAGTTGCTTAAGAGAAAATTTAAATTCACAAACTCCACGGCCTAGTTTGTTGTCATCACGTAAGCCTCCATGGATGAATTTCAAACTTAGGCAAAAACCTAATTTAAACCTTGGCAAAAATTTGTAGATTAATGCAGATTTTTATTAAAAAACAGTGTAAAAATAGATCTGTTTCACATAATGTTATTTTCATCATGCTGTTTCCTTGTAATGTGTTGATCTTTTTGTGTTCCTTTTAATGCTAGTCTCATGTTTTGCATTACCATAGATATGTAGTACTCTTTATATTTTGTTACATTTACAAGTGTTGGTCTAGTGGTGCAAGTTAGGCTACTACCCCCCTATGTTTTTGGCTACCCCTACCTTTTTCAATCATATCGTCCTTTATTTAAAACAATCTTTGAAAAGTAATGTAATCTTAAAATTCAATACCATGACCTTCCATATTGCAGGCAGACACCTTATTCAAGGAGATATTTGCTACTGTATGGAAATAAAGAGAAGGAGTTTGCAAATTAAGTTGATTAAACCAGAAAATTGACAGATGCCGTAGAACAGCACCATTGACTTGCCGTGGCACATGTCTAACAACCTGAATTATAGACTTGGCGGCTAAACATAGTAGGGGACATTTACAAAGGTGTTCGATTTTAGGGAGGCTGATTTTGTAGAGATGGGAAACTCTACAAGGGATTCTTTGACAGAGTGGAGGAACTTGTAAGGAGTGCAGGAGAAGTGGGAAACATTAAAAAGTGCAATACTAAAAGCAACAGAACCTTGTGTCAAAAGAGTTAGGAAAAACACAAGGAAAAGGAAGCCATTGTGGTTTGCGAAAGAAGTAGCGGTACTTGTTTAGATTCACGGCGGCTACGCTAGGTTTGAATCTTGGCAGCACGCCAACTTTATCAGTGTAGCGCGGCAGCACTTTTATAAACTACGTTATCAGCGTAACCTATGCTAATATCAGCCCAACTGCTTTTCTAAGCTACGTTGTCAGTGTAGCGCGGCAGCAGCGCTATCAGCGTAGCGCAGCAGCAGTGCTACGCTGTACGTGGCTTTCTTATCTAAGCTACGTTATCAGTGTAGCTACATTATCAGGGTAGCTCATCGGCTGCCGGTAGCTACATTATCAGCATATTCAGATCTGATTGCAGTACAAATTTTTTGGGAAAATGGGCAAAACCATGTGCACTGCAGGTGGGGCAGAAGTAACATGTATAGAGAGCGTTAGATTTGTGTGAGTTATTTTGTTTCTGGCTGCATTATTTTTACACTGCAATTTAGATTTCAGTTTCAATACACCCCACCCAAATTTAACTCTCTCTGCACATGTTACATCTGCCCCACATGGTTTTGCCCATTTTCCAAACAAATTTGTACTACAATCAGATCTGAATAAGGACCAGAGAGTGGAAGTCTTCTTGAGGGGAACAATGTAATGGCAGATCATATTAATAATTATTTCTGCTCAGTATTCACTGCTGAAAGAGAGGGGAAGGGGCCACAGTGAAGATGCAAGTAAAACTGATTGAGAAACTAGTACATTTACAGAGGAGGAAGTCCTCAAAGATCACTCAAATCTGAAAGTGGATAAATCAATGGGGCCAGATGGGATACATCCAAGAATACTAAAAGAGCTTAAAGGGGAGCTGGTAAAACCAATAACAGAATTATTCAACCAGTCACTAGCTACTGGAGTAATCCCAGAGGACTGGAAAACAGCGAATGTAGTCCTACTGCACAAAAGTGGAAGCAAGTAAGAGGTAAGTAACTATCAACCAGTGAGTCTTACATCAGTAGTAGGGAAATTGATGGAACCACTCTTAAAAAAAGAGTTGTAGAATATCTCAAAACCAGCAATTTACAGGATCTGAAACAGCATGGGTTTACTGGGGGAAGATCATGTCAAACAAATCTTATTGACATTTTTGACTGGGTGACTAAAGTAATAGTTCAAGGTGGGGTTGTAGATGAAGCTTATCTAGACTTGAGTAAGGCTTTTGACACTGTCCCACATCGCAGACTGTTAAATAAACTTGAAATCTTGGGATTGGATTATAATATAGTTGAATGGATGAGATCCTGGTAGCAGGACAGAAAACAGAGAGTTGTAGTACAGTCAAAGTAGGGAAAGGTTACAAGTGGAGTACCCCAGGGATCTGTACTTGGACCAGTGCTTTTTAATATCTTTATTGGTGATATTGCAAATGGAATTGAGGGTAATAGGTGCCTTTTTGCAGATGACACAAAGGTATGCAACTGGGTAGACACACCAGGAGGGGTAAAACAAATGATTGATGATCTAGGTAGATGAGAGGAATGGTCAAGAGCATGGCAACTACAGTTTAATGCCAAAAAATGCAAAATCATGCACTTGGGTCTCAAAAATCCAAAGACTAAATATAGTATAAATGGCACTATAATGGAAACTACCGAGGAAGAGAGGGAGCTAGGTGTCACTATTTCAGGGGACTTAAAGGCATGTAGGCAATGTAACAAAGCAATGAAGAAGGCAAGTCAGATGCTTGGTTGCATAGGGAGAGGTATCAGCAGTAGAAAGAAAGAAGTAATAATGCCACTGTATTGGTACGACCTCATCTAGAGTACTGTGTTCAGTTCTGGAGGCCATATCTCCAGAAGGATATAAATACATTAGAGACTGTACGAAGAAGGGCAACTAAAATGGTGCATGACCTACATCACAAAATGTACCAGGAAAGACTAAAACATCTTAATATGTATACTTTAGAGCAGAGAAGGGAAAGGGGGGACATGATAGAAACTTTCAAATATATCAAGGGTTTTAACAAGGTACATGTGGGAGACATTCTTCACAGGAAGAGGAGCAGCAGAACACGAGGACATGCACTGAAACTAGAGGGAGGAAGATTCAGGGGAAATTTGAGGAAGAATTTTTTCACAGAAAGAGTAGTAGATAAGTGGAATAGCCTCCCATCAGAGGTGGTAGAGGCAAATACATGGGATAGGCATATTAATATCCTTACAAAAAAATAAGGATCAAATATGGTTTGAGGTAACATGTTTAAAAAAGGGGCAGACTAGATGGGCCAAGTGGTTCTTATCAGCCGTAAAATTCTATGTTTCTATGATACTAAGATTGGAGTTTTTGATATGGGATGTTGTTGTGGGCAACCATCCAGAATCTACTTCTTACTCATCCAGCGCCTTCTAGAAGACACTAGATAGTATGTGATTGGCTGCCCACAGCAGCATGTGAAATAGAACTCCCATCTCAGCATATCTCCCCCCAATAGAAAGTGTGCATCATGATAACATAGCAGATAATGGTTAAAATGAAGAGCAGGTCATTGATTATAGATTGAAAAAGCCCAAATGGTCAGCATCAGTCATGCACCCCTCAGCCCTCTATATGCCTATCTTGAATTCTCCAATGAGCTTTTAAACCAGTATATTGGTTAACAGTATTGCCTAAGGCAGAGGTTCCCAAATGCGGTCCTCAAGGCACCCCAATGGTCCAGGTTTTAGGTATATTCATGGCTCAGCACAGATGGTTAAATTAGACTGACTGAGTTACTAATTAAGTCACCTGTGGCCAAGCATGGATATACTTAATACCTGGACCGTTGGGGTGCCTTGAGGACCGCGTTTGGGAACCTATGGCCTAAGATATGTCCCTGAATTCTTACAAACCTCAATTCTTCATCTATCTCATACCACCTCTTTTAGATCAGTTTAGTTCTGCCTCCTGCTCAATTATTAATCTTGCTCCATTATGCTTCCTTACTCTTATATTTTAACCTCTCATGAGCAGGGACTTCTCTACTGCACCAGTGTGTTGGTTTGCTTTGTTTGTCACTATTTGTATTCTTCCCAATGTCACTAACTTTTTTTTTTGTTAAACTTTTTTATTGAGACATTGCTTTACACGTTAATAGATACATTTGAAAACGTACTTTGTATAAGCATTGCACAAACATAGCAATTTAAAACATAGACTGTTGGTATTTTGAGTCCAATCATCACTCAGGTCATAAGAACAGGGGGACAGGAGGGTTTTGGGCAGCTGCTCTAGTAAGATACCACATTGTTGATTTTAAGCTATCATGTATCATTTGTCTTGTGGTGAGAGGAAGATTTGGTATGTATGAATCCCATAATAATACCAACTATTGCATCCACCCAGTCCATTCTAAATAGGAAATTAAATTTGGTTGGAAATAAGGCAAATTGTGGTGGGTTGGGGTCAATCCATCCTTGAAGAATGGGTTTTCTACCCGCTGCGCTCAAAGCTAGTAGTAATTTTTTACTTTTTCTCGTCATGTGGATATTGGGGTCAAAGATACCCAATATTGCCCATTCTGGAGTGAAAGGGACGAATGTGACTAGTTTGGCTTCTGCATAGCGTTTTACAAGAAGCCAGAAGTAGTGAATAATTGGGCAGGCCCATAAACACTTGTATGTATCTGCATTGTCGAGGCGGCATTTTGGACAAGTGTTTGTGTATCAGATGTTCCCATATGGTAACGACTGATGGGTGATAGATAAGAATTGTGGTAGATATTGAGAAAGAGTTCCGTGTACATACTAGCCTTGAGTGTCTGCCTAGAGTAAAGGAGGCCTTTTTGCAATTGTGGTTCAGTTAAGGAGAGAAAATGGTTTAACCATGTGGTCATTCCTCCCTTAGTCTTGGTGTAATCGAGAATATGTCTCAAAAAGGTGTAGTGTACAGATATAGCCCTAGAAGTTGGAACCTGGTAAGAAAGCATAGTGTCCAAAGTGTTATTCCAGTCCTTGTCTGTGAAATGAGAAAGTACAAGAGAAACATAGAAATTGGCTTGTACGAAATCTAAGGAATATGGGCTAATCATAGGGTATTGTGCTGATAATTCAGAAAAATGTAAAAGATGCTTCTCTTCTTTCATAACTAATGAACTAATAGAGGTGACTCCTGCTGAACTCCAAGTTGAGAAGGGGTGAGCAGCCATGCCGTCGAGAAAAGCCGGGTTTTTGAGAAGGGGTAGAAATAGGTGTGATATTGATTTAGTCCGGTTGAATGTCGCAAGATATGCCATATCTTTCTGGTTGACCATAAAATAGGGTTATTTTTTATACTTTCTGATATTTCCTGGTCGGCTACCCCTACCTTTATATTTGTGGTCATTATTGACACACCTATGAATGTAATTTACAGCAGCTCCTACCTCTGAGGAGGGGGTCTGCTGCTGACCATGCTGACTGGTGCTTCAGAGGAGAGTTGCTGCTAACAGATCCTGGCACCTGCATAATGGTGATGACAGGCGATGGGTTCGGTGCATGCACAGTCATGTACATGCACAAAACCCTGGCTATTTATAATGAGTGCACACGCTGCACCACACACACGTTTTTGATAATATCATTTTATTATTTTAACACTTAGCATTTTAGCAAGAAAAAAAACATGCATTTATGCCATCCATCTGTTCCAGGCAGGACATTTGAAGACATTTGACGTGTGGAAATGAAGCCACAACAAATTTAGTCAATAATACAAATGTATATATAATTGAAAACTCTGGAAGTCCATTTATTTATATATGCAAAGTCTATCTAATTTATTCATGTCGCACGCAACCAATAAGCGAATGTCCAGATTTATAATCAATGAATATTATTTATGAATGTAAACAGATGAAACTGTATCATGGATTACAAAATATAACAATACAGGTATTATAATTAATAACGATTATTTAACTCCAGCATCCCTAAATAAAGCTAATCTCAGTGATGTATATATATGAATGTGAGCTGGGGGGGGGGGGCGTGGCTATGAGGCAGTCGCCATTTTATAATAACTAATTGTCGGCCATCTTAGCCAGAACACATGTTGGTCTGCCGCATGGCATTCCGCCATCTTAGATTCCTCCACATGGCACACAAAAGAACCTTAACAATCATGGCAATCAAACATAAACTGACTGTACTTTCATAACTTCTATCCACAACATTTATTCCAAATTACTTCTAACCTGCATCATGCGATACTCACAATCCTGAATATAACTTGCACATTCATCAAACACACACTAACCCTGCAGCATACACAATTTGAATATCATTTAAGCTACAATGTACTTCTGTACAGAACACTTAAATGGCACCATACAATCTATGGCCTTGCTATATCATACTCACATGCCGTTACACACACACAATCCGAGCATCAACTAACAACACTTGTTACATCCGATTATCTGGATACTCTAGCCAGTCAATATACTTTAAAAGCCTTTCCGCAACCACACTTGGACACACAGTGGCTAGTTTAAATATCCAGACACATAGCAAACAAAAGGAAGCTATTTACACTCCTTGCATACAAAAGATCCAGGAACTAGGCCTTTGCTTTGCCACATGGCAGCAGCAGGCTTAGGCCTCACTTTGTCCACATGTAAACGTACACGGCTATATCTACCAATTTAAGCATATCCTTGCTCACAAATCATAACAGCTACACATACCCATATATATATATCAGATTCCAATCATTACTTTATCTCTTACAGTCACGTTTCACATACCTTCCAATCATTTGACCTTCTCAGACCTTCGACACTCCATACCTGAACCATACTCTCATGAATAAGCTCTATCCCTTATCAATATTCCGAGCCATGCCTGATACACAGTAATAACATTAGATACTTATCCCTCAAACATGTCCTGGTGAATTCAGTCCCATAGCTCCTTCCGTCTGCTGCTACAAAAACACACTGCCTCAGTTGATTAGATTTCTTTTACAAGAAAACTCCCTTTGGTGGACTCCATTCATCACTGGCCCACCCCTTTGTTTACGGTAACCTGTGACTGGCTCAGGTGAATCCTTTTGTCTTTCCCCGGGAACCATTCATCACATTCTCTCCATAGCCTATAGACACGCCCCTTTGTTTGCTGTATCCTGTATGGTTCACTGGTGTTTGGGAATGTTAATGACTTCATCTCTAATGCTGTTTTTTCTGTGACTACTCTACTGTGAACTTATAACTTGTTATAACATGTGAGTGCAATATGATATGGAATTCTAATAACTGTCATCTGACAGCTAATGTAATTCTACACATTTAGAGACTAAACATGACCTGTATGCTGGAAGGTGTAACTTGATATGCAATATTTCCTGGCCTATGGGATAAAATGATTATTTATCTATGACTATATTAATGTTATGGGCATGGTTATAATTATAATTATGGAAATTATATGCTGGGAAAAATTAGACATTGACAAAACATTGTCAACAGGAAACTCCACACCCAAAAAGGGCCTGACACCTCCCAGCTATTCATATGGGGCTTATTCTGATGCACACCCAACGCTGTGAACTTCACCGCTTGCCACCCCCCCCCTCGCTCTGCAAATTCCCCCGCATGGCTGCGAATGGATGTTTGCGGGGGCCAAATCATGCGATGGTCACTGACCATTGCATGATTTGGAAGTTGCATTAAAAACTAAGACACTCTCTGGTGTCTTGTCTTTGCCTGCTCCCTGTATGGGAAGAGGGCGGGTAGCTGATATCCGGTGACGTCAGCTGCCCTCCCCTGGCACCAGCGTCACTGCCTAATTTCCAAGGGAAAGCCTAGCATTTTCATGGGAGCACCCATAAAACACTGGACATTCCCATGGGTGTAGCCCGTCGCCACCCACACTTCTAGGTGTGAATGGTACGGTGAACTAGCAGTTTGCCGTGCCCGCTCGCACCCATCGTATGCACAGAAATGCGCCCTTTGCAGACAGAACATTCTCCCTCGTGTGAACGAATCAATCAAAATAAGGCCCACAGTTCCAGGTACAACACTACCAATGATGAGATTGTTGTAAGAATCCCATTATAAAGCAAAATCATATGAACATTACACAGTGCACAGCAAGCTATTTTTTACAGTAAAATAATGTAAGCCTTACACAATAGAACAATGCATGACTCCTCAGCATTCTGTTTGTTAAATTCCAATTATTGGAACAAACACATGTACTGTAAATGTTTCATTTAGATTGTGGGAGGAAACTATAGAACCCAGAGGAAACCAATGCACAGGAATATACAAAATCCATACAGTTAAGGCCATGTGCAGGGCCAGATTAAGCCCCAGAGGTTCCTGGGGCATTTAAGATTGGGAGGCCCCAAGTAGAAAGGGTTGGTGTATATAAAGCCCCGTACACATGGGGCGATGGGAGCCCCATACTGAAGGATGTGCTTAAGCACAGATCGCTCAGCACAAATCGCTGACACTCGCGATGTGTGCTGACCAATATCCTCTGGTGGGGACACTGACACTGACATAGTTTGGCCCTGCCTGTTCAAGGAGATAATAGATTGTGGGCCAGATGCACTAAGCTTCAGAAGTGATAAAACGGAGAGTGATAAACAGCCAGCCAATCAGCTCCTGCCTGATATGTCACAAACTGTGTTTGAAAAATGTCAGGCAGGAGCTGATTGGCTGGTTGTTTATAACTCTCCATTTTATCACTTTTGAAGCTTAGTGCATCTGGCCCAATTTAACTAGATTTTTACTGCATGCAGTCAAGATCTGGTCAGGCGATAGCGATGCGTGGGACCACACATCTATGGGGTGTACACACGTGTGTGTGTGTGTGTGGGGCTTTAGACTGTGTATACCTCCCAACATAACCCATTCCTGGAGGGACTATACTGCATACTCTCCTGCTTGTATTCTAACTGCTTGTTTTTGTTTCTGCATAAGAGGCCTGATGGTCAGCAACATGGAGTAGCGACCCCATGCTGAGAAGGTCAGGACCCACAGTTTGAGAACCGCTGCTTTAAAGGTAGGTTATTTTTTTTTTAGTTAACAAAGTGCAAAATGAATGTAGAGAATGATATCTGGATAATATGGTTGTGAATTACACTTAATCCAGTATTCTCTTCCTGCCTTCCCGCCTGCAGCCAGACAGTGAAAGGCTTGTCAGAATTCTGATTGGTAGCTGGCTAGAGCTGTCCATTAATCAGAGTGCTGATAGTCATTCACTGTATTGAAACATGTTGACAGATGACTCAGGAGGACTGCAGGAGGGATTAGTTATTATTATTATTATTATTATTATTATTATTATTTCATTACTGTAAATGGGTACTAGGTTGGGAACCCAGGTAATTGCTTTTCTCAGGACCTAAAAATGCTGTTAAGTTGGCCCAGTATGGGTAAATCTTCTATCTATTATTTTCATAGAATGCACTAGATAAATTATAGCTAGTATCTATTTTGTTGCTTCTCCACTTGTACTTTTGAGAACCTTTGATCCCCCCCCCCCCAACACAATCTGTATTCTTAATCAGTAGCTAACAAACAGCGAGGAAGATGTAGCAAATTTTCTAAAGCAAACAAATTAAGGTGTTATCAATAACAGGTCATCTGATTATACAGTAGCTATCAGGGGCAGATTGGCCCGCCGGGAATCCGGGCAATTTCCCAGTGGGCTGGTTGAGATTTTCACCTGCCTGGGCCGCCGACCGTGCTGCCAGGGCCGGTGCTTCTCCACTTGCCCTCTGTAGATGATTTTCCCTAGTGTCTCTTAGAAATATTATTTCCTTTGGCTTTATTCTACCACACAATCCGCTATCATTTATAATTCAGCCAAAATATCTTTATAGGAATTATTATATGCAATGACAGATACAATTACATTGTATCCATATTTCTGGCACATAATTTGTGAGATGGACAATTATTGTACTGTGTATTGTACAGAGCCCATAATTGAACTGCGGAGTTGCCAAAGTCCTTGACATCTAAGTTTATGTATGAAATAATGTATGCCATTTGCAGATCTACAATAACACTGCAATTAGGAAAATGTTCCTTCAGGATAATTTACAATATGGAGTCATTCCATATTTCTCTATTAACTGCAAAATGACCCTGTATCAATAATACATTCTGTTATATGATAACACAATGTAAAAACAACTGCAGTTTTACTAATTCTAAAGATAAATATCACAAAACTGTGGATGACTAAACCTAAGGAATAATAAAAAAAAGATTCCCATTATTCCCTATTTTACAATTCTAATCATCATGAGAATGGAGAAACAATGAATCTTTCATAGCATTGGTAGCTCATAGGAGAGAACCACTTGGTGGATGTAAACATCAGAGACACAGCTCATCCAGCCAAGCCGCTTAGTCCTGACAGCCTGTTTCAATGGCTTAAGTTCATCCCAGTTGCCCAGAGGCAAGATAAATATTGGTGCCCCCTAAATAGATCAATCAGTAAGGTGTCTTACTCCAGTAAGACAAGGCATGGGTTCTAATACAATTATATGAATAAAGAGAGTGCAATGTGTACTGTTCTACTAGGAGGGGGAGTCAGCCACAGAAGCAATATCAACAGTGTTCAATTAACTGAATCAAACAAAGGGTCTCCCCCTTTGTTTGATTCAGTTAATTGAAAGCTGTTGATATTGCCCCCTTGGGAGAAGGAGCCCGATGGCAGATGACTCCATTGCCTCCCAGAGTTACTCCTATGGGCCATTTGTGGCAGCCAAATATGATACTGATGGTGAGGAGAAGGTAGTATTGGTAAGGCTAAAGCCAAAGTTGATGGGTTTGGAGAAAGCAGAAGATGGATGAAGCAGAAATTAATGAATAGGAAAGCAAACTGATTCAATGAAGCACCAAGATAGAAATCACATATTCAAATTTTCCTCATTCACATTATATGTACAGTACAATAGGAGTTAAGGTGCCCATAAACTTCCCGATGCGGGCGGTGTGATCTGTGTTTTGAGGTGCTACCGTGGCACCTCATCGCACAGTACAAAAAGTATGTGCTGCACATACTTTTTGTACTTGCTTTTCATCGCATCGCATTGCATGCACAACGCATGTACAAGGCATGCGATGCGTGCTATTAAAGCTCAAAACACATGCCCGCATTGGGACGTGTATGGGCACCTTTAGGGCTTTATAGGTTTTATGGAGATCTCAGTGCTGATTGATTTGATCTTTGATCTTTATGCTGAATGCAGTAAGCAACCTACTGTAACCTTCTTGTCTCTAGCCTCCCATACTCCCACGGTGCCAGGTGACCTCCCCACAGTCGGGATTCCAATGGTCATTACACCGACATTGGAATTCCAACTGTTAATTGCATGACAGTCACGATAACAACTTAAAGGATTCAGAGGCGTAGCTAAGGTGGAGCTGGCGGAGCTTGTGCTCCGGGCGCAGGCACCTCAGTGGCGCACACTGGGGGTTTGGTTGCCTGTAGCCCTGACAGTGACAGCCCCATCCCGCCCTTCCTTACACCTGAGCGCAGCCAGTCAGTGTTATACTAGATACTGAGCTAGCGCTGGCTTTAATCGCAGCTGCTGCTTAGCCACAGTGGAAGTCATCCAAGCTCAGCCCGGCTACTGCCTGTACGGCTGTCAGGTGGCTTCCTTTACCAAACCACCTGATGCGGAGCAGTGACAGGCAGTAGCCGGGCTGAGCTTAGTTGACTTCCCCTGTTGGTGAGCTGAGATGAAAGCCAGCGCTAGCTCAGTGTCTATAACACTGACTGGCTGCCCTCAGACATGGATTAAGGGGGTGCCCAAAGGGTACTCACCCCAAGCCCCCTGCTTCTTAGTCCCCCCCCCGAGATGGAGACAGGCCGGGGACACCTGCGCTGCACACACTACACTGTGAGAACAGCTGCTGCTCCTCTCTGCACTGCAGTGATTCATTTCCGGGTAACAGCAGAGAGAGAGAGAGAGCTACTAAGCAGAAGAAGCTACAGACTCTGGATTTCATCCTGTCCTCACCTGCTGGTATGTGCTTTGTTTGTGTATGCATATTTGTAAGCTATGTATGTATGTATATATGCTGTGTGTATCATATATGTGTGCTATGTATGTATGTATGTATTTATGTATGTATGTATACAGAGCCAGATTAAGGTCTAAATGGGCCTGGAGCTGAAAATTATCAATGGCCTATTATGCACAATAATAGGGGTTGTGGCCAGCACCTAATAATGTGGGAGGCGTGACCAGTGTTCTGTATGGGTGGTCTGCTCATGGGTGTGTCTGTATTTGTGTAAATACTTTCAACTAATTATATATGCCTGGAAAAGGCAGGGGGCTGGCATAAGAAAAAATGCAGGGAGATATATTGGCGGGTGCACTCCAAAGGTGCACCCGCAGCACGCCGATGTCCTAAGATACTTGCGGGATGAGGCGGCACTCAAGTCATAAAAAAATACTAAAAACCAAAACTTGGTAGACAATATGTCAGCACCTTTTATGCGGTAACCTAAGTTTACCACACCATATACCCCTTATACAAATCATGCAACACAATAGTAATTTATACTGTACTTGCTTCTTACACATTATGCCACATGGAATGAGACAAAATTCACACCGATTGAGCAAAAATTCCCACTATGGCACACAGATTGAGTCAAAATTCACGTTATGCCACACAGATTAAGGCAAAATTCACATTTTGCCACATGGATTGAGCCAAAATACACACTATACCGGGCATGTCCAAACAGTGGCCCTCCAGCTGTTGTGAAACTACACGTCCCAGCATGCCTTGACATACAGTAGTTTTAGCATTCCCTAATTGCAAAACTGTGGCAATGCATGATGGGACTTGTAGTTTCACAGCTGGAGGGCCATAGTTTGGACATGCCTGCACTATACCAAACAGATTGAGCAATAATGCACAATATGCTTCATAAATAGGGGCAAAGGCGCACATTAAAAATTTACACCATAATGCCCATTACATGTTAAGCCTCACACCATAATCTCCATTACGTATTATGCCAAACACCATAATGCCTATTAAAAATTATGCTACATAAGTGTTGCTTACCTACATGTTCATTGCCAGGGGTTCCATGCTCATTGCCAGGGGTTCCATGCTCGTTGCCATGTGGGATTACATGCTCATTGCCAAGGGGGAATACATGCTCGCGGTAACTGGGGGACAGTCGCCGCCGGGCAGAAATGACAGCCATTAACAGCCGGGCAGAGAGCAGGGGGCTGCCCGGCTGTATTCAGAGCACTGCATGTCCCGGCTATTTGAAATAATACCCCTTTCATACCAGAAAATGCAGGGAATATGGTCCCAGGATCATGCAGGGATATTCTCGGACTGGCCCCTTTCACACCAGCCAAGTCCCTGCATTTTCTGGTGTGAGGGGGAGAGAAAACCACCTCCGCCCCCCTTCAAACAACCAGCTATATCTTCGGAACCAACTGACCCATTTACATGTAGCCTTCGAATGATTTTGGTCCTGTGAAACTGGGCCGACTGTGATCAACCTCGAGTTTCTGTGATGCTGTAGGGGGAACTGGCAGCCGTTGGAACCGGGTGGAGGTCGGAATTAGCGGGTCCCATGTTATCCTATGGGGAAAACGTTCCAGGTTTGCCTGGCGGTATCTCTGGTTCCCGAGGGGCTAGAAACGCGGGGCTGGTCTTGTTGGAAAGCCCTGACCCTCAGCTACAAAATGGGCCTGGAGCTATAGCTCCATCAGGCCCATTGTTAATCCGCCTCTGTATGTATATATGCTGTGTGTATCATATATGTGTGCTATGTATGTATGTATGTATGTATGTATGTATGTATGCTGTGTGTATCATATATGTGTTCTGTGTATGTATGTATGTATGTATGTTGTGTGTATGTATGTATGATGTGTGTTATGTATGCATCATGCTGTGTGTCTTGTGTTTTTGTCTGGTTTGTTGTGTATGTGTGTATGTGTCGTATGTATGTATGTATGTATGTGTTTTGTGTGTGTATATGTATGTATCTATGTGTGCTGTGTATGTATAAATAAAAATAATTTTGTGCACCTGATAATGTTAAAAAGTGAATTATGCAATAAAACAATGACACTTTAATTTCTAGAAACTAATATGATCTTGGATCTAGGCTGTGGGGAGAGGGGGTTTAGGAACTTAAAAGAGGGGGGTTAGGGATTACACAGTGGGGCATTAGGGTTAAGTACTAGCAGTTAGGGAGGGATAGCTTGCAGGGGGAGGGTTATTACACACATACAGTACATATGGAAACCCCCTGTAAAATTCCTGTGTTTTCCGCTGGGCGCCAGCACCACGCATGAAAGGGCCCACCGCAGATCGGATCTGTTAGTGCTGTGCTCCTGGTCCCCACTGTCCTGTCCTGTCAAAGATTTACACTAATTTACAAGTCTAATATATATATTTTTACCTGCCTGTCTCTTTAATAGGGGCCCCCTGTCTGAAGTGCCCCAGGCCCACATACCCTTAATCCATCTCTGCTCGCACCACAAAGCCCCCCCCCCTGCTGTGTCCTGCGCTGCCGCCCGCCCTCTGTCTCTCCGCGTCCTGAATCCTGCGTGCAGTGCATGGGCTCTTGCTAGCGACTACTAACTGTGCTCTCCGCGGGTCCTCTGCACTGTTGCATCTGCACAGCAAGGACTCAACAGCTTTGGTGGCACATCAAGCGGCACTGTGCCTCTCTCTTTTCCTACCGCCTGGCCTGTGCGAGGCAGGAAGAGAGAGAGAAGCAGTGCCGCTTGATGTGAGGCAGGAGAAGAGCGAGAGAGACGCAGCACCGCTTAATGCGAGGCAGGAGCAGAGAGAGGCTCAGTGCTGCTTGATGTGTCACTGAAGCTGCTGACTGAAGCCACAGAGAGACCAGGTAGTGGTCGCCCACAGCGAGCCCAAGTAAGCTGTCACATGTACGGAGACGGGAACAGTAGCACTGTGCACTGTGCACTGTGCAGTATTACATTCACCTCTGCACTGTTATAATCGGGATTTTAATCTCCCATTACATGACACACTGCTAGGAGCATGTGTGTTTATATATGGAGGGGGGCGCTGTGACATGAGCTTGCTCCGGGTGCTATGGCTTCATGCTACACCACTGAAAGGATCTATTTTTCCTCGTGGGGATCCACGACCCCCATAGAGGGAGAATAAAACCTTTGGCAAGTGCAGGGAGCCTGTAGCGAGCCTGCAAGGTGCTTTTCTGCTCTTGCCATTTCCAGCCATGTTTCCAGGCAGGGGCTTTTATTATTGTACGTATGTTTCCCCACATAATATAAAATCAAAGTAGTAAAACTATGTTCGCATCGCCCTATTAGTATCTTTACATTTTTCTGCTGACACCATCCCTATCAATCTATATATACTAAAATACTTTGTGTTAATGTAGTATTTGGCCTTTGACAACAGAATCAGTAGAAAGAGAGGAAATATTTATTTGGGAGGAGCTTAGGTGATCTCTGGCTTATTTGGTGCCCAATACTGACATCTGTTTCCTTTTATTTTATTTGAAAGCCCGTGCAATTTCCATCATCACAGAACTGTCTTTGCTCCGATCTCTCTTGTCAGCTTTCATGATTGGAAAAATGTGGCAAAAGCCATACCCCAGTTCAACACCCATATAAACATAAAACATTCCAATGTCTGGTGTTGCTGAAGACCATTAATAAGCTATATCCCCTTAGGGAGCTGAAGATATGGCCTGTTGCCAGTTATACACATTAATACTCTTTCTCAAAGGGGTACATTTTTTTAATTGAGTATTTTTATTAGTTTTGCAATAATAAAAAGACAAAGCCAGTACAACGATGCAATCGCATATAAGTCGTGATGTTACAGAAAATTGGTGCATAGAACACATATGGTATATCTCAAACCCAGAGAAATCTAGCAGGATATATAAAGAGTACAATAGTCCTCAATAGGGCAAATAGGTCCTCGAGTGCCCAGAGGCGCCATTCCAGGCCCCGGGACCGGTGTAATTTAGACGAATGCAATGCGACCAGAGATCTTACAAACCAATCGCAGGCACCAATAAAGCGCAGTGTGAAAACGTCAATGAAGAACATCACAAAGGATAACTAAGTGGCTTACTAACTATCCTAACCCCTCTAACTAACCCTGACCTAAAAGCAAAAGAAAACCCTCCCAAAAAAACCCAAAACAACCCTCCCATAAAACCCCCCACCCTGTACAACCTATCCCCAACTGAGGCGTACCTGGATCCCCCAAACCTCTACACTACTTACCCTAACAAGGGGAGAAAATAGTGGCCTGTAGCTAATGGGAGCTAACCTAGCCTAAAGTCCTATTTTACCCCCCATTTATCTAACTAACTATACCCCCCCCCCACCCCCACCCCACTCTATAGAAAATAGAAAGGATATCCAAAACGAATGCCTGTCAGGGGCAATACACACAAGGATCTGAGCATATAAAATCAGCAGGATATTGGACGGATAGCTAATATGTGCTAAACTAGCAAGCTTATTCTACCTAGGTGTTCCCCGGCTCTCCCACCAAAACACCAGTGCAATAGACTTTATATATACATGAATATATATGTAACACAGTTTTAAGACATGCAGGATAAAAGGATATATCAATATTAACTAGCAAGTATACGGTATAAACTAGCAAGTATACTGTAAATGGAGACAAAGTAAGTTACGCGACGGGTACAATAAAAAGGAGCGTCGTCGATAGATAAATAGGGGACAGTCTCAGTCCGGCCATCTGCAATCGTCCTGAACAGACAGTGATATGAAGCAAGTCCCATCATCATTTGCTGCAATGAATTGGACTATCAGAGGTTTTGAAGTATCCGGCTGGGAAAGTAATAGCAGCATTGGAGGCAGTATGGGGATCCCACGGCGTTCAAACCCAGTGCGGCAGCAAGGCAGGAGATTCGGGATAGACACAAAAGTGAAGTGGTCTCCAACGCAAATAAGACCCATAGCAGTAGTAGGGTGATCGCCCACAGGTACATCAGTACCAATAGATACTGTAGATTGCAAGAGGGATGCAGACAGCATGGGGGTGTAATGAAAACACAGGGATGAATCACCGTGTCCTTTCCCATTAGCAATAGTATCCATCTGTATCTCCTCAATACGTATGTCTGCAGTGATGTGGGAAACAGTGACATCTGTAACAGTGGCATCCATCTCAGTAGGAATAGTATGCACAAACACCGTGGGACACACCGGAGTTAAATGGCGGCACAGAGACCCTCCATCTCCAGCAATACGCTTTTCAGGAGTAAAGGAGGTGGGCAGCACGCATTCCCACGCTTCACCAGGTATTGGAACGGGATACTCAGCGGGAACATGTATATGCAGCAACACTTCAGTAGGAGAGGCTTCTATATGGACAGGGGTGATAGCCAACGGCGATGCATCAGGTTCCTGGCCAGTGCCATCATAGCAATGGTTACTAATACAGCATGGAGGCGCATCGGCCACAGGGTTGGTATCAAATAGCTGTAGGAGCCTGTGTGCGGATGCTTCAATAGAGCAAAGGATTTGCTGAAGGCAACTCTCCATATTGCCAGTTTAGTAGGTAGGAGAATAGTTCCACTCGTAACCCTCAGGTCTCAGGGCCGCAAAATGTCAACGGCGTGCACGCCACCAAAACCCCCACTCAGAGCGCAGAAGGCTCACTGTACCTCAGGGTGGATGCAGTTGGAGGGTCCCAGAACGGAGACAGCCAGCCTCGGCTGTAGTGTGATGCCGCGGTCACCACACACAGCATCCAGCGAAGGGACGGTTCCCGCCAGCAGGGTTGCGCACAGGGCTGCTGAAGACACAGAAAGCCAATATGGCGCCCGGCTACACAAGCGCAGGAAGGCCCAGGCGACAGAAGCCGGACTATCAGACCACCCTGGAAGTCCACGGAGGGAGTAGAAGAGGCCAGGCGATCTTCGGAAGGTAAGTGGAGGGAATCAGGAAGCCCACCGCACCAGAAACAGGAGAGGTAAACAGGATTTCAGCGGAGCTCCCACGAAGCACGTCTGCTCCCAGAAAGTGAGAGATTTTGAGCTCAAAGGGGTACATTTAGTAAAGGTTATAAAAATGAAAAGAGGGGATGTTTCCCATAGCAACCAACAAGTTTCTGTTTATCATTTCTCTATTGTATCCTAGAAAAATAATTTAAAAAATCTGATTGGTTGTTATAGGCAAAATCACCTTTTGTTTCCCCCTTAGAACCTTTGGTTTATTTACCCCATAGACTACAGCCTCCTGAGTCTCAACAAAACTGGAAATTGCCTACATTTATCACTTTCTGTGAATAGACCCGGTTTTTCTTTACACAGAAATATAATACCGTTTGCCCTGCAAGCTTTGTGTTTAGTTGCATATTAAGCATAATTATTGACTAAGCTTCTATGATCATATAAGCTACCAAGAAGTAATTAAAATCAGTCATTTAATTTAGTTTATATAATTACTTTTTCTTCTTCCAGCATGGAAATAAAGTTCTTAATTCCAGCTGTATGTACTGTATGTTTACATTACTAAGCAACATCTAATTAAAAAAAAAGTTTATAAAATATTAATAGAGTTGAACTTCAGTGCAACTGTTCTGAGAATATTCTTTTCAAACAGTGAATGTGAAAGACAAAAGAATCTTGCATGGTGTAACGCTGCATGGCATATTTACAGTAATGAACCTTGTCCCAGCACATGGATTTGTATGACATTGAACTATAGAAACAACGTGTTAGTAAAGTATGGGAACAGCTGTTCCTCTCCCATTGTTAGCAACTGACCAACTCTATTGTGTTGTGATAAAAGTTGTAAGGCTAGTACTATATATAGCAGCCATAAATTAGTTTTAGAATTATTGAATGCGGTGAACAATGCTAGATTTTTTTTTCACATTATTTTTTTATCATTTTAGCGCTAAAAAGAATAATTGGGTTAGGGGAGCTAAAAAGAATCCAACCATCATCTAACTCACTGATGCTCTACAGGGGCAATTGTTTTGTGGTTGCCCAAATGTATTAGGTGCCCTCCGGTAGAACACCCATGACCCGTGTGTGTATCCATTATTTCCGAATTTAGCTGTGCTAAACCCATATCGAGTCTAGGTTAGTGTACTCAAACTGGAGTTTGAGTGCCCAAACCACTGTGTTCTTTCCCCTGCACATTACAGCTTGGACCGAAGGAGGCTGCATGCACACCCGAACAGAGCAACAATTGAATTGGCACCATCTAGTGGCAGCTGGATCAAAGAACAGTTAAATTGCCCTCTAAAGCTGGCCATACACTGGTGTAATTTGGACACTTTACACCCAATTCTGATGGATCGGGCCAAGAAAATGATCGGAAAGTGACCAATTGGCATGTGTTTGACATCTGATCCGATGCGAGGTCCCATGCACATCGGATCAGATTTAGAGATCAGACATGTTGCACATTCGACCTCCGACACCCTCCTGGCAACGGGGAATTGGAATGCATACTATGGGTGGTTCAAATGGGGCCGGCTGCAACTTCTCCCCACGAGAAGACGCAGTAGTGTATGAGGGCCAGAAGAGTTATAAAAAAAATTACTATATTACTGTTCTTATACTTGTGCGGTACTCTGCACCTGTTTGATACAACGGTGTAAAGAGTGCACGTAGAACTAATCTGCATATCAAAGGACAGATATCTGATGTTCAACGTTGGGGCATACACACGAGGAGAATGTCTGCTTAGCAATGTTTAATACAAATACAACTTACAGTATATATTGGGAAATGTATTTATTCTCTGGACCAAATCCATGCCTCCCAAGGTGCGGTAGGTGGGGTAATAGATGGATTTAGGAGTCTGGCTGCCCTTAGGTACAATATTATTAGCCCCCGCCCCCACACACACACACAAAACAGTATAATAATTTTATTGTCTATGTGCCTCCCATAGCATAAAATGTGCCCCCTTATAGTATAGAATATGATGTGCCTCCCCTTTCCTATATTATAGAGTATAATGTGCCTCCCCCTCCCCTTAGTATAGAATGTAATGAGCCTCCCCTCCTTTATTGATGACTGAACCCCACAATGCCATTAGATCCCACACATTGACCTGCTCCAGCTGCGCCTCTCCCTGCATCATGCAGGGAAGGAAGCTGCCGTGATACCTCCAACAGGTGCCACTCCTAGGAAAAAGCCTAGCATGCAGAGTGGGAAATCCAGCACTAGTGGGGAGGCATTGCCATCATTCTATGAGCTGCTGGCCATGCTCCAGCTCCTCTGTCTTAGTAAATAGATGCTGCATGCTAGGGCCGCCACTAGTAATCGTGGGGCCTGGGACTGACCTTCAGTCTGGGAAACACCCCTCCCCCAGTACCAATACAGCTGCGGCGGCGCATTTCCTCTGGAGTGCACACTGCACAGTGCAGCCTGCAGAGTGCCGAGCCACATTGTGTCCTAGGCTCGGCGCTCTGCAGGTGGCACTGTGTATAGTGAGTGCCTGGCTGGGGGGGCGCTGGATGTGGGAGGCGGTGTGCGGTCGCGGGGGTGGGGGGGTGGCACCGTGCTGCTGTCATTGTGGGCAGTTGCCCGGGCCCCTCCAGAGGCCGGGGCCTGGGACAGCTGTACCCACAGCACCCCCCTGTCGGCAGCCCTGCTGTGTGCATGCGCACAGTGTCTATTCTCTGCTGCTTTGCTTCGCAGAGTAGCGAATAACATGGGAGGACTCCAAACAGCCCTCCCTTCACGTCGGGACAGGGGTGGGACTCGGGACAGTTTCCCAAAAAAGGGACTGTCCCACGAAAATCTACCTAAATGCAGAAATAAAATAGATACAATTTGGTTGAGCAACTGTAAAAAGATTCAGTGTAAATATATTTTTACATTTTTATAATGCCAAAGCATTACTGGTTCTACCCAAAGTTACAGTGTTTCTAGGTTATGGAATTCGGCTTCATTCTGTGACATGTATCTAATAGAATTAAATTAACTAAATGTAGCAAAATTTCAGTGATTAAAACCTCTTACAACAGTGACTAGCTGCATCAACGTGTGTTCTACTTTACAGTAATGCTGGCTGCGTGATTCGAAACCACAAACTGCTTTGATGTTCTAGAAAAACACTAGATTCTGCTTATACCACAGAATCTGTGCATGAACCACAGGCAAATGGAGGGGGGTTTCTGGTTGCCCAGAGCAACTACTCAGGGCAATAATCAGGGGGGCTGCTTTGGGGGACTACTAAGGGGGCTGCTTTATTTATAAAAGATTATATTACAATTAAAAAAAGAAAAAACATTTTTTAGGGCAAAGGTGTTGCACTGTGTGCCATATGAGTCCAGGGGTGCTGCTAAGTGTGCCGTATAATTCCAGGGGTGTTGCCAAGTGTTCCGTATCAATCTAGGGGTGCTGCCCTGTGTACCATATCAGTCCATGGGTGCTGCCAAGTATGCATTGGTTCTGCCAAGTGTGCTGTATAATTCCAGGGATGCTGCAAAGTGTGCCGTATAATTCCCAGGATGCTGCAAAGTCTGCCATATCAGTCCAGGGGTGCTACTAAGTGCGCCGTATCAGTTCAGGGGTGCTAATAAGTGTGTTGTATAAGTCCAGGGTGCTGCTAAGTGTACCAGATCAGTCCAGGGTGCTGCTAAGGGTGCCGTATCTGTCCAGGGGCATAGGCGAATCTAGGGGGTGGTCCAGGGGTGCACAGGACCACCCATTTTGTAGCTGAGGGATGGGGCTTTCCAACATACCCAGCCCCGTGTCTCTAGCCCCCTGGGAACCGGAGATACTGCCAGGCAAATCTGGAATGTTTTCCCTATAGGATAACATAGGACCCGCAAATTCCGAACCCCACCCAGTTCAACGGCTGCCAGTTCCCCCTTCGGCATCACTGAAGCTCAAGGTTGATCTCAGTCGAACCCAAATCACTGGGCCTTCAATCTGATACCAGGCTGGATCCATATGGGTTAATTGGTTCCAGGGATATTGAGGGTAAACTGTTTTTTTCATTTCTTAAATTAAATTTCATGACTGTTTATGTTCTTTGAGGGCAGATTTCTCTGGAACCAAACAGCCCAGTTTCACGGGACTAAAATCATTTGAAGCCAACTCAAAAGTTCTTCAATATGATACTGGCCTCATGTAAATGGGTCAGTTGGTTCAGAAGATATAGCTGGTTGGTTAAAGGGGGGTAGGGAGAGGGGAGTGGTTGTCTCTCCCCCTCACACCAGAAAATGCAGGGACTAGGCTGGTGTATAAGGGGTCAGCCTGGGAATGTCCCTGCATGATCCTGGGACCATATTCCCGGGTAAACCCCTCATTTTCTGTTGTGAAAGGGGTATTATTTCAAACAGCCGTGACCTGCAGTGCTCTCAATACAGCCGGGCAGCCCCCTGCTCTCTGCCCAGCTGTCAATGACTGTCACCCCTGCAGCTTCTGCTCCAATTCTTCTCCCTGCTTTCACCTCAGCCCGCCCCCCCTTTAATCATGTGGTGCCGGTGCTGGCACCTGGCGTGATCCCCCGATGTCACGCACAACAACAGCGTGCACAATATTTCAAATGTCCACTCGGCTAGAGGGGACACCAGGAGGGGAGTGGGAGCATGCTCTGCGCTGCGCACTGCTCCTCTCCCCATAGAAGCAGCTGCACCGCTCTCCATCTCTCCCTGCAGCAGCAGCGAAGGCTCATATAAAAATTTACAGTAAGTGGCACTTTTGGGGGCATTGCTTAAGGGATGCTACAAGTGGCGGTATGTGGGGGCATTACGCATAATGTGTGGCTTAATGTGTAAGGGGCATTACGGTGTGCAGCATCATGTGTTAGGGGCATTATGTGTGCAGCATTATGTGTAAGGGGCATTATGTGTGCAGCATCATGTGTAAGGGACATTATGTGTGCAGCATCATGTGTAATGGGTACTATGGTGTGCGGCATCATGTGTAATGGGTACTATGGTGTGCGGCATCATGCCTAATGGGTACTATGGTGCCATAAAGCAAGAACCCCCTAGCAATGAGCACGTAGGTAAGCAGCACTTATGTGGCAAATATGTAATGGGCATTACGGTTTGTTACATAGTATGTAATGGGCATCATGGTGTGTGGTACAATGTGTAATGGGCATTATGGTGTGTGGCCTTATGTGTAATTGGCATTACGGCGTGTGGCTTTATGTGTAATGGGTATTACGGAGTTTGCTAAAATGTGTAATGGGCATTACTGTGTATGGTCTAAAGTGTAATACCACACCCCTTTTGGTGATGCCACGCCTCCTTCCCATGAGACTACGCCCCCTTTTGCCGCGCGCAAAGGTCCCCCTACTGTTATGTCTAGATCTGGGACCATCCATTACCATAATTCTAGATTCGCCTATGTCCAGGGGTGCTGATTAGTGTGCAGTATCAGTCCACGGGTGCTAACAAGTGTGTCATGTCAGTCCAAAGGTGCTGCTAAGTGTGCTATATCATGCCAGGGGTGCTACCAAGTGTGTTGTGTCAGTCCAAAGTTGCTGCTAATGGTGCTGTTTTATTCCAGGGGTGCTGCCATGTGTGCCATATATTTCCATAGGTGCTGCCAAGTGTGCTCGTATCAAACCATTGGTGCTGCTAACTTTGCTATTTTATTCGAAGGGTGCTGCCATGTGTGCCATATAATTCCAGGGGTGCTGCTGAGTGTGCCATATAATTCCAGGGGTGCTGCTAAGTGTGCTGTATCAATCCAGGGGTGCTGCTACCTGTGCTGTTTTATTCCAGGGGTGCTGCGAAGTGTGCTGTATCAGTCCAGTGTTTGTGTTACCCATGTCTGTCGCTTAGCATAGTCATCCATCTACCTCGGTGCAACGTTTTTGGCCTAAAAACAATATTGTGAGCTGTAAGGTGTTCAGAATAGACTGGAAATGAGTGGAAATGAATGTCGTTAAGGTTAATAAGACCATAGTAACAAAAAATATAATTCTGTTATTTTAGCTGTTTTTATGATTTTTTCTGGGGGGAAAAAATACAGACCCAAAACCAAAACACGCAAGGTCTAAATCAATTTAGATCCAAAACATGGAGAAGATTCAGATCCATAACCAAAACAGAAGACCTGAGAAATGGCCGGGTACATTTCCTTATATTGAGTAGAACAGCAGATAGTTGAATGAATGTAAATACATAAATTGGATGAAAACTGCGTACCATATTTTGAAAGAGGTGATTATTACAATAGGGCATATTTATCAATTATTTCATTTTTAGATCTTCTAATTGTAATTTCTTATACCTGATATTTGCAGTGATAAGACATGATACCATATATTATACCTCCTAAATGAATGAATACTCCCACGTAGGGACAGATGCACTGGCAAGAGCCCAAGAGCCCAACCCCTGCAATATGCCCAGTGAAGTGATGGCATCACCTCTCTTTTCACTCCATGAGCTCTCCTGCGCTACTGCACATATGTGATCTACTGAACATACATGTGCAAAAGATATTGCCAAAGAGGTATTTTTTGCAAAACATAGACTACAGCGGCTTACGGTATCTGAAGATGGAGTTAATTGGAATGCCAAGGTCTGGGAAGATTTGCATTCAGGAGCTTTGCAGCCCCCATATAAATGTATTGCTAGAGTTGCAAATGGAGGGATGGCAACAGATATGGCTATAATGTACTGTATCTGCTGTGGTTCCGCTGATGTACATTGGAAATTACATGATAGAGACACAAGTCTAGCTCTTAGCTCCAGAAAGACCTACAATTTAAAGCTGTTGTATCACCCTTGCACTACCTGTTTGCAGCAAACTAAAAAAAATAGTTCAGGAACCCACTATGCTGAAACTTTAGCCCTTATTCTAGTTCACTCTTTCTGACAAAATCCTTATTAGATGGACCAAACCATGTGCACTGCAGGTGGGGCTGTTATAACATGTGCAGAGAGAATTAGATTTGGGTGGGATTTTAATTCAAAGTGAGCTCTATATAGCAGTGTAAAAATAAAGCAGCCAGTATTTACCCTGCACAGAAACAAAGGCTGAGATTTAATAGGATGGAGAGATTCAGAAAATTAGAGATTTGGTGAGAAATCTCCAGTTTTTTTAAAGCAGCAATCATTTGCACTGCAAAATCAGTTTGAAGTGTAAACGATTGCCGCTTTAAAGAAACTGGAGATTTCTCACCAAATCTCTCACTTTCTGAATCTCTCATCCTATTAAATTTCACCCATAATAACTCACCCAAATCTAATTCTCTCTGCACATTTTACATCTGCCCCCCTGCAGTGCACATGGTTTTGTCCATCTAAGAAGGATTTTGTCAGAAAGAGTGAACTAGAATAAGGCCCTTTGATCCATCACCATTCTTTGTACAGCTGTAAGTACAACTGTACCTGTAATATTCAATACACCACAATCTATATAACATAACTGGACTGTTCATAGCTTGATGTCATCCGCTGGTGTGTGCATATACAACACCTCCACACAAATCATTGACAACATGGTACTTGTTTCCTAGCACGGCGTCGGAAAAATCGGTCAGATCGCATTGCATGCGACCAAATTGCATGCGTTTCGACTCGATTTTTAATTGTATACCCACCCTGATGGGTAATTACTATGTCAAATGCCCCCCCCCATTGTTAACGCCACGCCACGATCAACGCCAACCCGAAGCGTGGCGAGCGTCGGCGTTATGCGTCCTCCGACCTTTTCATACCCCCACTATCCACGTCGGCGTGGAGTTCATTTTATATAGTGTGGTGAGAGCAGCCCGAAGCGTGGCGAGCCCCGCGAGGAGACGCGCATTACTTCACACGTATTACACGTACGCTCACCACGCTTCGGGCTCGGTGGCTAACTGCGCTCGCCACACTATATAATAACAACTCCACGCCGACGTGGATAGTGGGGGTATGAAAAGGTCAGATCTGGGTCTGGGGGGCATATAACATTGGGTCCAATGTAAAATCGGGTCTCAGGGACCATTTTTACATTGGGTCCAATGTAAAAATCGGATTGGTGGCGTCGCATTGCATGCCGTTATAATGGCATGTGATGCGACCGATTTTTTAATTGTACAGGAAACACCTTTAAAGCCCTAAAATCGGGTCGGTCGGGTCTGATCGGGATCCATCGCATACATTAAGATATGGTATGCGATGGGACCCCACGGGCGCCGTGCTAGGAAACAAGTACCGACAACATTTAGAAATTAGTTCAAAACAATAAAGAGGATGAATCTGGAGATGTAAGAATTGTTAAATTTAGGATCACCCAACTTTGGGCCTGTACATTCGCTGAATTTATCTGAGGGGACTGTTTTTTCTGTGTGGTTAACATTGTATTTGTCTTTTTTCCCTTTATGTTAGATCTAGTGGATGGGGTTAATTACACAGGTGTGCTGTTGATTAATATGAGCAATACACTGAGTGGCCAAATTATTTTGACCACTTGACACTTATACTCAGATCGGCCATAACTTCACGTTGTTGCCTAAAGAGGGCAAGATAGCTATAAAAAGGGAATGCAGGACAAGTGAAGCATCAATTGCAGTGTGTTGCTTGTGAAAAAATGGGCAAAAAACGTGATTTAACTGAGTTTGAACGCATGATGATTGTAGGCGCTAGAACAGTCGGAACCAGTATCTGCAAATTGGCTACACTTGTGAAGTGTTCGAGAGCAGCAGTTATTAATTTTTACAGAGAGTGGACTGGCAAGCAGAAAAACGGGTCAAAAACGGGTCTCAACATCAAGCTTGTGGTGGTCAGAGACTACTGAATGCTCGATCTGAAAGAAGACGTGCCAGAGTTGTCCAATCCAACAGAAGAGCAACATTACGTCAAATTGCGGGGAATCTTAATCAAGGAGCAACTGAGAAGGTCTCTGAACGAACTGTTCACCGCACATTACACCGTATAGGCTATGGAAGCCGACGACCTGTTCAAAAGCCTTTACTCTCTGCCTTGAACAAAAGCAGACATCTCCAGTTTGCAAAGGAGCACAAGGATTGGACAGTAGATGACTGGAAAAGGGTCATGTGGTCCGATGAATCACATTTTCAATTACACCATGCAGATGGCAGGGTGCAAATATGGAGAAAAAAGCACGAAAGCATGGACCCCAACTGCATTGCCACAACACTGCAAGCTGGTGGAGGCAATATTATTAGAGGCAATATTATTGTTATGGGGATATTTATTTGGCATTGTATGATTCCTGTGGAACAACGTCTGAATTGCCAAAGGTATTTGAGTGTTAACGCAGATCAAGTACATCCTGTTATGTTAATGGTGTACCCTGCCAGGGATGGATACTTCCAGCAGGACAATGCTCCCTGTCATAAAGCTGGTATTGTCCGCAGATGGCTCGAAGAGCATGACAGAGACTTTACCTTGCTTTGTTGGCCTGCACAATCACTAGATCTCAATACAATTGAGAATCTGTGGGATGAGATCGAACGGGCCATCAGGCAGCTGGATCCAGTACCATCAAATCATAAGGAATTGGAAAGTGCAGTTTATTGGATATGGACTCAATTCCTCATACCACCATCTCCCAACATCTCATAGATTCCATGCCAAGAAGAATCCATGCAGTATTAAGGGCAAAAGGTGGTACAACATTGTATTGAGGGGTGGTTATAATAATTACAGCAGGAGGTTAGTGAATACAGTACTTGTGGACAATCACGGCTCCCACGATGTGCATTGCATAACAAAAAATCGCATCGCATGCGATTGCATGCGTTTTTTAATAGAAAAGCATCCAAATGCATTGAAATTAGTATCAAACATGTTCAATGGCCCCCAAATGTCATTTTTGAGGCTGTACCACCCCCACTATCAACGGCGGTACGCGTCCTACGACCTTTTCATACCCCCACTATCCAAGTCGGCGTGGAGTTGAGAATAGAAAGTGTGGCGAGCGCAGCGAACCACCGAGCCCGAAGTGTGGCGAGCGCAGCGAGGGGACACGGATACCTTCACAGGTATCCGCGTCCCCTCGCAGGCTTCACAGGTGTCCGCATCCGCTCGCCACGCTTCGGGCTCGGTGGCTCGCTGCGCTCGCCACACTTTCTATTCTCATCTCCACGCCGACGTGGATAGTGGGGGTATGAAAAGGTCGTAGGACGCGTACCGCCACCCTTCGCGGGCACGCTTCGCTCGCCACGCTTCGGGTTCGCGTTGATAGTGGGGGTGGTACAGCCTCAAAAATGACATTTGGGGGCCATTGAACATGTTTGATACAAATTCCAATGCATTTGGATGCTTTTCTTTAAAAAAATGCATGCGATGCGATCGCATGCGATTTTGTAAAAGAATGGTTAAAAACTGCAAAAATCGCATCCAACCGCATGCCATCGCATGCCACTATATATGGCATGCGATGGGAGCCGTGATACTCCACAAGTACCGTGAATACTTTGAACTTGCGTTTACTACTGACATGTGGTTTCAAATGCCATTTGTTTAATTGTTTAATGCCATTCCTTAATACAGTCAATAAGGAAAGATGTGAATGTATCTGACTTTAAGTCTAATATGTCTATTTTTCTATTTTTCCCTCTTGTTAGAACTAGTGGGTGGAATTAATTACATAGGTGTGCAATTGATTAGTCTGAGCAGCATTTTACAGCGGGAGGTAAGTGAATTTATTGAGCTTGTGAGTTTAACTTCCATTTATTTAATTGTGGAGTTACATCTTATAAGGAATGGTGTGCATAGAAAGTGATTTACATTGAGGAATTTATCTAAGGCGATTGCTTATTCTGTGTGTGTTTAACCCCTTACTGCCGCAGCCTGTTTTTGCCTTCCTGACAGAGCCATTTTTTTTTAAATCTGACATGTATCACTTTATGTGGGGATAACTTTTTATTGCTTTTACTTATCCCAGTGATTTTGAGATTGTTTTCTCGTGACACATTGTACTTTAAGTTAGTGGTAAATTTTGGTCGATACAGTCTGGTTTTTTTTGTGAAAAATACCAAAATGTCGTAAAAAAATTGAACATTTTGCAATTTGCAAAATGTTAAATTTTCTGCTTGTGAGACAAATAATCATACCACTCAAAATAGTTAATAACTAACAAAGACCATGGGCGAAATGTAATAGGGTGCGATTTTTTAGACTAAAAAAAAATCGCACCAAATCGCACCTTTAAAAATCGCGTTTTTTGCCGCGAATTCGCATATGTAATGAGATGCGAATTAGCGGCAAAAAAAATGCGATTTGCCGCGATTTGCCGCGATTTTTAGTCATGAAAATGTGCGCATTTTTATAAATGCGCTTTTGTGCAAAAAAAAAAAAAGTTAAAAAAAAAACGGCGTGGGGTCCCCCCTCCTAAGCATAACCAGCCCCGGGCTCATTGAGCCGGACCTGGTTCCAAAAATACGGGGGAACAAAAAGCATAGGGGTCCCCCGTATTTCTGAAACCAGCCCCGGACTCTTGGACCGGTCCTGGTTCCAAAAATACGGGGGACAAAAAATCTGGGGGTCCCCCGTATTTTGAAACCAGCACCGGGCTCCAACAGCCCGCGGTGTCATGCCACAGCCAATGGGGGTAGGGGAGAGGGCCCGAAGCGTGGCGAGCAAAGCGAGCACATGAGGGTCCATTTGGGACCCTTCTACCGACCTTGCTCCTCCCCTGTGATGTCAGGATGTCCTTTAGCCAGGGCTTAAAGTGGTCATGCAGAGGTGGGGGAACTCATTTCTCCATGCCACCTAATTACCCCCCCCCTCTCCCCTACCCCCATTAGGCAGTCCTGATTGGCTGAGCTATGCGTCTCCATGGAGACGCATACTGTAGCTCAGCTAATCACGCTCTCAGCCTCTGTAGCACTGGGACAGAGCTACAGAAGCTACGGAGAAAGCCGGTGACAGGCAACGGAGAAAGACGATTCTCCCCGCTGCCTGTCAGTGCGGGGGGAGCCGGCTGTAAAGCAGCCAGACCAGCGCTGGATCCAGGAATGGTAAGTAACGCTGGTGTAAAATTGAGGTGTGTGTGTGTAATAAACTTGTACTTCTCTGTGTGTGTGTTTTTTATAAACATTCTTTTTACAGGTGGACTACAAGTCCCAGCGGGCCCATTAATGCCCTGCATGCTGGGACTTGTGGTTCTCCAAGTCCCAGCATGCGGGGGAGGTCTGCTGGCACTTGTAGTTCGCCGGTAAAAAGCAATGTAATGATATGTATGATGGATTTAACCCTATCAGGCCGGCGTCCACTGGCCACGGACGCCGGTGACAGCCCCGGGCTTCAGCCCTGGACGGGTGAAGCCTGGGGGGGGGGACCCCTTTATTGGGGGGGTCCCCACTCCTCCAGGTACCCCGTCCAAGGCTGACCAGCCACGGTGCTCATGTTTTGGCCGGGGGACCTTGTATAAAAAGTGTCCCCCGGCTGTGGCATGACACCGCGGGCTGTTGGAGCCCGGTGCTGGTTTCAAAATACGGGGGACCCCCAGATTTTTTGTCCCCCGTATTTTTGGAACCAGGACCGGTCCAAGAGTCCGGGGCTGGTTTCAGAAATACGGGGGACCCCTATGCTTTTTGTTCCCCCGTATTTTTGGAACCAGGTCCGGCTCAATGAGCCCGGGGCTGGTTATGCTTAGGAGGGGGGACCCCACGCCGTTTTTTTTTTTATAAAAACACTTTTACACATTTTTATTAACAGAACCATGCACAGATCTCAATGATCTGTGCATGGTTCTGTCAAATTCGCCTGTCAGAACCTGGTCTATTTTTTTTGCGATTTTTGGTAACATTGACCAAAAATCGCACCCTATTACATTTGCGAGTTGTATACTTTATAATGGGAAAACATCTGGATGCGAATTGAAATGTGACTAAAAATCGCACTTCTAAAAGTGCGATTTCGCGGTAAAAAGTGCGATTTTTTACCGCGATTTTCAACCTATTAAATGTGCGATTTTCGGAAAATGTGCGATTTCGGCCGTTTTTGACCAAAAATCGCACATGTCTAAAAAATCGCACCCTATTACATTTCGCCCCAGATGTATTACTTTATCTATAGACGCGGTGACAGTTTAAAGTCATGACGTACATTTATGCCATGCGTCGGGAAGTACATCCCGGCCATGACGTAAATGTACGTCAAATGTCGGGAAGGGGTTAATATTGTCTTTTTTCTCTTTTTTGTTTTTCTTCTTTCCTTGTTAGATCTAGTGGGTGGGGTACTTACACAGGTGTGCAGCTAATTAGTCTGAGCAGTATATTAAAGCAAGAGGTAACCTAATACATTAAACTTGCAAGTTGAACTGCCATGTGGATTCAAGTGCTTTTCATTTTTTTAAATTGTGGAGATGAGATAAGGAGCGGTGTGCTTAGAAAGTAACTTACATTGAGGAATGGGACCGTTTATTTTGTCTGTTTAATATAGTATTTTTTGTTTGTGTTTGTGTGTGTTTTTTTCCCTCTTGTTAGATTGATTAGTCTGAGCAATATATTACAGCAGGAGGTAAGGGAATTCATTGAGTTTGCGCTATTAACGGCCATTTGTTTAATTGTGGAGTTTCATCTGATAAGGAGTGGTGCGCTTAGTAACTTTGAAGAATTTATCTGAGGGGACTGTTTATTATGTGTGTTTAATATTGGGTTTTTTTTTTCTCGTTTTTTTCCCCCCTCTTAGAACTAGTGGGTCAAGTTAATTACACAGGGGTGCAGTTAATTAGTAGTTTAAGTGCCATATTTTTATTTGTGGAGTTGCATCCAATATGGAGAGGTGTGCTTAGAAAGTAACATGAAGTTTGCCTTGGGATCTGAATGTGGCGGGCAATTCCAAGCCAGGACTTAGAAACACTTGGACCCTTTAAGTTTGCACAAGTCTAATTATAGGGCAAAGCCAGCATTAGTGTGTTACTGTTTTGGAGGTAGAGCCCCAGAGCCTGGCCCTGCACCTGGGAATTTGTTAAAACAGGGAAAGGCAAAAAGATAGCATTACCCAAACCCGGACTTTACCTGAACACTGGTAAATTTGGAGGAGTCATTAAAAAAACATTGTTTATGTAAAAAAAAAAACAGCACTTGCATACATAGCATTTTGAACAATGACTTTCATTTATTTCTTTTTTATTTATTTAAAAATAGAATACTTTCCAGACGCTGTGAAATTATGTAGACAGTGTTAATGGTCCTTTGCAAATTGTGAAACACTTATTTGTGCTAATTCTATTAGCTAACTCAACCCTTGAGGGTGAAGTTCCCTGCTTGACACACAAGAAATAAACAGGCACAAAGAGTTGTTCTATCCTGCAAATTAATGAATCAAAGAATCGCTTGCAGCCAATCATGGGATTCTGTTGATAAACACAGTCACATGCTTTTCTGATAGGCGAACATTTACTTACAGTACACACACAACTTGCACACTGGCCAAGTGTATATATATATATATATATATATATATATATATATATATATATATATATATATATATATATATATATATATACCCAAACAATATAGATACCGGCACTCACAGTGAAGGTCTTTACTTTGCTTGTTGCCTTCAGTTACTACAACAGAGTAAATGCTCTGTCATACACACCACCAACATGCGGCAGCACTCAAGCCAGAAAAAATGACACAGAGACCAGCCTTAAGTCAACGTTTCAATGGGTATTCCCATTTTCATCAGGACATAAAAAATAAAGCACAACTCACCCATATATGTGCTCACCCTCCTTTACCAAAGCACTGTGTGCGCCACGCGGACGTCCTCCCACAGCGGCACCTGCTGATGACATCACCCTTGTGCACCCATCACCAATACAAAATTTCAGAAGACTGTCAACAATAATAACAATATTAGCAAAGAGTCTCATATGCAGAATACATTTACACATTGAGGAAGGTAATACATAAGAATGCCAGTAAATTTATAGAGGGCGGATTACAAGAAACCGTTCAATCCTAAGGTCACACTATTGGTTTATGCTGTGTTTATCACCTCTTGTCATGGTATGTGATCTCTAACCAATTGCGTGCTTTGTTCAAACGTTTAATAAAACTATATTTAACAGATACAAAGCACTATGGAGCACTGCTAATCTTTGCTGTTGTAATTATTTTATATATAAAGTATGAAACCTCAAGTTTTTATTTTGCTTACAGATGACAACAATATTAATATACAGTGTTGTACCCTCGATTACAGAACCACAATTGTAGAGTTCTTTCTAAGATATAGTTTATCACAACCTCTAAGCATCCTGAAAGGATTCAAGTATCTGGAATGCTTGTAACACTAGAGATTTATCTCAGACAGGGCGACATGTGTGCAGTAAAATCACCAATCTAGAACCCCTGCCAAAACAGTTTCTGGTGGGATGCACCTCATGCAATATACAGAGTGATTGATCATGGTAGATGCTAAATTGTAGTGGGCTAAAGGACCTTCCACAGCCAGGGGGAGGAGGAAGGCCAGGGGGGGGGGGGGTTTGCTGCTTCACTATCCACGACACCACTGGCTGCCTTGAGTAACCAGGTGGCGAGCAAAGCGAGCCACCATGCCCGAAGCGTGGCGAGCAAAGCGAGCACATGAGGGTCCATTTGGGACCCTTCTACCGACCTTGCTCCTCCCCTGTGATGTCAGGATGTCCTTTAGCCAGGGCTTAAAGTGGTCATGCAGAGGTGGGGGAACTCATTTCTCCATGCCACCTAATTACCCCCCCCCTCTCCCCTACCCCCATTAGGCAGAGACAGGGCCAGTATTAGGGTTTTTGGCATCCCCTGTAAACTAGACTGGTTTTCTGTGAGAATTACTGTGCAAGGCCAATGTGGAGGTTAAAATGTTCAACCTCACCATGGCCCTTATTCTGGTTGGTGCGGTCGAGCCGCATATGCGGCTCCGACCGCACCAGACGAATCCCCGCCCACCCTACGGATCGCCACGGCCGTCCGTACACGGACGGCTGGCGATCCGCATAAAAATGGTGGAGGCTACGCCTCCACCATGGTGGGAGCTGCCCCCTGCATTCGATGATCGTCGACCATCGAAGGCAGGTCCGCACGCCGCGGCAGCTCCCGCAAGCTGAGACCACACGGACAATCGTCCGTGTGGTAGCTTGTATGGGGGCTGAAAGCTGACATCCGGCGACGTCAGCTTTCCGCCCCCATGAGTTGCGTCATGCCCTCATTAGCATGCGTACGCCCCGCGTTTGCATGGGAACGCCCATGAAACGCGGGGCGTATACATAGGGAAATGAGGGCATGAAGCCCCTCACTCCCCTATACGCCCCCTTTGCGGCGTAGTAAATTTATGTGCGGCGAATTCGCCTGCACATGCGCAGATTGACCTCTGCGCATGTGCAGACGGAAAACATCGGCGGTACGGCCACACGCGGGCCGTACCGCGCGAATCTGAATAAGGGCCCATTAGAGGTGGTGGAACTCGGTTCCAACCCGTTCCCCCTCACTTTATCCCCTGCCTTTAGCCCACTTGAATTTAGACCTAACCAATTCATCATACTGTATATATCACCCACAATGCAACAAACAAAGGGATTGCCTGAGTAAATCAAGTACAGAAAAAAAAGTCCAGATTTTAGAGGTTAACAAAAAGACATGGTGATTATTATTCAAAAAATGAGTACATTTCTTGGCATATAGCAGCCTTCAACTCATTATAGGTTTTGGTTTGTAGACCACAGCTTTCAGATTGCCCCATTGGCTGTGTAGAGGTCTTTCTTGAAGCTGATATAGAGATGTTTTTTGCCCACTAATGAAAATTCTGCCTGTTAGCCAGACAAAGGAAAGTGAGCATCATCAAGTAATTGCAGCAATAATGGCGGAAATGACCCACTGAGTGATGAGAAACTTCAGAAATCGACTACAATCCCGAATGAAGGCGACTATCTGGATGATATATTGAAAACCAATATAAAATAAACTGAATTTCACACAGTTTTATAATATTTAATAACATTTTGAATAGCACTTACTATGCATTTTATGTGAATATACAAAATCTGGAAGGTTTTATTTTTTTGTTGCTTCACTCAAGTTTTATTGAGCCACAGCACTCTAGAATCTGTTTTTTTCCCCATGGCACATCTACGCCTATAGTTTTTATTGAGAAATTCAGAGAAAATATTAAATTAACTAAATTGGGCAGCAAGGGCTGCTGGGAACTGTAGTTTATTTTCCATTTCTTCACTACAGTACATCCGGGTCCTCGACAGGGGGAAGCTCAGCCGGACACTACAAGCCCACTACTGCAGGGGGTCATGTCCCCCCTCGCTGCTCCTCTGCACCTTCAAAGAGAGCCTCTCTTATGTTTGAGGGCAGAAAGCTGCCTCCTTGTCCCCCAATTCCAACGCCCCAGAGTGTAAATCTCTCCACTTTATCACTTTCCAAGGATTAGTACATCTGCTTTTCTGTGTCTTAAATTTGACTTTATGAATTGATTGATTTTGAATGCAATATGACTCAATCGCAAAATGGCTACCAAGGCATGCTATCACTTGTACAAGTGCAAGTGCCAGCATGCCACAATAAAATGTCATACAAAGTTACAAGTTTACACAAGAAACTATTTAAACTAAAAACAAAATACAGGCACAGTGTAAATGCACATGCTGTAGGTGTATGCTGCCCGGCAGGGACAGAGAGGGAAGGAGGGGTCGGACCAGGACCCCCGCCGGGTCCCTCCAGCAAGCCCTGGCCCGGGTAATTAGTACCGGCTCCCCCCCTCTCAGCAGCCCTGAATATATGTAAAGCAAAACAAAAATGGAAAGCAAGCAAGTTGATCTGACATGAACATGTATGTGATTTGGAACCATTTGCTGGAACAAATGCAGGAACACCTACAGCATGGAGCATTATATACCTTTAGCAGTGGGTGCCCTCTTTATTTCATTTTAGGGGTAGCAGAGACCTCTGCTCTTTAAATAGCTTACACACTAGATGAATAGTGTGGTTAAAAATGTTTCCCACACAAGAGACAGACATATTATTCAACCTCGTTCATTACAGCAAGCTCCATAAAATGTATGTATACTATACTTGTTTTGAAACAGAAACAGAAGTGTAATCTAGAGGATTAGCTCTACATTATATTGCCATGTTATTTTTAGTCAGCAATGGACCTATTCCCACTTTGCCATCCAAGTAAAACAGAGAACAGCAATTATGTTATAAGGTTTCCAGTTATGTATGCGGCTATTAGTTTGAAAATTGATCAAAGGCCAGATCTGCAGTGTTTGAGATATATCAAATAAATACATTTATATATTGTAATTTTGATCTGTATTAGTTGGATGAGAAAGAAAACACTATCATGCCCCTTTCCCACTGCAGCCTTAAAACGGTATATTGCCGATTTTTGAGGGCAAAATACCGTTTAAGGCTGCAGTGGGAAAGCGCCAGAGTTGAAATACCGTTTAAAGTTAAACGGTATTTCAACCCGTTTTCAAAGCAGTGTTTTAAACGGTAATCTACCGTTTAAGAGGCAATGGGAATGCATCTTAAACTGTATTCTTAATGTAAACAGGCTACAATTCAAGCGATTGGTTGTTGCCTGTGTTGTGACACTCCCCACAACCCTGAAAAGTCCATTAAAGTCACAGGCACTCATTTGTGCTGTAAAAACGTTTTGAAGAGCTAAAACGTTTTACCTGCAATGGGAATGGTACTTAAATGGCATTTAAAACTGTAATCTGCTGCAGTGGGAATGCTAAATACCGTTTAAGATTACCTGTAACTTAAAACGGGTCTGCAGTGGGAAAGCAGCATCAGTTAGTTGCGGTCATGTTTTTTAACTTTTATTTAGATGGCACTACTTTAAACTTGCCTACTTTTTTTCAATCCTCTCCAAGAGAAGCCCGGAGAGGAGTGAAAGGGGGGTGGGACGAGGCTACTTGTCAGGGAGTGGGATGAGGCTGACGTCACCAAGCCCCGCCCTCATGACAGTCAACAGCGGCAATTTGCGGGTACGTGGATTGGGGGGGCGGCTAAAATGATGTCAAATGATGCGATTCACGTCATTTTAGCTCTGCCCTCCGCGGACCAACGAAATCTGGAATTTATGCAGCGGGGAAGGGAGGTGCGGGGGCTGCGAGGGTGATATGGGAGACTTGCCCATCTTCCCGGGTGCCCGGGAGGGGGACCCGATTTGCGGGAGCCTCCCAGCCATTCTAGGAGGGTAGGCAAGTATCAGTGACTGCTGATGGAGATAATGCAAAGAAAATGCTGAATGATTCAGTATTCTGAAAGCTTTGTACTTCAATGCAGGAATGGGCTGGTATGGAAAACCAGCCTAGCAGATATGGACGCAGCCAGGGGCGTAACTAGAGCTGTGTGGACCCCATAGCAAAATCTTGAAAGGGCCCCCCTCCACCACCATTGCCACTACAATGCCCCTTAGTAGTACATGACAAAGAAGGTGGCGATTATTAACGCAAAGGAGAACTCTTACTATAAGAACTGTCCTTGCGAAGTGGCTCAGGGGGGCAAGAAAGAGATGGGGTGAGGGAACAGGAGAAAAATGCACTGCAAGAGGTGCAAGTAGCTAGTATGGCAAGTTCTATGATTAGCCTCTGTTTATTAGCATTAATTACCACAATGATCCTCCCAGTGCACTCAGCGTTGTTGTACCAAGTGCACTCACCAGCAATCCCCCCCTCCTCCCCCAGTACACCTCCCTGTGCAAGTGGCACTGTGCACCCCCAAGTGACATCTACCTCCTTTCACTGTATGTCGGCCGCTGGGTCTCCTGTACGCACGCTGGCCTCCGTGTCTTTTGTCCCCCGCCGCCAGCCGCATCTCCTATATGCCATCCACCAGGTCTCCGCTCCTGTACCCCGGCGCTGGCTGCCGTGTCTCCTGTGCACCGGCCACCAGGACTCCTGTGCATCAGTCGCTGGATCTCATGTACCTCCACTGAAGGGGCCCGCATGCAATATGCCTGCTGGGCACTCGGACCCCCAAATGGCCGGGCCCCATAGCAGTTACACCCCCTGCACTCTCTATAGTTACGCCATTGGTCGCAACCCTAATTATTTCTGTTCTTATTTTCTCAAGTCACTTTTTTAAAATCGTAAGATGCTAAACAATGACTACTAAAACAATTTTTTATACATTTATGTATTAACAATATATGCTTGTAATCATATTGAATCTCTTGATTATCTGATGTATTTACACTAATGTTTTTGTTGACAAAACATACTTGTAATCGTCTTGGAACTCTTGATTATCTAATATATTTGCACTGATGTATTTATTGACAGTGTACACTTGTAATCATCTTGGATCTCTGGATCATCTGATGTATTTGTATTACACTTTCTTCAATAAATATAAAAAATATAAAAACTGCTAAAATTACAGAATTGTTTTCCCCTTCAGTATAATTAACCTCAATAGCATTAATTTCTACTCACTTCCAGTCTATCCTGAACACCTCACAGCTCACAATATTGTTTTTAGGCCAAAAGGTTGCACCAAGGTACCTGGATAACTAAGCTCAGCGACACAAGTGGGTGGCACAAACAGGTGGCATTTCTAGTAGTGAATGGCAATTTTAAAAACTAGTCCCAAAAGTGACAAAATGCAAAAGAAAGAGGTACAAGATATAATTGTCCTTTGGCCCTCCCATCCGTATGTTGTCTCAACAGGATATGCAGACTTTAACAAACCAATCATTTCAGTGGCAGTGTCTGCCAAACAACTGTGGCTGAAATTATTGGTTTGTTTGGGCCCCCACAAATAATACTGCCAATACTCCATGGAACACATAATGTAAAGAAAACAAGTGCAAGGTGGAATTGTTGGTGGTGGAGATTGCAGATGCTAGACAGGAAGGCAGGTGCAGGTGAGGAAGCTAAGGAAGAAAAATGGATGCTCATAGTAGACTGCACTGAAAAGACATATTGGAGTATGATACGGGCAGGTGTGAGATAATATCATTACATTGTAAAAGAAGCTGGCAAAGAAAAGGAGGAGCTGAGGAGGAAAAATTTAAGCTCATCACCTAGCTTACAAAGACATCCTGATAAAGACATACTGGAGTATGATACGGGCAAGTTTGAGATTAGGTCACAGCGTCAATGGTTTGTTTGGGCCTCCCCCACAAAACAAGCTGGCAATGCTCCAAAGAGCACATAATGCAAAGAAAAGAGGTGCAAGATGGACTTGTCATTGGGCCCTCCCAACCACCCTTATGTTGTTCAAACAGGACATGCCCAGTTTAAAAAAAACATAATTTCAGTGACAGGTGGTCCCCTGAAAACAGCTTGCCAAGTCCTCTGAATCATAACTAGGTACAAACATACCACCTTCATGTTTGAATACTTTTCATATTATGAGAAGAAGCAAGAGGAAGAGGACAGTGAGGACACAACAAGTGGTCAATGACCCAAAGTGGAAATGAAAGGCTAAGGCCTTGGCCTGTGTTTATAGTCTTGCTCCAGGAGTACAAACCCCATCTTCCCCCTTATTCCACTTGTGTCCAGATTGTACTCCAGTCTGTCTTCACCAGCTAACTAGTTTTTTACACAGCACAGTAGGCAGGCAAGCAGCACCTCTGGACTGATAGGGCAGATAGACACCACCACTGGACTTATACGGCATACTTATATGGCAGCATCCACGGTGGTCAGGATGACGGCATTCAGTATACTGACAATGGCACCTCGACTGAACTCAGAGCAATGGCACCGCAATATTGACAAGATCAGGATGCCGATGTTGGAATCCCGACATCTGGCATCTTGATATGTAAATATGCAGGGCTAGTTATCATGTGGCCAGGGAAGGGGTGATTAGGATTAGGCACTATAGAGGCAATTTTGGGTTTAGGAACCAGTGGGAAGGGTTAGGGTCTGGCTGCTAGATGGGAGTGGTGTTGAGGGGGGAGGGGGGGTTGTCAGGGGAAGATAAGTATACTTACCTGACCTTATTGGGATTAACGCCTTTGGGATGCTGGTTTCTGTATTCTGAATTCTGTCATCCTGACCGCCGGTCAACCGCTTTGCAAACATTTTGTCTGTGAGTCAAAACTCCACCTTGTCCACGGTGTGGGGTGAGGTGGTTGCAACAATGCAGCAGAGAAAGAGATTCTGGTTAGTGAGAGGGAATATTAATGATCTAAATAATGTGGGGTCAGGTACTCCTTGTTGACCTTTCAAACTAATTCTGTGCACTGACTGCAGAGCTTTTCTGGGCAGTTTTATGTTTTGTAAGGATAAAGCCGTGTACATATGGCGCAAAATGTTGATAGTCAAGTGACCCAGGATTGCACCGTGTTTACAGGGCTTTTCCCATGTGGGCAATAGCGACAAGCGTCCCTGTGGTGTTTCTATCGCCTGGTAAAATGTACAGTGCAGGCAAGGAAATTTTGACTAAGCCATGTATTTGGCCTATGGCTAAATTGGCCTTAGTTAATATCGCCCATGGTCTTAGCCAAAATCGGCTTGGTCAAAATTGGCCTGCCCTCACACTCACACCCTCTGAAAAAAACCTTAACAGGGCTTGGAAGGTTAGCAACTTTTAAGTGCCCCAGTGATGCTGATAAGGAGAGAGGTGAGGCTCACTGATTTGATTTGATAAAAGGGAGGGTGTCAGTCTGGATGTCACAACACTGAGTTTACAGCACCTGGATTTTTCAAAACTGAAGGCAGGTTATCTTACACAGCTGTAGTCAGTGGGGAAAGGTTTTTTTTGGCTTGCACTGACAAATATAGTTGTTTTGATTCAATACCAGCTTATACTTGAATAAAGATATAAATATCTACTGCATTTATGTGCTGGTGGTGCTCCCCTGAGTTATGGATAACCATAAATATTGCGGGAAGAAAAAGATAACTCTTTTTTTGGGGGCACTGCTTTTAATGTTAATGAAAAAAATATTTAATTTATATGTACTAATAGGACAAGTGGGGGAGTACTAAAAGACCTGACAGCAATTTATTTGTGGAACCCTGGACAATGACACTAAGTGGGACGTGAAAGAGAGAGAGAACTAAGTGTATATAGTATATGCTGATGGAAAGGTGTGATAGCCTGACGGCAAATCAGATTTTACCTGGGTGTATTGGCCTACTTTTGCCTAATAACCCCTGGTATGTCTGTGCCGTGAACGTGTAGCTGTATATTGCCACTATATGCACAAAAATTAATGAAAATTGAAATAATAATTGAATGAAGGTGAAAGTGAAAAAAATAATATTTGTATCAGCTGTTAATTGATCAATTTTTCCATATGTTGTGTTTTATGGAACCACAGGGGCAATCGACCATTTTTGCTGAGTTTTTTTTTTTTTTTTTAATATGCTTAGTGATTCATGTGCTATTTGCACCAGAAAAAATGTATTTGTGAAATTACTCAAAAAGTGTTAAAACAATGGCGATGATGTTAGTATTTGGTGGTTTGGGCCACTGAAAGAGAACCCCACTAATATTTGATTATTCGCTTGTTGTTACATGTACTACATACATTGATGCAGAACTATATAGTTTGGAAAAAATGGTGAGGAAAGTGCGCTCCCTTAGGGTCCCACCTGTTCCTTGCTTGTCCGTGTGCCAACTGGCAGTGAACGGATTAAGCGGTGTACAGGTTAAGGGGCCACTAATTGTCGGGGCGACTGAAGGAAGATACCGGGATCTGCTTTTGGGGTCTAGCCCTTGGATCACCCCTGTTGGAAAACCAGTGCAGGGGGTCACTCACTGGCAGGCCGCAATGAGAGTCCCTTAATGAGAGTAAGTAGGTTAAAGTGACAGATTTCAGAGATTTGTTAAGCGGCACTGTTTACTCTATTCAATATACATTTATAGTGTGATACCAGGCACACAATTATTACATGTAGGCTAAATTACTGCAGTTATCCATCATTTTATCCATTGTATTACCACAAATGGTGATTGAATTCGCTGTACATGCAACAGGACCTTTAAATGGCCACTCAAAATGAGTGCCTATCACTACTCCTGTCAAATTATGTGCCCTTTTCTCTGATATGTTCACACCTGTTTACTTGTCTTCAACCTGATCAGATGTTCAAAAGCAATCTCATATTACCTTACCATTTACTAACTTAGTAAGTACACTGTAATTTGCAAGTATTTCCAATTATCTTGTCACAAGCACGGTTATGTCCTTAGAGTCTTAATAAGAATGACAATATCGTGTATAACTTGAATATATTTCACATACAGTTCCACACATATCGCAATATATGCGCAATGCTATATATGCCTGTAAGTGGATATAAGTTAAGGGGATGGTGGGTGGGGTTCCTTTTAAAAGGACTGAAAAACTGCTGACACAATTTATCTATACATGCAGTCCCAACCTCCCAGGTACTTATTCATCCTGTATGCGTTTATTCAGTGCTGTGTGGCAAAGGGGTCTCTCCAGTGGCCGTCAGTCCACCTTGCTGGACGCGCGTTTCGCCTATGTGTGGGCTTGTTCACCAGTGTTCACTCAGGGGGGTGGTGGAACTCAGGGCCGGATTCAGGTGTGTGGGGGCCCATGACAAAAAGGTCTGTGCCCCCCCAGTAGGGTTAACACCCCCCTATGGGGTTAAGAAACCCCCCTCCATAGGGTTAACCCCCCCCCCCCCGTGCGGCCGGTACCTCCTGCCTTGCGGATCACGGCTGTCTTGCGGGTCCGGCTCTAAGCAGCAGTAGCCGGGAGAGCCGGGACCTACAAGACAGCCGGGATCCGCAACGCAGGAGGTACCGGCTGCACGGGGGGGGGGGGAGGGGTGTTTCTCAATCACATAGGGGGGAGTGGATGTTAACCTTAATATACTTACAACCTCTGGTATATATCTGTCCTCTTCTGTCCATGTAGTAGGCATCCATGGGCTTCCTTCCCCCGAATACCGAGTCTTCTGTCACTTGAAGGACTCGGCAGCATCAGCAGCACTCCTCTGGATGGCTGAGCTCCACTGACCTGTCAGCACTTTCTATTTAGAGCAGGGAAGGATTTCCACTGTCTAAATAGGCATGGGAACTTTGTGGTTTCCTAAACCACAAAGGATAATAGGGTCAAGTGTGTGGTCTGTGCGGTCTGACCTAATTAACCTTTGTGGTTTTGAAAAAAGTTCGGTACTTATGTATTATCTGGGCTCCCATGTTAAATGTACCCCATTTTTTCATACCCCTACTATCCAACTACGCATGGAGTTGATTTTATATAGTGTGGCGAGCGTAGCGAGCCACCATGCCCGAAGCGTGGCGAGCCCAGCGAGCTCCACGAGGGGACGCGGTCTCATAAGAAAAACGGGAGCCCAGATATTACATAAGTACCAAAAGTTCCCATGCTTATTTAAGAAAGGGTAAATCATTCCCCATTGTAAAAAGAAAGTGAGCTCCACTTAACTAACAGGTCAGCGGACCCCAGCCATCTAGGGGAGCGCTGCTGAAGGTGCTCTCTGATTGGCTGCATGGTCCAGCAAGTGACAGAAATCACAGGGGGACCCGGCGGTAGGGGAAGGAAGCATGTGTGTATATAGTATATAGATGATGGTAAATGAGCCGACCACCATAGAACTCATGGCCATATACGACTGAGTTCTATCGATGGTGTACTCATTCGTACACTTGAATTTGGCTGAAGTTACTGTTTGTAAAACAGCAAATCAGTCAAATTCAGCTGAGAAAAAAGTCAGCCGAATGGCTGATTTTCGGCAGTAGATAAGATCAAATGGGTGCGAATCGGTGCATTCGTACCCATTCGATCTTAGTAAATTTACCCCTGTGATTGGTGGATGCCAAATGCCATGACAATGTATCAGAGAGAAGGACATAGAGATATAGGGCCAGATGTACTAAACCTAGAAAAGTTATAAAGGTGAGAAAGTACCATCCAATCAGCTCCTAACTGTTATGGATATGTTCTATATTTGCTTCATTTTTGGTTCATATGTATTTATTTCTGAAAAAGCTGTTGTCCTATCTAATGAAAAGAGGCTTTTCTGTTACAATTATTGTGCAGAGCCAAAGTGGACCTTTCCATTAGAGGTAGTTGAACTCCGTTCCACCCTGTCCATTCCCCCCCCCCCCCCCCCCCCCCCACTCACACACAAACTTTAACCTCTGAATATAAGAATGGAAGTTTTTCTGAAATTAATGTTGTATAATCAAGTGACTTTTCCTTTCATAATTAAATTAGGGATTAAACTATTGTCAATATTTGACAAGTTATCTGGTTATTTATTGTATTCTTGAATATTCTATTTTGATTATTTACTGAAACTTGAATTTATATTTAATTAAATAATAGATCAATTTATTGTCGTTGATAGAAAAACTTTCTTTGAAATGTATACTATTCATCATATTGTAATTTATGTGATACTTATTATTGAATATATGATTATATTAAGTATCTACCTGTTGGATTTATTTGCATTCTGCTTGGATGATTTAATGAAGCTAGGTCTCTTCTCTGAATCAATCAATATTTCAAAATCATTAATTTTTAAAGATTGAATAACAGTTGTTATCACGCTATAAATGTGATGCAATATTTACTTTTTAACTTTCTGCTTTCCTTCTTATTTTAGATATTCTTAAATGTATAAGGTTTATGTCAATTAGCAGATTTTGGTTTTATTTATGGTTTTTCTTGTATAAATACAAAATAATGCTACAAAAAAATAATCCTAGTCTGTAGTTGCTATTTTATTTGACCACATTGATGATATTTATTTTCTTTATATTTAATTATGATCATTATCAGCATAAAAACTTCAAATAAGCATGGTATTGATACAAAATTTAATGTGTAATCAACAGATACATTCTGAACAATTTTGAATGTATCTGTGCAAAACCATTCACTTAACAAAACATTTGACCTTTTTTTCATAATATTACTAGGTTTTCAAATCAAGGAAAATTTGTTTCACTATGAGAGAATTTTTTTTTTATATTCTGTATTTGATATCACCTACATTAATAACACATCTGACCAGGGCTGCATAAGGCAAGTCATATGAAAAATATTATTGTATTACTCATCAGGGTCCCAGATCTTGCTACCTTACCTTTCTGGGGCACATGAGGCAGGGAGAGAGGGAACTGGCTGCTGTTGCCACAGCCTCTGTCCTCAGCCAAGCACAAGGCATGGTGAGAGGGGCAGCTGAAGAAGCAGTAAGACCTCTCTCCTTATGTGATGTGTGGTGGCACTACTGACACTGCGCTCAGCATACTTCACAATTCCTAATCATAGTCTACATGGATTGTAAAGTATGAAAAAGTTTTGAAAAATGAAAAAAAATCCCCCAAAACTCAAGTGAGGACCATAACCATGTTGACCTCTTGTTTATGTCGACATTTTGACCATGTTTACCTTATGTATGTTAACCATATGGTGTGGACCAGTGGTTGAAGTGTGTCAGTATGCAGTGTCAGTATGCAACTGTATGACACACCGGCACTTCAAGCACTGAACTTTTTTTTTAAGTATAAAAAGGGACCTCCTAATCCTAATGACAGCCCAGCCCTGTGTGATCATGCAGTCAGCAATGCACCCCCAAGCTGACCATTGCATTGGAAACAGCAGTAGTAGCTTCTCTCTAATGAGCCCCAATCACTGTGACCAGCAGTGATCAGGTGGTCCGCAGCACCCCCACACTGGCACGATGTTTGGGCCCATCTCCTATTGCTTCCCACTGTCTATCTTTCTCCCTCCAGTTTCTGCTGGTCTCAGTCGCTGCCCCCCTCCTGCTTGTGCTTCGCATTGCCTGGGCTCCTCCCGCTGGTGCTTTCCAGACCATGCCCAGCTCCCTCCTGCAGTTGCCTCTTAGCAGCCAGCCCATTGCTGCCTTTTTTCCCCGGCACCCTCCTTTAAAGTATCTCGGCCACGGGCCCCCTGCTTCTGGCAACTCCTAATCCCTGGCCTTACAATTGGACCTTTGGTTCTTAAGGCACAGGGGCAAGTTGAAAATAGTCTTGATATGCCCACTCACGAGTGATGGGAGTCCTACAGTGCTGGGATGTTGCCCTATGGAGTGGTGCCAGCTGGATGTGTCCTCTGAAGGTGCGCCTCTGATTGGTGCCAAAAGCAGTCCTGGCTCAGATATCCAATGGAAGGAACTGGTTCGTAGTGGTGAAAATAGTAGTCCATGTTGGGATGACACAGACTGACACATTTTGCTTAGGTATTCCCAGCTTTTTTTAAATGTTTTCTTTACTGATGCCGATTAACCAATTTCAATCGATGGTGGGAGAGCTGGTTCGAGTTCTGCCTAGCTTAAGGTCATAGTCTATTGCCCTTGACATATCCTTGTTACAAAACCCTGAAACTGGGGGGGGGGGGGGGAGTTGTTTAGATTAGCATAGTTTAGAGTGGGTATAGGGGAAGCAGGATTTGAGGGATCCAAGTATGCCTGAGTTGGGGATTGGTTATACGGGGTGGGGGGATCTAGAGAGGTTTGTTTGGAAGTTTTCTTTTTCTAGGAATACTACATCCTATAGTATATGTCTATGCCATATATCCATGATTTTTCTCTTTGCTATATTAATGTGGTACGGTTTAGACTCAAGACTGTCATTATTTGTTTACTTACTTTGAGGTGTATTTTTTTCCTTTGTTATTGCAAAATCAATAAAAACTATTGAATTCAAAACATGATAGCGGAATGATATATTTAACATCTCAGAGGTGATTTTGGTGAATGTTCCATTCTGGTCATCTCAGCAATTATTGACACCCCAAAGGGTCCCAAGGCCTGTTCTATTTCTATTGTTGTGCAATCCCCTCATTTCAATTGAAAAGTTTGGGTTACATGCAGGATTTGCTTTGTCTAGGTTGTGGGGGCCTTTCCTACTTTGTGACATAAATGTTATATTATCCCCACACAGATAATAATTTTCACCATAGTCCATGTTGATTATACACTTTAGAATACTCACATGTTAGGCAAATGTTATAGGGTTGTGGTTGTATAATGATACCACTCTTAGCATTGGTACTCTTTTTAAACCCACTTCACACATTGGGGGAAATTTACTAAGCAAAATGCGACTAAAAAAATTGTATTTCTATAGTAAAATACAATTTTTTTAGGCGTATTCGTTTTTTTTTTGCCATTTACTATGCCAAAAATACATATATTAATGTCGGGGTGTTGCTTGGCAACGTTCTGAACTTCCGCCTGGTGGATCTAGGGCAGCGAATGACGCCACCAGCCACCATTTTTGAATAAATAGCTGGGAGCAGATGCCAGTTATAGTTCTGCTAGCCCCAGTGGTTACTTTAGAGTGTTTCTGGTTCCCAGGCTCCTGTATCCTGCCTTCTGTGTGCCTTCCACCTGCTGTGCCTCAGTCAGCTAGATCCAGGGTCCTGCTCCAGCCAGTCAGCTTGCTCAACTCCTGTGCTTCCTGTGGATTCCATCACCCAGATTAGTCAGGGGTTGTGAGCATTTATTATCCTTTCCGGTATCATCTTGTGCATTGCTGTTCTTTTGGTATTCCTGGCTACTCTTCCATCTTGTGTATTGTTACACCTTGTATTTGGGGTTATACTGTGTTACCTTTCTGCATTGTTGCTGTTGTTTATTGTACCGTAGGTGTGTGCTTCAGCCAGGTACTCTTGCGGTATCCCTGCCTACTGTAGCAGCCTTGTCATCCGTAAGACCAGGCAGCACCGTGGTTGGGGTGGAACTAATCTACCCCTTCGAACATGGCTGTTATTGGTGAAGCCTAGTTCGCAGGAGGCAAACAGGACAGCCAGGGATCCGCAATGGTAGGCTGATACATACCCTGCGTAACAAAGCTATAATGGCTTACTGGTTTTTGACCCTTACAAATATATTTCCTTATTATGCAACATAGCACATACTGTAGTGTAAGTTCTCTAAGTAGTTGTATGCAGAAAAGCAGCTTCTCCCCCCATTTACTATATACTCAGATTGCTTTGTGTTACTTTTTAATTTATTGTCCTATATACAGTTTGTAATATCATTGTTCCAATTTGAACATTATCATGTCCTTTACAACTTGTCACATTATTTGCAACTACCTTAGTTGATGTATGTTTTTGATACATGTGCTTCAATATAAATTAGTTATTAAAAAATATAACATACGTTGGATAATCATGACTATAAGAAGGAATAATGGTGGCATATCTGTACTTACAGTGTTATTAGCCAACATAGACAACTGTTCCCAATTTAACTAAGTATTTGAAATATAAGTTAGACATGTTGTAGATTTAACTATTCCACACTAAATTTTACATACCTAAGAAAGTGCATTTACAATAACTCTGCAAACTCAGATTTAAATGTAACAAAAGCGGTCAACATAAAATTACAGCCAAAAAAAAAAAAAAGTTGTGCTGCTTTTATAAAATGTTTACTCATATACTGGGTAGACGCCAGCAGTAGACACTTTTCTGTTCGGAGCCAGCAGTACACCTTGTTAATAAGTTGGTTATGAATAGAAGCGGCACTCTTTCAGTAACTCCTATTCTTAAATCAGTAATGTGGGTACCGGTGATAAATTTCTGTGAGGCAAACTATTCCCGGTAATTCCCCCTAATTAGCACCAGACCACTAATATATTAGACCTATGTGTTTTCTGATATAAACAAGATTTTGCCAGAGTTGCAGAAAATTAGCTACTAAGAGTAAAGGTTAAATTTAGTTTTAGACTTTTTTTTTTCTTGCATAAGTAAATATATAAATTGTAAGGACACCCTTGTTGCTGCTTATGTGGGGAAATTTAAGGAAAGCGTATTTAAGCCACTAAAAGATCTCGTATTTCAGAGTTGACAATTGAGTAATGATGAAAACATGCTGTTGACTTGGTAGTCTATCAATCTTGCAGGATTACATTTTCCTAAGTAATGAGTGACAGCAATCTTAATTGTAAAGCTGCACGCTGATTCTCAATGACAACAGAGATTGTATTAGTTTGACATTTATGTGGCAAATGTCTAAATTATGTCAAAGAACTATTGTACCAAAATTCCTTTCAAAATAAATGAACACACACGTTAATATAATGTACATAATCATAGACATGATTATGCAGTGACTACAAACACCCAAAATATTAACTAGCAATAAAACACCTATATTTAGTATTTACATCGAACACCTTTCTATAGATATTTTATTTATAAAGTGATTATGTATCAAACAGGGATTGGGGGAGTGACGTAACGTCACACAAGAGCACTGACACTTAATATTAAATGGGGGATCTCTATTGATCTATCTGAGCCCAAGCTGCTGCCCCTTATATAAAGAGTTCTGTGAGCCTCTAATGGACACTATAGGGATGGAGTCAGTGAAAAATCACCAGCTCCTATTATAAGAGGCGCAGCTATGCTCAGTATAATAAACACAACTTTATATAATCATAGTAGTTTTATTTAAAACACCCATAATCAATATAAGATCATAAGAACAGTCACTTTTTCGAAGTGCACATCTAACATAATACTGTATAATAGACATACAAGACTTACAACATATAAAATAAAATCAATACTATATTTTTGAATAGGAAGCTAATAGAGGCTCTGACTTTATGACTTTTAAGATTTTATCAATGTTTGAGGCAATGGAATTTCATAGTTACCAGTCCCGCATCAAGAAGATGGCATCTCCTGCGGCCATAATTATAACATATATCCACTCCTTTTTTTGGTCTATTCGAGCAGTCTCTTGTATGGGGTATAGTGTGCCCCCTTTGCGCTTTTTGATGGACTCCAAACACCAATAGGACAAAAATGGTATCCAGTTCACAATGGAGAAAATAGCAGTATTACCAGCAGTGTGTCAGTGGTTAATGGAGGTGACCGGGCTTTCTTTTGAGGCTTACATACGCTTCAGCTGGAACGGTTTCCTCATAGGATATAATGGGACCGACTAATTCCGACCCCCACCTGGTTCCAACCCCAAATCGCTGGGCCTTCAATCTGATACCAGGCTGGTCCATATGGTTTAATTGGTTTCAGAGATATTGGGGGTAAACCGAATTTTTCATAGAAACATAGAATTTGACGGCAGATAAGAACCACTTGGCCCATCTAGTCTGCCCCCTTTTTTAAACATGTTACCTCAAACCATATTTGATCCTTATTTTTTTGTAAGGATATCAATATGCTTATCACAAGCATGTTTAAATTGTACTACTGTATTTGCGTCTACCACCTCTGATGGGAGGCTATTCTACTACTCTTTCTGTGAAAAAATTATTCCTCACATTTCCCCTGAATCTTCCTCCCTCTAGTTTCAGTGCATGTCCTCGTGTTCTGTTGCTCCTCTTCCTGTGAAAAATGTCTCCCACCTGTACCTTGTTAAAACCCTTGATATATTTGAAAGTTTCTATCATGTCCCCCCTTTCCCTTCTCTGCTCTAAAGTATACATATTAAGATCTTTTAGTCTTTCCTGGTACATTTTGTGATGTAGGCCATGCTCCATTTTAGTTGCTCTTCTTTGTACAGTCTCTAATGTATTTATATCCTTCTGGAGATATGGTCTCCAGAACTGAACACAATACTATAGGTGAGGTCGTACCAATGACCTATACAGTGGCATTATTACTTCTTTCTTTCTACTGCTGATACCTCTCTCTATGCAACCAAGCATCTGACTTGCCTTCTTCATTGCTTTGTTACATTGCCTACCTGCTTTTAAGTCCCCTGAAATAGTGACACCTCGATCCCTCTCTTCCTCAGTAGTTTTCATTATAGTGGCATTTATACTATATTGAGTCTTTGGATTTCTGAGACCCAAGTGCATGATTTTGCATTTTTTGGCATTAAACTATAGTTGCCATTCTCTTGACCATTTCTCTAATCTACCTAGATCATCAATCATTTGTGTTAGCCCTCCTGGTGTGTCTACCCTGTTGCATACCTTTGTGTCATCTGCAAAAAGGCACATTTTACCCTCAATTCCATTTGCAATATCACCAATAAAGATATTAAAAAGCACCAGTCCAAGTACAGATCCCTGGGGTACTCCACTTGTAACCTTTCCCTCCTTTGACTGTACTCCGTTTACTACAACTCTCTGTTTTCTGTCCTGCAACCACGCTCTTATCCATTCAACTATCTTAGAATCCAATCCCAAGCTTTCAAGTTTATTTAACAGTCTGCGATGTGGGACAGTGTCAAAAGCTTTACTAAAGTCTAGATAAGCTACATCTACAGCCCCACCTTGATCTATTACTTTAGTCACCCAGTCAAAAAAGTCAATAAGATTTGTTTGACATGATCTTCCCCCAGTAAACCCATGCTGTTTTGGATCCTGTAAATTGCTGGTTTTGAGATATTCTACAACTCTTTGTTTTAAGAGTGTTTCCATCAATTTCCCTTCTTCTGATGTAAGGCTCACTGGTCTATAGTTGCTTAGCTCTTCCTTGCTTCCAGTTTTGTGCAGTGGGGCTACATTCGCTGTTTTCCAGTCCTCTGGGATTACTCCAGTAGCTAGTGACTGGTTGAATAATTCTGTTATTGGTTTTACCAGCTCCCCTTTAAGCTCTTTTAGTATCCTTGGATGTATCCCATCTGGCCCCATTGATTTATCCACTTTCAGTTTTGAGAGTTCTGTGAGGACTTTCTCCTCTGTAAATGTACTTGTCTCTCCCTCAGTTTTCTGACTATACTTGCAACTTAACTGTGGCCCCTTCCCCTCTCTTTTAGCAGTGAATACTGAGCAGAAATAATTATTAATATTATCTGCTATTACATTGTCCCCCTCAAGAAAACTTCCACTCTCTGTCTTCAGTCTAATTATTCCACTTTTTGTTTTTCTCCTTTCACTTATATACCTAAAAAAAGTCCCCCCCCCCCCCCTTTACCCACTGACTGGGCCATTTTCTCTTCAGCCTGTGCTTTTGAACATCTGATTACCTTCTTAGCCTCCTTCTGTCTAACAAGATACACCTCTTTGTCCTCATTCTTCTGCGTCTGCTTAAATTTCTAAAAGGCCAACTTTTTTGCTTTCACAATACTTGCTACTTCTTTTGCAAACCACAATGGCTTTCTTTTTCTTGTGTTTTTCCTAACTCTTTTGACACAAAGTTCTGTTGCTTTTAGAATTGCACTTTTTAATATTTCCCACTTATCCTGCACTCCTTCCAAGTTCTTCCACTCTGCCAAAGAATCCCTTACAGAGTTTCCCATCTCTACAAAATCAGCCTTCCTAAAATCTAACACCTTTGTTTTTGTGTGCAATTAGTCAGTCTCTGTCTTTATTTTGAACCATACTGCTTGATGGTCACTGGATCCCAGATTTTCACCCACATTTATGTCAGATATTCTGTCACCATTTGTAAGTATTAAGTCTAATATTGCATCCTTACGAGAGGGCTCCCTCACCAATTGCTGGAGGGATGCTCCTTGCAAGGAATTCAGCATGTCCCTACTTCTGGTGGAACTTGCAACAGGCAGCTCCCAGTTTACATCAGGTAGATTAAAGTCTCCCATGATTATCACCTCTCCTTTTAATGACATTTTATTGATGTCCTGCAATAGGCTCTTGTCTAGTTCCTCTTCCTGACCTGGTGGTCTGTAGATCACCCCTATACGACGAATCACCTTCTCCCCTGTTTCTATGGTCACCCAAAGGGCCTCCGTTTTTTCTTCAATACCTTGTATTTAGGTAGTCTTTAAATTTTTTTAAATAGCCACAATATCCAGTTCATCCCTTGTCATTATTGCAATTAGTTCTGGGATTTTATTTCCTAAGCTCCTAGCATTTGCACACATAGCTCTTATAGTTGTGTTTGTGCTTCTCCTGCTGCTAGCTATGTTCATCTTTCTGCCTATATCTATTCGGTTTTGATCGGCATTATCTTCTTTTGCAGTGGATAGGCTTCCTGTTCCATTTGCCTGCAGAGACAATACCTCTATGTTGGGGGAGCAGATTTCTTCATTCTTATTTGGTTCACTGCCCCCCTCTGCTAGTTTAAAAAGTTGCTTATGAAGCTTCTAAACTTCTCATTTAATATTTTCGTTCCCCTTGAAGATGGGTGCAGGCCATCACTTTTATATAAGGCTCTGTCTTGCCAGGTAGCTTGACTTTGACCTAAATATCCAAATCTCTCCTCGTTGCACAAAATCCTTAGCCAAACATTGAAGTTTCTAATTCTCAGAGTTCTATCTTCCCCTTGGTGTACTGGCAATACTTCTGAAAAAGTTACAGTGGTTGCCACCTGTTTTAGAGCAGTTCCTAACTTTCTAAATTCATCTTTTACGGCCATGACTTCAGCATTAACCAGGTAATTTGTGCCTAGGTGGACGATGACATCCACCTCCCCATCTTTTCTTGCTGCCTTTACAATTCTTAGCATGCGTTCTTTATCTTTTGGAGCTGTGGCTCCAGGTAAGCACCTTACTTGTTTCTTTACTATAGTAGCATTTCCCAGATGATCTCCTCTAATGATGGAATCTCCCAAAAGAAGTGCAGTCCTTTTTGGAGGTGAAATTTTCCTGGTTAGTAGAGGTAGAAGTCCTCATATCTTTCTGTTCTTTATTGCCTACGTTGGTCATACATTCCAACCCTGCAAGAGCAGCATATGAGTTTTGCAGTGTGACCACTTGGGGAATGTGTCTGATGCCCTCTGTCAGTCTCTGCCTTTCAGTGCCCACAGCAGTCCAGTCAGAATGTCTTCTGGTGGCTCTCTGAGGCAGTGGTGGTTGCAAGGACACAGACATCCTACGTAGCTCAGCATGCAGTTTAGCTATCTCCTCCTGCAGCAAAGAAAATTGTTTGCAGATGGGACAGCAGCCGAGTCTCCAGAATGTCTCCCTCAAAACAAATGCATTACATCCCCTGCACTGCACCAGGCCAAACATTGTATCAGATGTATGGTAATAACAATAATAATATGTGTTTTGGCTTTTGTGTTCAAACTCACCTTTTTCTGTATTCTAACTCACCTGCTTCTGTTTCCAACTCACAAGTCACTTAAATATTCAAGCTTCACTTTAGTCTGCAAGCTTCTCTCTCAATGAGCAAGCTCCAATGGGTCTTGTCTCTACTTAAATAGTATGTCAGGCACCTGTTTACACTCAGCTCCTCCCCCTAATCTCTCTTCACACCTAGATTTAGCTCCTCCTCCTAGTATCTGTTCACACCTAGTAACAATACACTATACAGATACAGGCACAACCAAAATCACACTCAGATATATCCCTCAAAATGACAGTCTCTATATAGATAGACAGATAAAGAAAACAAGACAGACAGAATGCAAGATAACTCACCTGCTTCTGTTTCCAACTCACAAGTCACTTAAATATTCAAGATTCACTTTAGTCTGCAAGCTTCTCTCTCATTTCTGAAATGTAATTTCTGGCTGTTCATGTTGTTTGAGGGCAGATATCTCTGGAACCAAACGGCCCAGTTTCACGAGACCAAAATAATTTTAAGCCCACTCAAAAGTTATTCAGTATGATACTGGCCTCATGTAAATGGGTCAGTTGGTTCTAAAGATACAGTATAGCCTGTTGGTTAAAGGGTGAGTGGGAGAGGGGCGTGGTTTTCTCTTCACCTCACACCAGAAAATGCAGGGACTAGGCTGGTGTAAAAGGGGCCATCCCGGGAATGTCCATGCATGATCCTGGGACCATATTCTTGGGTAAGTCCCTGCATTTTCTGGTGTGAAAGGGGTATTATTTCAAATAGTCGGGACCTGCAGTGCTCTGAATACAGTGGGCAGCCCCCTTCTCTCTGTCCAGCTTTCACTTCTGCCCGGCGGCAGCTGTCCCCCAGTTACCACAAGCATGTATTCCCCCTTGGCAATGAGCATGGGACCCCTGGCAATTTTCATGGAACCCCTGGCAATGAGCATGTAGGTAAGCAGCACTTATGTAGCATAATGTTTATTAGGCATTATGGTGTTTGACATAATACGTAATGGACATTATGGTGTGTGGCTTATCATGTAATGGGCAGTATGGTGTAGATTTTTATGAAGCATATTGTGAATTTTTGCTCAATCCTGTGTCTTACTGAATTCGCCACACTTCGGGCTGGGTGGCTCGCTGTGCTTGCCTCACTATATAAAATCAACTCCACACCAAAGTGAATAGTGGGGGTATTAACATGTCGGGGGGACGGGTTACACACGCTTCGGGCTGGCGTGGATAGTGGGGGTGTCTCAGGAACACATTCACACCTGTCAAGTCAGGCAGGTTAAAATGGTCAATGGTTCCCACACAATGTAATAAGAGCAGACTGACTATGCTAACTATGTAAGCTCCGGCTAGCCGTGAACGGGCGGGAACACTACACTGCGCTGACTATGCTGGCCACGGGAACACTACGCCTATTCTGACATGGACGCTACGCTAACTACGTAACGAGCGCCGTGATATACACAAGTACCGAAAGTATTTACACAAATAGAGACACACCCATGAGCAGACCGCCCAAACTGAACACTGGTCACGCCCCCCCCACATTATTAGGTAAACTAGAACTAAGGTACGACGACAGCACTCTTGATGGTATAAGTACTAATTACTCCATTTAAAGTGCTCTGACCAGTGCTGCTGCTTGCGTGGGATCGCTAAAAAAAAAATCCCAGAGAAGAAAGCAAAAAATAGTGGTAACAAACTGTGCTTAGGTCAGAGTATTTTTTTAAAGGGGTAAGTACCAATTTATTGATATAAAGGAAAAAAAAAACTAATATATTTGCAACTATATTGTGGCCACAATTACTATATAAAATGTATTTATAAAAAGGACACACAAAATATAATAAAAATTCATTCTGGATAAAAATCAAAAAGCACTACTGATTAGATGCTTATTAGCATATGGCGATTAATAGTTAGCTGCTCCTCCAGTTTTCTGATAAGGAACATATTAGTGAGTTAGTCCAGAATCGAACCAATGATGATATGAAACAGTCTTATATTGTGACAATCATAATATTAGGATTTTTTATTATATGTTGTGTGTCTGTCTGTCTTCCTTTTTATGAATTAATTTTATCTAGTAATTGTGGCCACAATATAATTGCAAATATATTATTAGGTTTTGTTTTCCTGTATATCAATAAATTGGTATTTAAAAAAAATACTCTGACCTAAGCGCAGTTTGTTACCACTTTTTCACATTATTAGGTGCTAGGCACAACCCCTATTAAGGCGCATAATAGGCCCTTGATCCTTTTCAGAATAGGACCTTAATCTGGCACTGGGGCAGATCCCGATGGGAGGACCTTCCCCATAATGCACTGGGTTCACATTTCTTTAGGGGAGGAATAGTAACTCGAGTGGAGTGAGCCACTGTGCCCGAAGCTTTGCGAGTGAAGCAAGCCTGTGAGGGTACAATGCAGCTGGAATAAAAAAAAATAACCTACACCAAACCCAAATTAAAAGCAAAATAAAAAAGGCTGTAAGGGCATAAAACAACTTCCACCCCCACATAACATCACATACGGGTCCTTTTGGCAAAGGGGAACTAGTCACAACCATGCAATGTGGGACAGCGAAGGAACAGGGTAGCTATTGGCTGAAATATTGATACAAGGCAGATGAGATTTTCTGATTCTGCTGCTTATTTATGTGCTCTCAGTATTACTTTCAAATTGATACCCTTTGAGAAAGCAGAGAAGGGTATTGGATCCGCACAGACTTAAATCATCAAATTGAAAATCTCCAGAAATACATCAGTTGAACCAATATGTTGGACTACCTCTCAACAATTGCTGTAGTCTTGGATTGGTGGTGCGCCCAACACATTCAGTATTGTGACTGAATAGGAAGGGATTTGTTTGCAAGAGGCAAACAGAAAGACAAATGTGCCTTTTTGGGCGCACTCTTTTATTGATTAAGTATAAGCTATGATTGATTATCTAAAACATCACTTTTATTAGACTCTACACATAAAAATTAGGAAGCGTTATTAGCTACTATTGTTGGACAGTCATATCCACATTGTACCTTTACTGTCAATCAAATAAACATTGTACATATTCGAGTAGACTTGAAATTTTGTTAGCCTTGGCACATCTCCATGCCGTCTATAAATTCTCAACAGACATGATCAGCATAGGCCTTAAATTGGCTGCCTTGGTCTTTCACAAAAAATTGTCTATAAATTGCACATACTTTTATTATGCATCACATTACATGTTTGTTCATTTTTTAAAATTTTTTGTATTTTTATTAAAAAGTTTTTCACCTTAAAGTCTCCAGAAGCCCGTGTGAAATAGTGCTCCCACAACCGGTGGCTCCTGTGTATCTGCTGTTTGATCACCTCGCCTATTGTACCAACCAACTATTCTTCTCTCTGGTTACTAAGCCGGCCCCTAATTGGCACTGTTGGAATCTGGCCCGGGTTGAGGTGTATAGGTAACCTTACGGCAGTAGTGTCAAATGAGAGTATCAGGTTGGTTGTATGGGGGAGCTAGGGTACAGATCACTTCTGCTTTCCAATCCAGTACAATGTGTCCGATAATGCTTCGCAGTTTTGTAGGGATAATACTAGGGACTGGGTGGATGAGAGAGTGATGAAAATGGTGGATACCAGTTGCAGAGTGTCAGATCACCTGACAATTAGACTTCTGCTTTCAGGGATCTTTCAAGAAAGGTTTGAGAAAGGTTTGAATACTGAAATGGCCTATCAGGGACATCAGGGCAATTCTGTTGCTGCCTTCAGCTGATGCTGCGGATGATAAGTATGGTGGTTTCATTACTATGAGCATTTAGATATGATTACATTTGTGGTATGTATTTTTAATTGGGAGTGCTGGTCCTATTGTCATGAATTGGCCATGTACCTATTGGTGATAATGTTGAGAGTTATATTATGAACTGACCTTCCACTTCCCCTGTTCTTGTTTGTTGCTTATTTCTTGTATTGTGAGGTCTGTTTGTACCAGCGTCACCTCTCATTATCCATTTATTTACCCTATTCAGGGCCGGTGTAACCTCTTTCAGTGCCCCAAGCGCCCGTCCCCTCCTCTCTGACCCGGTCCCGGGGGGGGGGGGGCACTCTCCAGCTTCTCCCTACACTCCCCCCTCCTCCCCGCAACACGTCCAGACCGGGTCAGAGGTGTTTGCAGTGATCCACGGGGGGCGCGGGTTCGGCACACTCCAGCTTCTCCCTACACCGGGGGACGCTCACCTGCCTCCTCGGGGAGTGCAGTGGCCACCGCTTCTATGGTACTACAAAGTACCGCCCTCCAGAGGCCGGCGCCCTAGGCAAATGCCTCGAGCTGCCTAGTGTTGGCGCCGGCCCTGACCCTATTAGAATCATAGTCCTACTTCATCGATAAAAGAGGAAGCCATCATCCAAAATCACTGAAGGATGGTCTTCCCAGATATCAAATAATACAAGTAGCTAGAATAACCAGCGATCAGTCTACACTTACAGATGAAGTAGACAAAGTAGTGTCTAGATTTATTCAAAGAGGCTATGACCCCAAGTTACTCAAAGTACAAAAGAAGAAAATCTTGCTTTATCTAAGGAAGAACTTATGCCCCCCCCCCCCAAAAAAAAAATTCAATCTAGAGACAGTAGTCCATGCCCATTATCCCTGATTTTTTTTGATGAGCTATGAGGTACTGTAGCACTTTATTTAGTTTGACATTTCAAATTCCTACAATCTTTGGTCTTCTCCATACATGTTTACTGGCACCATATCCCTCATCAGAACGAAAATTATGTTTTATAGCATTATTTTATGATATACCCCCTCTGGACGCTATCGTTATCTTTATATATTTAATATAGTCTACATTTTTACTTTAGAACCTAGTTTCACAATTTTATGTACAAGAAAGTAGGTTTTGGTTTTAACTATCAACCATTGGGTGTCTATGGTTACCAGCAGCTAGAGCTGAAATCACTAGAGATGGAGGCCGGATCCGAAGAAAGAGTGAAGGCATCCAGTCTCCAGACCTGGCTGTGCAGAAATGGTGGAGGGACGGTCACTTTTTTCTTATTGTTTAAAAGTTAAGAGACTTACATGTTGTGTTGTTAAGGTTTTCTGCACCTTGACAAAGGGATATAAGCACCTCAAAATGTCGGCTTTCCCAGCAGTTTTGCTGTATTTATGACAGATCCATGTAATGCCATTCCTTCACATGAACAAGACTAAAACAGACTAGAAGGAAGGCCAGTTCTGTTTTAGGAATGCCTTTGGATTCTGTAGAAGTAGTGGGAGAGAGGAGAATGATAAGCAAGATAACAGCCTTATTGGATAATGCATCACACCCACTCCAGAATATTTTGACAGAACCGTGTAGCTCTTTCAGTGATAGGTTGCTTCACCCTCAATGCTGAACGGAGAAATACTGATTAGAATGTACAACTGTCATGGTCTGTAGTAGACCTTCATGTTCTTAGATTCGAGATTGTATGTTGTTTGGACTTCTTATCATGTGTGCTCTTATTATGCTATTTTACGCTTATCTGCACTTTGAACCTGGCTTTAACAATGCCAATTTCTCCATTGTGAGACGAATAAAGGAATTCTATTCTATTCTTATTGATGCAAATTTTTTAACGCAAACGTAGTGAAATCGCATTGCATTACGTTATAGTAGCATGCGATGCAGTTTTCCTGTTCCCGCTCCCTGTCATTCCTGCCCCGTCAGATCCGCTCAGAAATCATTCTGAGGTGATATTCTGACAGGAGTAGAATCATCCCTCAGAGCTGCTGGTGATTTATCGAAAGTTAATGAGATGGCTGCATCTATGACTAGGTTTACACTGCCTCAGACGAAGGATCTACGATGGACTTCATGGCGAAGCCACAGTGCCGTATCGGCGGTCCAGGCCACATCGTGGAGGTCGATAAGAGTATGTTTGTAAGAAGGAAGAGTAATGTCGGCCGGTTGTTCCCACAGTAGTGGGTTTTGGGGGGAATTTGCAGAGAAACTGGGCAGTGTTTCCTCACCATGGTGCCCAGACACGATGCAAGCACTTTTATAGCGGCTATTCTTGAGAATGTAGAGCCAGGCACCATGATTTACAGTGACTGCTGGAGGGCACGCCCAAGTAAATCACAGGTTCAATTTTATAGACCTGTCCACAGGGGTGTATACCCAGAATGAGGAAAGAATGTGGGGCGCGTGCAAATGGCGCAATAAGTACCAAAGAGGTACAGCACGCCACATGCTCCCATCCTATCTCCAGGAGTTCATGTGGAGAAAGACATTGGGTGGGGATAACCCATTTGAGTGAATCCTGGGAGCACTTACCCTCCTCCTTAAGGATGATTAAGTGATTTGTTAATAATGAATGTTTTACTGTGATTCATTGTTATTAATGTTTTACTGTTTTTAATTGATTGTTGTTATTATCATTATGCTTTTTAATTTAAGTAAATTGACAGTTCTTAGTTAACACATGTCGTCATTACTGTGTCAGCTGTATGATTTTGCAAGTGTGAATGTTTTCCTAAAACACCACCACTATCCACACCACCCTGAAGCGTGGCGATCGAAGCGGAACGCGTCCTCCGACCTTTCATACCCCACGGACACGGATTACTTTATATGGATTCCGCGTCCGCTCGCCACGCTTCGGGCTCGGTGGTTTGCTGCACTCGCCACACTTTATAAAATCAACTCCACGCCAATGTGGATAGTGAGGGTATGAAAAGGTCGGAGGAGGCATTCCGCCGCCGCTCGCCACGCTTCAGGGTGGCGTTGATACTGGAGGTGATGCTTGGCAATGGCATAGGTGCTTTCAATTGTAAGCACACATCACATCTCATCGCATGGGTGCTTCTACCATGAAATATCGCACTGCATCGAACCTGGTGCCCTGCGATATTTCATTGTATAAGCACTCCTGGGCACTTCATATGGACATCGCATCGCACAGCACTATACACGCTGTGCGATGCAATGCGATTTCACTACGGAGTATAGCCCAGTACGCTAAATGCGTACTAGGCACCCTGCCAGGAAACAAGAATCCTTTGTCGTGAATTATCACAAGTCAGAGTGCCCCTGTTTTTTGTCTAACAGCGTGTGTGTGTACCTTAAGCATGGTGTGTTTCACCTCTCTGCACCAAACAGATGCTGTTTGGTGCAGAGGGGAACCACGCCATGGTTAAGGTCCAATTTGGGACCAAAACATCGGCAGTGGCTGGATGATGGAAATAAATAATGATTTATCGGCTCTTTGGTGAGTGCCCTCATCATTTGCTTATATATTATTCCCACATATACAAACACACATACCAAAGTAATTGTGCAGTGCCTCAGCATGTTTTTCTTTGGACATGAATACAGAATCTAAGTTCAGCCATCAGACGACATTTCCTCTTTGTAGTATGAGCCAGGCTCTTATAGAATCTTCATTATTGTGTGGTTTCTTATGTCTGCTGACCAGATGACACAGAACACAGGAAAACATTGTGTTTGATCGTTTCAAAGAAGCATTTCTAGTTATTTTTTTCTAATAAAAGGTGCAGATTAATAATGACATTATCTAACAAAAATGTATAATACTGGAAATACACACTTTTCCCTTTTTTTGTTTTAAACTAGCTAACACTGCCTGCCAGGCTGGATGGGCAGCACCGGTGAGAGGATGGTAGGACATGAAATACCGCCTGTTAGTGCATGTCAGCTCAAAACACAGTAAAAAAAAATGCATGTCGACCTTTTCCATGTTAACCTTTGACTGTCGACCTTTAACCACTGTCAACCTTTGGACCATGTCGACCTTTTGAGTTTAGATCTTTAGACCCTGTCGACCAATAGTGGTCGACCTTTTGACTGTCGACCTAGAGTCAGTCTATGATCAGTCGGGATACCCAAATATAGGCATGGCTGCATTGTATGTGGAGGGGGTCACCCAGCCAGAGATTGCAGTTGTCCAACAAACCAGCATGCTGTAAGGGGCGAGGTTAGGCCTGGTGCTAAGGCGGAGTCCTTGGTTAGATCGGATGTTTTGGAGCGGTGAATCATACGTTATCCTCTCAGGTAGGAGGCAGAGTTTCTAAGGAGAGGTTTTGCTGAAAGTTTTAGGTTACCCATTATTCGTCCGTTGTATTTGCTAAGAGGAATTTAAAATCTGCTAAGGATTTTCCAGAAGTGGTTAGGAGCAAAATTGATAGTGAAGTTAGACTTGGTCACACGTGTGGTCCTTTTCAGCATCCTCCTATAGCTGTTTCTTTGGTACCACACCCAAAGGTGACACACAATGATCACTCAGGGAAGTTTAGGCTCATACAACATCTATTCTACCCGGAAGGGGAGTCCGTGAAATGATGCGTTGAATCCTACGGATTATAGTGCGACATATCAGTTATTCGATGAAGCTTTGAATTTGGTTAGGTCTTTTGGAAAAGGGACTTTGCTAACAAAAGTGGATGTGGAGTCTGCTTTTAAAATTTACCTTTTAACCCAGAATCGTATAATTTGATCTGTTTCAAGCTAGACGGCAACATTTTTGTAGATACTCTCCAATGGGCTCTTCCATTTCTTGTTCTTCCTCTGAGTGATTTAGTTATTTACTTCAGTGGTGTATTCGGGCAGGTAATTTTCTGTTCTCAATCTTGATGATTTTCTGTTGATGGGTTCTGCAGATAGTGGAGTTTGTAAGGTATTGTTGTTTTTGGTCTAGGCTCTTTTTTATGTAATGAGGTCCGAGGATGCCTTTGTCATCTTGGTAGAGAGATGGACACTGAGTTAGGGCTATGTAGGCTGCCTATGAGCAAAGTATTTTGGCTAAAATATTTGCTGAATTTGTTTTCAACTTTAAAGAAGGTTACCTTGAAGCAAATGCAGTCTTTGGTAGGGTTACTGAACTTTTCTTGTAGGATTCTTCTTAGGGGAAAGATTTTTTTTGTAGGAAGCTAGAGGGCTATGGCAGGAGTAAAGAAAGCACACCATTTCAAAAGAATTTCAGCAAACTTGAGAGGATTTGATAATGTGCAGCTGCAATGCCCCGGCTACATCAGTGGTAGTTCCGCCTCTGCCTCCGACCTTGCCACTGCTGGCATTTCTAATGTCCCACTGGCAGCCGGCGCTGCATCCAGGTGCCTGATGCTCCCCTAGCACATGGAGCTCTCGTCCTGCTGAGCCGCAGGTACATTAAAAAGGGGCCTCTGGGCACAGCCAGACATCGGCAGCTAGGCTAGTGACGCTCTATTAACCTTGGGGAATAGAAGGAATCGGACACTGACCAGACTAGTGAGTAAAACGTCAGAAAGGACATGGATCCAAGAATCCACTTTTTTCCCACTGAAACTTATTTGCAAATGTAATGGCAGTTTCCATGAATGCAGATTCGGCTTTTCAAAGAGCTGAAGCTGCAGCAGCAAGTTCCAGATAAAAACTTCCTGGATTGAATACTCATGGCCCAATATTTACATGGATCGGGAAACATTATTGAATACCCCTTTCAATGCCTTACCCTGTCAAGCTAAAAGGAGTGTCATATACAGCAATGCTTTTAATTTATACTATTCATTTCATCTAGCTTAATGAACTCAAGAGCATAAAACCGAATGAAAAGTTTCAAACTGTGAATACCTAATCAAGGGCTATAAACACTGGGAAAGTTACGTATAGATAAAATATCATCTCTGTCCAGCAGTAAAAAAGCTTCAGTGTGTAAAACATGCAGTACAGTAAAGACAGGAGTGTATCTGGCCAATTTTCTGTACTCTCGATATCTGGGTTGAGGGTTCGGCAAAATCCAACAGGTTATACCTTGATTGAATGATTTGACCTTGAAATTTACAGACTAGGCAAGTCAGGAACCCCCCCACCCCTGGACCAGTTGCTGATCATTGACAGTGGTCATTGCCTCAATGTTCTTTAGGAAAATTTGTATACAAAGATGCAATGCAAGTAATAAGAATGTTAACAGGGAATGGTCTTCCGTGGTCACTAAAATAATCCGTGACTAAATAATCCTGGATACTGTATTTATAGAAGAGTATGTATTTCATAAACCAATTATAGTGTGTTACATATTGCATGTATATGGGGGATGCAAACTACTGTATGCATATGAAGGACACAGCTGAACCACATGTCCAGTACATATATCAGACTCCTGATGGCCCTTAGAATATAATATTTATAAGCTAAATTCTGTAAATAATATTTTTTTTGTTTCAACCCTATTAAAATACAATCTGTAGTGTTACTTAAAATGATATCATGCAGAATTCAAACCATTAAAGTAAATAAACAAAAAAAACATGAGTATACAGTTCTGTTTAAATATTTAAAACTTGATTTATTGAAAGAAATAGGTGTAATATTTGTATACTAAATGTGTGTGTGTTTGGGTGTGTGTGTGTGTGTGTGGGGGAGATGTTGTTAAACATTTTTGTCAGGACAAGAAATTATCTTCTAGTAAACATAGTACTTAAGTATAAATTAACAATTTGGTTTATTCTTTTGAACACTGATCCAATAATGTTTTATAGTTAACAATCATAAAAGACAGAATAAATAGAAAACAAGATTTGCATGGTTATTGGCCTATGCTAACCGCACATATGGAGATATCTTTAGCAGTATCTTGCAATAATGCCAATATTATGATGTTCGGGGTCTATAACAATTACCGATATCAGTGTATTATCAGATATGACCTCACTAACAGACGCCAGTGACAAAGGAAGAGATACAGCTACCCAGAGTGCAAATGACCAGATTCCATACAACTTTACCATGTACTAATTTGGTAAATATTCTGTTCATTCAAAAAAAAAACAAAAAAAACAAGTTGTACCATGGCCCGATTCAGACCTGATCGCTGGGCTGCAAATGTTCAAAGCCCAGCTATCAGGTAAACACCGCCCCCAAATGGGAAATGTTGTACACATCCTCAGCTGTGAATGCGTTATAGGGCATGCACACTCGGGGAAATCCATGTGTAATCACTCACCATCTGATGTATTTCTCCTTGTTCACAACCTCCAAGACTATATCGGCGCTACAAACACCGTGGGGAGGAGGCCGCTGCTGAGGTCATCGTCCCTCCCTCCCAATGGCCAAGGAAACAGCAGAGTTTTTCAGGGTTCTCCCAGAAAACACCTTTTGCCTGTCAAGTAACTTTCGAAGGGCCTTCATTCGTAGAGGGACCCCATAAATGTGCACTGCGGACCATGCGCTGTCATTCCATAATGGCTTGGTCTGCGAATTCACAGCCCAGCGAGTGGTTCTGAATCAGGCCCCATGTGTGTCTTGCCTTCTGTGATCTATACAATAATATTTAGTGTATTCTTTGAAATGGTCAACAAAATCAAGTAATGATGTGTACAGACGGTAAGATTTGGCTTCCGAGGTTCCCGATATAGCATGCTTTTTTAGGGCTTGCGAACCGGATGCGCTGCCGATGCGTGCTCCTGTGTGAGCGCATTTCGGCAGCCAGATAGAGAGGGCAAGACTATATAGTGCAGATCTGCACTATATAGTCTAAATTGTGCCCCTCTGGCATGCCGTGAGATGCGAGTCCCGATGCGATCTGATCGCGTCGGGGCCCGCATCTCATGGCAGGATCTGCCGTGCGTACACACCATAAGATATACTCTTGTATTGTTACAGAAAGATAAACACAATAAACAACAGTAAACAATATTTGATAAATTAGCCCAATTTGTAACACTAACTGCCATATACCTGTACATGTATTCATATTGTAGAAATTACTTTGTGAGACAATGTAACACGGAGGGTGGTCAGACTGTTAAAGTCACAACTTCATTTTATGTAGAACATTTTTGGGTCAAATTTCAGGATTGTAATCCTATTGTTTCTATTACATAAACTAGATTTGCAAAGAAGGTGGTAAACATAGGAGCATGCAGTCACTGTACAATGTATGCTGTTTGGTTTTTATTTCTTTCTGCACAGAAGTGACACAGCACAACAAAAAGCAATAAGAATAGAAGTAGGATTTAAGAATGAATGTACTTACTAAAAAGTAGATGGCACCTCTGAAATATCACTGATAACATTTCTAGAATACATAAAATCAGGACATCTACCAGTATTTTCATTTAAAAAAATAGTTCCCTTTAAAAGACCGCACAAATGTAATACTATTAGTCCCATGATACATTTGTAAAACATATGCAATTTTTTTATATACTGTAGTGCAAAAATTAACAAAATAATAAAAGCATTGTTATTTATAGTTTAAAGACTATAACAAATATTTGATGAAATATATGTTCACAATTACAGAGTAGGAACTTTTTACGACGGACAGAACTTTTTTGTGTGTATATTATTGCAACACTTTTATTGTAGTATTGATATGATATGGTTCACACACTTTAGAACGTTTAGAGTATATTGATAAATTTTAAGTCCAAACATGACTATTTATCTATGCCATGCAATTCACTTTATACTATTTTGCCATTTATGTCAAATATATTATTTTTGACCACCTTTACAGTTTTATATATCTACAAGCGGCTTATTGAATCACCCTTGTTTGTAATAGATGATAAATATCAAACTACACACTTTTGCTTCCTCTCATAAAATGGGGACATTGGACCAACTTTAATGCCAATCCCTCATTGCAACTTAAATCACAAAATGTCATCTTAATTTATGCACCATGATTGCTTACTTTATTCTTGGGTAGGCCAATGCCTGACTATGGTCACTCCATCCTTTCTCTATTCTCCGCACTCTCTTAACTAACACTTCATTTATGGCTTTTCTTGGATTGGACATAACAAAACTTGGAAAATTGATCACTGCTCATTTGTCAAGTTTTGTTCACTTATGCAGTTGAAAACATTAGACAAGATTACACAAGATTTGTTTGGTTACTGCTAAGATCTTTAACAAATGTTTTCCAAGAAAAAAACACCACAACACACCAAACAATAACAAAAAAAACTTGCCAGGGGTCTAAGAAGTTTCACCATTAGGCATGATTTGTAAGCAGTTTGATTTTACATTGATGCAAGGAAAAAAGGGAAACAAACAGGAGCAATGGACAGTATCCTGGCATTACACTTACAAAGCATAAAGCCCCTCATATACGGTGCGATAGCACTGTGCGCTCATACTTTTTGTACTGCCCGCGGATCGCATGCAAAACACACGCTTGCGATCCGATTTAGTACAAAATGCACGGGTGCTATCGCACCGTGTATGGGCACCTTCAGGGTAGTGAGCCCTTCCCATTATGTTTAGCAATTAATGTGTTTTCATTTCCTTCCCTCTACTGTTTCTTTACTTCAAGCTAATTATAACAATGTTGCAATTGCAAATATTCCTTGGTCATACTCTTATTTATATTGGCAAATCCTAAAAATAATCAGGAAGCTTAGTTTTAATAATTATCATAGCATAGTAACATATGTAATGCATTTTAAGCTCAAGAAATTAGTAATTCTACATTTACAAAGTCATTTGGGAATCTGTTTTTTAAATTATAATCTTTCTATACAATGTGTGTAAACTTTATAATTGTATATTTTTTTTAAAAAGCATTCCTATAATTAAATAAAAAGACAAATAGTTTGTTAGTTTTAGACAATACCTTGTCCTGTCGTTGCTAGACTAACATATATCTCCACGTGTGGTACACTGCATAGACTGAAGATGAAATCCTTATAAATATACTGTATGAATGTATTTGAAATAATAATAAAACATTGGCTGTGCAAATTATTCTCATATACAATAAGCATTATTGAATATTTGTACAAAGGTGTTATACCTCATATATTGTATCAATTATTCATAGAGAAAAGTCATAACCCTCAATCTACATTATAATGGACTTATTTCAAAATTTCCTAACATTGAGGCATCTTTGGTAAAAAAAAAAAGGCAGAAACAAAAGAAAAAACTCCCGATGGTGTTGAAGACGACTTCAGATGTTAACAGCATGAGCATGCTTTTTGCACAGCGGTTTATCCTTCTTTGAGAAAAAGGTTTGTCCCTCCAAACTCTCACAGCATACCTGCCGGGAAATACAAAATACAATTACATTTTTAAAATTGTTTTACGAATCGTAACATCTTACGTAACAAACCTACTTTTTTTTTCTAATCAGGGGACAAAAATAACTTTTTGAGGCAGCTATCAGGGTGGTGTTCTGCCAATACTTGGGTTGAGAAATAGGGGAAATAAAACTTGATCTGGAGGAGTGAGTTTTGGATTTTTAACATGCATTTTTTTGCAGATTCCCCCATGAATAGGAGGAACACTCTATTTCTAGACTTCCCTCTTAAGGTATGATTACTATCACCTGCTTTAAACAGAGGGTCATGTTAGGAGGTATGCAAAAAGCTGTTCCTTACAAACCATTTCTCCAGTAACTATTTATGATTTCAGAAGCGGAAATTCTAATATGAATTAGATTGAAGCAGGGTCGTCGAGAGAGAGGTATGCATGTGGTCCCATCGCACAGGGCCCTGGGAGTAATTTGGAATAGTACTCAGTGGCTGGTAATGCCGCTTTAATGCTGTTTGCAGTGTGACAAGGTAGCTCTCCACATTTCTTCAGCCACAGGCCCTAGCCCAGGGCTGGGCAACACCGGCCCTCCAGATGCTTTGCATTGGTTTTGCTATGTGGCCATGCTGAAACTGATACAAGGCATGCTGGGATGTGTAGTTCATCAACATCTGGAGGGCCGGTGTTGCCCAGCCCTGCCCTAGCCCATAGCATGGGATGAGGGGTTTGCAGTAAGGCCAGCACTGGACACTGGGAAGAACTGCTGTGATGCTCGATTGGAAAACAATGTCTAGTTGCTCTGAATCAAACATGACATTTTTCATTATTCAGTATATAAATAGTTACAGGAAGGTCCTATAGTAAAGCCACAGTACAAAAGACACACTATCAGGCTGTCTATGGTCTCTACAGAGAAATGTAATATAGAATATAGCATGCTACTGATAATTATCTTTTCTGGTACAGAGATCCTATACTCACAGAGCAGACAAAGCAGGTGTTGTGCCAAGTATGTCCCAGTGCTTCCAGAAACCGGTCTCCAGCTTCAATAGGAAACTCACATCCATGACAAATGGTACCAAACAGGGAATAATAATCTAAACAAGATATTGAATATTACAATGAATTAAAACAAAATATTAAGTAAGAAATCAGCTGTAACCACAAAATACAAGTAAAAAAAAAAGAAAGTTTGAGAATTGCTAGAACATATGGAGTAAGATGCCAGGGATTAACCGAATACAGATTTATTTTCATACTGGTCCAATGTTGCTCTACAGCTAAACGTGACTACCACATTTCCAGTGAGGTTATCTTCTTCCTCCTCCGCTCTACAGTGCAGATGCTGCAGCTATGATAAGATGCAGGCCTGCTTTTTATATTTTATAATATGAAATAAAAAAAACCCAGGAGACTACTTATATACAGAGAGCACTGTATCAGCAGAACACTAGTAACGGTAAGAATGAAATAACTTTTGCATGGGGCCTGCAAGGCTCTGGGGAAACATACTATCCCAATGCATTACAGTAAATCTTGTAAGCTTGTTCCAGAACAGCTTTGGAAAAAGAATGAGTAAGGGTCAAGTGTTAAACTAGTATAAATTACAGGGGGTCCTATGTAAGAGGTATATGAATTGTTTAAATTACAGATTAAAAGCTGTAGAATAAGGAAGACTTAAAGATGCCAAATGATCCTGTTCATGGTTTCAAATGACACAAAAGGTCTATAAGTGAAGTGAATACCCAACTGTGTCATGTAACAGTAACAATAAGTTCTGTATAATATAATCAGTTGTTTGCTTAATTAGAAAATACATTTATAGTATTGGATTTTTGTGGTGTATTCCATCTTGCTTAGTCTATTTACAGGATGCTGTCACTTCTGTTTATATGCACAAATGCCTTCCATATATATTATTAATGGAGGAGCATCAAAGCGAAACCCAATATAATAAATCGGTACTTATATGTTAGTTGGGCGCCCACTAAGCTATTTGCTTAGTTCCCCGCATGTCAAATGATAACAATAAATTAGTTATTATGCAATGACAGAAAAAAAATACTAACATTTTAAACCAATTCATTCTGTGCAGATGTTTTACTGGATAATAAAATGGGCATTAACCAAGAAAGAAATTATCACATCACAAACACAGAAAAAAGGCGTAATCACACCGAATTGCATGTAAAGAACAGTATATTAGCCTATATGAGTTGAATCTATAAGTACACACTTGTGCCATCCTGGTTATTGGTACAAGAGATCAGTCTGAAAAAATGAATATCATTCTATTATGCCAGCAGTTGCATTAAAACACCATTGGTAATCTTTTTGGAATGTTACATTTCTGCACAGTTATGCCCTCTCAGTTACATGTGGAGATGCAAAGGAGCTACGTACGACTCGGATTCAGATGTACATAATATGGCTTTGTTAAAAACATCCAAAATGACTGATTCACGGACTAAAGATTTTTTTCGGAGCGCTTTCTAAATATACATTTTAATAATTTGCAAAGAGGTAATTTTATTCATAGCCAGCCTAATTGTGAATACATTTGAATAAGTGAGATGATAGGAATTAGAGAACTGAGGGGTAGATTTCTTAAGCTCAGTGATGTGATAAAGTGTCTGGTTTTTATCACCGGCCTATCAGCTCCTACTTTTATTTTTCAAACCAAGCCTGTGACTTCACAGTTAGGAGCTAATTGGCCGGTGATAAAAAAAAAAAAAAGACACTTTATCACTTCACCGAGCTTAATAAATCTGCCCCTGAGTATTTTTATTAGGTTTCAAATCTTCCAAATAGTTTTTATTTTGTGCCCATTGCAAAATGGTAGTAAAAGAGATTAATGCTATATTTTGAAGGAATGTTTGTTTGCACCTTCCAGTTGAAAAAAAAAAACAAAAAACGAAACAAAGTATTAAAAGTCATACCAATGATCCAGAACTGCTGTGATTAAGCCATGAATGGGACTGAGCTAAGCTAAATTTTCAGTGTTTTCAATTTTAGATTAGGATATTTCTAGGGTGGTAGTACGGTTCTGCAAGGTTTATCTTTTAGTTCTTGCATTTTCCTCTATATTTACTTATAACTGCCTTGGAAGGGATAAAGTCAAAAGGTTGACAATTACAATGATATTCATAATGTTGATAGCACAATGGGGGTTATTCTAGTTCATTCTTTCTGACAAAATCCTTCTTAGATGGACAAAACCATGTGCACTGCAGGTGGGGCAGATGTTACTTGTGCAGAGAGAGTTAGATTTGGGTGGGGTTTTTCTTCAAAGTGAGATCTATATTGCAGTGTAAAATCATGCAGTCAGTATTTTCCCAGCACAGAATCAATATAACTCACCCAAATCTAATTCTATCTGCACATTTTACATCTGCCCCCCTGCAGTGCACATGGTTTTGTCCATCTAAGAAGGATTTTGTCAGAAAGAATGAACTAGAATAAACCCCAATGTCTTCAGTTATGACATCAGCATTGTTAAAATGTTGACAGGAATTTCGTAGTCTCAATAGTCTAATGCTGTGGATGGAAAAATTAGAGGAAGGGACAGCATTAGGGATAAGGGAGAAATACTCACCTGAACACCAGAGGATAAAAGTTCTAACAATGGCCTCTAGGACTGAAAATTACACTGCTGGAGCTTCTGTAGCAGTAAGTCATCGGCTTCCAACAGGGATTAGAAAATAACTTTCTATCGTTCCAACATTCTATTAGTGTCCACATGATGAATTTCAATATGGTCAATGTTGACATTATGGGGTAAATTTACGAAGATGAAAGTTCTATTAAAGATGGGATGTTGCCCATAGCAACCAATCAGATGCTATCCATTATCTTCTAGAAATTGCTAAATACATATAATTATCTGATAGGTTGCTATGGACAACATCCCAACTTTAATAGAACTCTAATCTTTGTAAATGTACCCAACAATGCCAAAAATGAGCACTTATAACTCTGCACATTCCCAGGTACTACTACAATGCAGAGTCTTACTGTATGCATGGAAAGTGCATCTACACTTACAAGGCTGTAGGGCATTCTCACATAGACAACATTAGCAGTAGGCATTTGGACACAAATGCAGGCTATATAGCAGGGCTGGGCAATTGCGGCCCTCCAGATGTTGATGAACTACACATCCCAGGATGCTTTGCATTAGTTTTGCTATGTGGCCATGCTGAAACTGATGCAAGGCATGCTGGTATGTGTAGTTCATCAACATCTGGAGGGCCGCAATTGCCCAGCCCTGCTATATAGAGTTGGACAAAAGTGTACACCTGTTAGCCTTGTGTATTAAAAACCTCTGTGTTCCGACACATACCTGTCTCACAGTAGGGGTCTCCATCTTCCAAATGGAAGACACTGTTACGAATAGGTGTGTGGCAGGCTACGCACACAAAGCAGGAGACGTGCCAGGTCTGCTTCAAAGCATTGATGACTTCCTGTCAGTTAAGAAGAAAGAAGTGTTGATCAATAAGTGATTTGGATATAAATGGTAGACAGAGGGTTATTGTGTTTTGCACTTGACATATTACAGGAAAAATGCTCAGCTTTCATTAAGGAGTCTTAAGGACCTGTTACATGAGAATCTAATTAATTATTGAAGCACCCACAACCGCGCTGACACTTCATTTTTTTTTAAGTGTTTATTTCTGGTAATTGTGCAGATTAATTTTCTGAATCAATAAATATATGATTTTCAAAGTGTTAAGACATTCTATTCCCATTAAATGATCAGCATCATAACATATATTGCAAACAAGTCAAGATTAACAAATTATTAAATAAAAAAAGGGTTTTATAAACTGGTTTATAACTGGATGATTTGAAGACCTCAAATCCCTCAATACTGTATTCTTTGAATGATTTTTAAATTTTTATCCCAATAAAAATCTCTCTATATTAATAGCAGAACAACTGTATTAATTAACATATTTCTATGATGCCATTGTCTGAGCATATACCAAATTAAAACTCTTGATCCATAGATTTGCAGAATTATACTGGCATTGTAATTGCTTTGTTTTGGAGTTATGTGGCTAAATGTCCACCGGCCATTTACAATGCCTCACCATTGTGAATGTTGGTGAACTCTCCCTGCGAACCTGCTGGCTGACTTGGAACAGGAGACCTGTCGGGTGGTCTGAAAACGGTGACTGTTTGCAGCCACCCAATTAGGGTAAAATGTTCCACCCAACAAACTTTTGCCTGGATGAAACAGCACATCAGCTAGTATATTTACCATAACATTTTTTTTAAACAAACTGTATTCATTTATTTCACAATAAATGTTTTATTACACAGTTTTCATTCAAATAATCGATGAGCACTTCCAACCTGTTTCAGTCACAGATTAGTGGCAGCAGGGCCAGTGCTGAGGTGTTTGGCACCCTCCTGCAAACTTTAAATTTGTGCCCCCTCATACATACCGAAAAAAAGATGTGTGGTCTCACAAGGAAGGGGCATGGCCACACAATAGTACTCCCAATTCAAATTATGACACAGAGTAGCACAATCTTATTCTCATTACACAGCACCAGAGCTGTAACTCTGGCAGAAAGGGAATTGTGACCCCCACCACATGGAGAGTGCGCGCCAAGGGCACGCGCTAAAAAATGCAGGGGCAAGGCCACATAACATTACCAATAACACTATTACACATTATGCCACAGTAATGCCAATTACAAATGATGCCACACATTGTAATGCACCTTACACATTATGCTATGTGCAATGCCCCAAGTACTCCTGCTTATACACATAATGTCACCAGTAGTGCCCCTTAAACAATGGCCCAGTAGTGCCCATCGCATTATGCCCCCAGTACTGCTGTGTAATCCAGTCCAGTCTAGCGCCGAGCCCAGCAGAGCCTGCATAGGCGTGGAATTGATTTTCAAATACGACACAAGCTCATAAGCCAATTTGAGCTCCCGGTTCGACAGCCAATTAATAACTGCAGCTGCCAGACCACAAGCTCGGATAGCAGTGGCGACTGGCAAATGGCGGTGAGTGGTGCTTCCAGATGGTATACCCACAGTGCAAATGGGCAGGGCACCGCTGGCACACACCTATTTATGGCCCTGAACAGCACCTTTTTCACATTACACTTCACAGTAGTGCACCTTACACAAAAGGTCCACAGTAGTAGCACTGCTTTTACATATAATGCCCACAGTAGTAGAACCCTTACACATACATAATGTCCACAGTAGTGGCGCCACTTACATATAATGACCACTGTTGGCTACAATAGTAGCATTGCTTATACATAATGCCCAATGTATCCCACAGTAGTAGCATTGCTTATACATAATTCCCACTGTTGCCCTCATTAGTAGCGATGATTATACGTAATGCCCACACAGAAGTAGCACTGTGTAATGCTCACACCAGTTGCTGACAGTAGTAGCACTATGTAACGTCCACACCAGTTGCCAACGGTAATAGCACTATGTAACGCCCATAGCAGTTGCAGACAGCAGTAGCACTGCCAGGGGCATAGAAGTCAGTTGATGCAGTGCTCTGTGTATCTGGGAGGGAGCTGATGCTGCTACTTGTCAGTGTTCTGGAAGGTACCAGCAGTGCCACTTTCTGTAGAGCACAAGGATATGTGTGTCCCTGCAGGAGTACAGGGACACATATTATAACAATAGGTTTGGGGGGCACCAAAATGATATTGCCTCTGGGTGGCTGGGATGATGCACAGCCTGCCCCCTTCATTAGTGGTCAGTTACCTTCTTCCTGGCATTCAGCACCTCCAGTCTCCATTGCGTCTGCTGCAAGTGCAAGCAGACACTTCCTGCTCCTACTTCTTCCTGGCTGACCACTCTCACTGACACCAGCAGGCAGCAGCGGCTCATAGTGGTACACTCAGAGCTCCGCTGTGCTGCCTATGTGCGCGCGGTGAGCCCGCAGACGGCGCCGCTGCCTGTCATATATTTTGACAGGTGCCGGCTACGGCACCCGGCAGCAATATCAAAGGAAGTTGGCGGGCAGGACCCAGGGCATCTCTCAGTGCCGGTGCCTACCTGCTTTGCAGGCTTTGCTGAGCGAATAGCACCGACCCTGAGTGGCAGCCTCATACCTACTCACATTTGCACAAACGGCAAAGTCTCTTCAATATTTTACAATTCGCATATGGAACTGTGAATGGATAGCAATTTCCGATCCATAAGCAATTCAGTCAGAATTTTGCACTGGGCATTTTTTCTTTCACACCTGGCTGCGGCTTTCTTTGCACAGTCCCCTGCAAATTCTCTGATTAGCGATCCATTCTGAATTAGGACCAAAGTCCTTACTTATTTACATCACTTGTGTGCCTTAACAGCAATGCCATACCAACAGCAGCTCTTTTTACAAAGCAGTTAGGGTGCCATTAATGAACAATTAGCTCTACAAGTGCAATTATACATGTAATTAATATAGAAAATTGCAACTAGCCAAGACTACTATTATTCAAAAAGCTACCAGTATGCCTAGAAATAAAAAAAACTTTATAATACCCTAAATCTGCATTGCTGTTAACGTGCTAGATAATATTTATTATATATAGATAGATAGCTATATATTTCCAAAATGCAGTAATCGTGCCCTGCACCTTTAAAAAAGGCATCTCATTAGATCGCTGGACAAATAGTTATGAAATGTGTTGAGACTGGTAGAAAGAAAGATGAAGTGTTACAAGTTTCCTGCACTCTTACAGATGACTATTCCAGCTGGGCTGGATACGCCGTCGAATAAACATTAGTAACAGACAGTTGATTAACGTTACATCTGAAACGGCCAAAGTCTTTGCAGATTTCATCTGACCCATCTATAAAACACAATCTATGCTAAAGGGTTGTATGCCTATTTATTATATCATTTATGGCTTGTGCCTGATCATTTCCAGCTATACCAGCAGAAGAGTCACTGAAACGTCATCTATCTACTGTCTAGAAAGAAAGAAAAAAAAGCACTTGGGATCAGTACTAATGGATTCACATCATGTAATGTACAATATGCCTAATGCTGTTGTCCTAAATTACAAGGACATTCTGTCTAAAAAGGGTTCTGGAGCAGACGCAGGGAACGTGGCTGCCTAATTAAATCTCTATTATTTAAGCAGTTGATTTGCAGATAAGGCACTCAGGCTTACACAGACCTACGCCTCCAAATCATTACGGTAACACCAGATCCTAGTAGCTCAAATGTCTGACTCAAGAAAGTGAATAGCCTGCGGTGTCTAGTTTGTCTGCTGCATTTGCTATTGTTGAGAATCACAACAAAAATATGCCAGCGTGGTGATATAAAGGGGAGAAAAACATTTTGCCATTATTCATTTAAGAGGACAACGGTTTCTTCCATATTCCCTGATTGATCAAGCATATTATGTCTTTTGTTTTAGAGGCAACAAATATAAAAATAATAGTTTTTATGGCATTTTACCTTCTAGCCCCTCAATTTGAAATTTTACTCAGGATCACTTTAATCCTGCCCTGGTTTCAGATGCTTTCTTAAAAGGTTTCAGGTGCCCTAGGCTAATATACATGTATATCTGCTTGTAATGTGCGTGTATAGAAAGGTCTACAACTGGTATATAGAATCTAATGCTTGTGGCAAGTGAAGAAGACATTGGCTTTAGGCTGACCAGCTGGCGCTGTAGCACAATGTACATAAAGTAACGGTTCCATCAGTAAGTTGCACTAGCACAGCCATCTGAGACATAGCTTAAGAACTTTACCCCCCCACAGTACAGTGGGACGGGTGATCGATAACAAGCATGGAATAAATGATGCCTTCATTTTATTATTCGTTTGTTACCTCCAAGGGCCCAATGCCCCCACCCCAGTCACAGGCTCTGGGCTGCTGCCTAATTAACCTATTGGTTGATCAGGCACTGTCTGAAACTAAAGAAAGTACTGAAATAAAAGTTTCCTAATGGACGCATTCACCTTTCTCATTTCTCTAATCAGGTGCCCCTCTTTTCACCTAATGGTGGGCGCTCACCATTGCAGATTCGCAATGATGAGCAATGTTTGGTGACTACACATGCGTATATTTTTTTGTGCACATGTACAGCCGCTTGGTGCGAGCAGCCACCTCAAATTATTCGTCTGCCGCTTGCACACAGCACCGTGTGAGTGTGGGCAGCGGGCAAGCGGTCACACCAATGGGAACGCCCAGTGTTTCATGGGTGTTCCCATTAAAACACTGGGAGTTCCCATAGTGATTCGGCGATGATGAGGGTGAGGGGGATGGGCAGTTGACGTCAGCGAATAGAGGTGTCTTAGGTCTGCGAGCGCTGCAGAAATCATTTGATTATCGGCGACCATCAAATGATTTCCTCCCTGCACGCAAGCTGCAAATGGATGTTTATGCTGGAGTTCACCGTGCAAGGGGGGCCAGCCGGCGGCGTTTGGTGGACTCACAAGACTGAAAAATTCGCAGTCTTGCAAGTTAAACAGAATAAGGTACAATGCCTCAAGATCTAGATGTTTTCAAGTAATCCGCTCATGTTCTAACTTGGAAAAATCATTCTAGCTGAATATGTCCAGATGTTCTGTGATCGATTCTGTGATGGGGTAAATAAAACACTAAAAAGGACCCATCCAATTTATATGGCATGTACAGTAAAGCCAAAAGTAATTGGTTAGTCTTAAATATTTATCTTCCTGCATTTTAGTATTGCTTGACGATACTTATTTTGATAATATGTTATGTATCTCATTCTTTAACCATTTTACTTACCCCAAGTATCTTTCTCTGGCAACGGGCACAGTCTGGTGCAAAGAACTTCTCATAACAGATTTCACAATACAACTCCCCTTTCTCTTGAACAAAGCCCATTTCCGCCATGCTTTTCTTGCAATGAGCACAATTGAATTCTTCTGGATGCCATGATTTACCCAAAGCCAACAAAAATGGTCCTCTGGTATAGAGAAAACAGGTGGATAGTTAGTCTTTGCATTACTTTCACTAGGCCTATGTACAGTATACAGGATAAACATATCATACAAAGCACATTTCTTTATTTTGTACGGTATCAGAAGAATTGTAGCAGCTACAACACTTTATACAAATAAATAAATTAAAAACATATCTTCCATGTAATATGATATATATATATATATATATATATATATATATATATATATATATATATATATAGTAAATATCTATGAAATTGGCTAAGAGAAAGATTATTACAATATACGTACTTCACAACAGCCTATTTCCCTCATATACTATTGCCAGAGTCACACCATGTCCCATGAACCAATCTTCTCTTTGTTGTTGTTGGTGGAATGTGCATCTTCGTTACATTAATTAAACAATCCAAAGAAACAAACCACTTCACGAGACTACGCAGATTACATTTTAATTTGATATGCAACACCATCTATTAAGTGCTATGATTCGGCTGCCACAGCATTTTAAGCTCATTTCCTCCATATACAGACCCAGTTGTACACAGATATACAAGTGGTGCAGACCCACTCTATGCATGCATGCATACATACATACATACCACAATACATAGACAGAATATATATATATATATATACATACATACATACATACATACACACATGAGAAGCCCACTGCATACACACACACCCCAACACCCACCCACAGAGAGCACTCACCAGAAGAGGAGGAAATCTGTCACTGCTGAACTCCCCTGTGAGCGGAACTGCTGCTGCTCAAGCTGTAGTGGTATTGTTGCAATGCATTGCAATTGAGACAAATATTCAATTGAAAAATGCCCTCACTGTACCTCACTCTGCTTGCTTGCCTACCTCTACCAGGCCTCTTGTGCTGCATGGTGTATTGAGGCAAAGTGTAGGAGGACACATACTGTAGAAGTATAATATATATATATATATATATATATATATATATATATATATATATATATATATCTTCTTTTTTTAATTTAGTTTATTTCATCCCTTTAACATGTATTGGTATTAAAGGAAATCCACAAAAATTAGATCAATAAAGAAAAGATCTTGGTTTAGATGCGTTGCATAGTTTCTATGACCATAATTTCAAGGCTGCTCAGGCATTTTATTTAAGCAGCCATGTAAGTTAATTAAATTAAAGTCAATTTGTGGGCTAAAGTGCTCCCCATTGGCACCCTGCAGAGCTTCCACAAGATGCTCCAGGTTTGCTGCGCGTTTTGGCATCTGGTAGGGTTGTATTAATCTTTGGATGCTTCTGATCCCTATCAGAAAACTTGGTTTGGTACTTATTATCAACAGTATGTCAACAGTAATTAGGTCGACAGTCAATAAGTCGACCACTATTGGCCGATAGTCAAAAGGTCAACACATGAAAAAGGTTGATGTGTAAGGTCGACATGGTCAAAAGGTGGGCACAAGCAATAGGTCAGCGTGGGAAAGATGGACATAAAAAAGGTTGACATGGGGTTTTCAAAATTTTCCTTAAAAAAAACAACAAACGGTGGTTCTTCATACTTTACTAAGTGGGCAGAGAGATTATAATAGCGAGAGCAGCGAGGCATCGTGCCCGAAGCATGGCGAGTGTAGTGAGCCATTTGATGGGACGAGGCACACTTACTGTGTCCATGTCGACATAGAAAACCATTTGAATTTTTTTCATGTTAACCTATTGCTTGTGTTGATCTTTTGACCACGTCGACCTAATGCATGTCAACTTTTTGACTATTGACCAATGGTGATCAACCTACTGACTGTCAACCCTATGACCCATACCCCTTTAAACCAAGCATATTTATGCTTATGTCACACTCTGTATAGTCTGTGGTTCATTCAATACCAGCACTGGACTAGGCATACATGGGAACACCCTGTTACAACCCAGGTACGCCCTTTAACCATGAACGGAGATGATCAAGAAGACCTTTGCCTTGCCTAAGTACAGCGGTACGCGCATCCTGTTCCCTAGCATGTACAGTGCAAACACAAGCAAGATGGTGAAGATTCAACACAGTATCAGCCTCTATGTACAATGTTAACCTTTTACCATTTTCCAGAAAGCCTAGAAACTCTTTATTTCCCCACACATTCTGTTCTATACCTCTAGCTATACATTCTGAAGAAGAAAAATATATTTTATAGTTCACATTAAATCTCAATTACTCAACTTCTCACAATGAAATGCCCTTGAGACTGAATGAGCAAACACTGACCTAACTTGATATGCCCATCCACTCTGCATGCACCTTTATACACCAATGTCCTGTCAGCTATGTATACAGAAGCAACAATACAAGCCCTTATGTATAACAAAGTGCTCTCTTCACTGAGTGTCAGCGCTGGCTAATTTAACAGACTCATTAACAAAAGACTGACACTGAAGAAGACAGGTTTTCCTGTTCCAGACAGGATTGAGTTTCTATCTGTATTAAAAAGACAGACACTGCTACCTACAAAATGGAACCTCGAGAGCGTGGAAATGTTACGGAAAGGAATATTAGAAGTAAAGCAGGATACAAAAGAAAAAAAAAGTCTTCAGCAACAGAATCCCTGCACAATGATGGCTCTCTAAAGATTACAGTGCTGACATTCTCTGGTCAGAAAACCAAGTTCAACTCCAGGTGAATAAGGGATTATGCAGAAGGCAGAATAATCAGAGTCACGCTCTAGATCACCAACCCTTACATAAGGTTACCATCCATATTATGAAGCATGACAAACTGGAGTCCTAGTTTAAATATGCAGAGATGGTAAAAAGAAGTGTACATGGTTATGGTTAGAAATTCCTGTATGTCTATTTGAGAATAAATGATGGCTAATCCTCATAATGTATATTAGAATGTGCTGTGTAAGTTCTTTCATCTCCCCATCTCACTTTTCATATGGAGAACATTTGTCAATACTCCATACAGCATTAAGTGGGCTAGGAATGAGGTTAACGGACTCTAGAAAATATTTGCTTTATATTCTTGAACTATCTACATTAAAAACAGTTCTGTTTAAATGACTAAATAATCTTAACCATGCATTTCTTTTAGTAGCAAGGAAATGATAAACGTGTATGAAACATACATACCTTACCAAAAGCTATTTAGGACATATAAAAAATAAAGGGGGTGGGGGGTGTGAATCAATAATTAATTGTATAACAAAAAAAGGTTTGTTATCAGAGGGATCGCGTCTGGCTTTGCATTCTGCCTAGCAAGGCATCCATGTCCTGAATTTAGTTTGGCTTCACAACAGGTGTTCTGAATGGTCACTTGATACAACTGCCCCCTTTATTTCAAGGTATTGCTGCCAACAAGGGCATGACCTGTAATTGCATTAAAGCAACCAGCTGCAGTCATTTAAACATGATCTGAGGCAATGGACTGGTATGTTGTAAGCATGAAAAAGATGAATCTAGTTTTGTAATATACTTTATAAAGTTTTAACAAATTGTAACAACACATCTCAGTGTTTTTTTTTGCTTGTTAATCAATTAGAGTAGGGTCATTCACATTACATTTCAGGTTCATTTTTAGAAGATTAGCTGCACCACACACAAAAATTAAGCTGAAATTCAATATTTTAAATAATAGAATAAAAATACATGGAATAGGTAGTCAGAATTAATGCTAAGGAAAGCAATAAAATTTATACTCGTTCGTTAAATGTATTGTTTATATCAGGCATGGGCAACCTGTGGCTCTCCAACCGTTGTGAAACTACAAGTCACAGCATGCCTTCCCACAGTTTTGCTATTAGGGATTGCTAAAACGGTGGCAATGCATGCTGGGATGTGTAGTTTCACAACAGCTGGAGAGCCACAGGTTGCCCCAAGCCTCGTGCTACAGCAGAATGGACATATGAACTGCTAATTACAGTATTATATAATAAGATTGTATACATTGAAGTCTAAACGTATGATTGACATGTACAAACAAACTGAATAGTAACAAAACTATATTTAAAATCACTTTTGACATGTAACTCACATTTCATTTCTGTCCCCAAAGGGCTCTAATAGACATTACTTAAACCTGCAGAATCTATGTGAATTAATAAGTGTTGGCCCAATTATCTTATTGACATAAGCCCCATATACACTAGACAAGAAAGTAATGGGCCCCACACACAGGGCGACATTCAGGCATTTTCTGAGTGATTTTACTAAATCACTCAGAAAATGCCTGAAAACGCATGTAAATCGCTCTGTGTGTAGACCACACAGCAATTTAAATGCGTGGCACCGCCATTTTGAATCTGGCCAAGATTCAGAACGGACAGGTCAGATAATTTTACTGCAGTCGCTCAGAAGCTCCTGCACATCTCCCGCATGTTTGGCGCGGCAGATGAACAGGGCCTCTGTGGACGATGCGGCCCCCCAGACCCGCCCTCGCAGCACTTACGAACCCCCCTCCTCCACTTGCGGCACTTTTGACCCCCACTCGCGGCACACCGACCACCCCCTCCCTTCCTCTGCAGAACTCACCCTGGTGGTGACCTGGTCGCAGCAGCGTTGCCGGCGGTCCTGGTCCAGGTCCCCCTTAACCATTGGTGCGGCAGCAGTAGAGATTTTTTTTTAAATGGCCGCAGACAGCCAATCACGGCTTGCCACATCATTGCCCCACCCCCTAGAGCTGGCTATATTAGCCAGCTCGAGACAGGGGGCAACCAGTCCGACGGTGGAGGAGGAGCAGAGAAGAGCTCCAGAAGAACAAGTCCAGGGAGGCGGTATTTAATTATTTTTCTATTATAGACAAAGATGACACTCTCCCAGGCTTTGAAGTCTTTTTTATTCCCCTGAAGTCGCCAAAACACTTTCTGTAAGAGATTTGAAATCTCTCATGCCGAATCTCCTATTATGAATCTCTGGCACAAATCTCTTCGTGTGTAGGGACCTTAAAGGATATCAAAAAGTGCCCTTCTGAGATCTTTTACTTTCTTGTCTAGTGTATACATTCCATATTGTTAATGCACGCTCCCGACCACCCCTTCCCCCATCTGCTGATCATGCGAATTTGGCTATATAGCCAATGATCCGCATGTTCAGCTGGTCCCGTGATGTCACTGATATGATAAGGTTCATCAATATCCTTGAGTGTGTATGTTTAAAATGGTTTGCTGGGTGCGGACAGATACTAACTAATGCAACTAATAGAGCATATTGGCTAATGTATATAAAATATTTCACCTAATGATGACAGCTGCCAGAGTGCTAAGTACCACCACTCTGATGTCCTTGATCTCATATTGGTAACTCTTCCCATCATATTCAACATTGAAGCAGTTATCAATGTTAACTACATAATCTGAAGACACTACATTCTTTTAGCAGCATAAAAATACTAAAATGTTAGAGGTTAAGTGAAATGTAAAAAACTGAGCTTGTTCCTCACATTTTGGTTCTAGTAAAAAAATAATAAAGAAACTCAAATTGGATTGACACTCATAGTCCATCTAAAATAATTAAAACAAGCTACCTTTCCACCGCCATCACTGCTCCAACTCTCACACACACATATCTCATTTCTGAATCATCTAACTGCTGGCTGCACTCTTATACAGGCTCTGATATCACTATTAGCGATAATGAAATACAGAAATAAGTGGATGCACAACTTATATTATAGATAAAGGAAATCAAAGTAAGTGTAGGATAGCATTGGGAAATTCACAATGTTTTATTTTCTTGGGGGTAAAATTATACCGGGATTCTCTTCTCTGTGGCGACCTCTTCACTTTTGCGATCGCTGCACTTCCCTTCTGCAAGCCTGCACTCCTTAAATTGGTAATTTGTTTCCATTCAATTTATTCTTCCACCCTATTACTACCCCATTATCATCCCCCCAACATGCCCCTTTCGCCATCCTGTCGATCAGCTCATCCTATTTCATTATTAACTAAAATATCTCATCACTATTCACTGAATCCAGTAACTACTCTATCAGCAGCAATCAATCAGTGGCTCCCAAACAATGCCCACTTGGTACCTTAACAGTTCAGGTTATCCTTACTTGTGCAAAGTCTGTATAATCAAACTGACAGAGGTACTATCTAATTTGCCTGTCCTTTATCAGGATATGTTTAAAACTTGGATCTGTAAGGGTGCCTTGAGGACCACATTTCGGGAACACTGGACTATAAAACAGGCACATGCATTGTTTGGTGACCTGAGTTGAACCAGACTTTGGTGCTCTAACTGGGCTGAGCTCACACCATTCTGGAGCATCAATCAAATGATGTTGGTCAGAGAAGAAAGCTCATTACAGAGCTGTCTATTGAGCACACAAAACATAACACAACATTAAACACTACTCAGAAAATGGACAACTATCCAGAATCACACATATCATGGCTGCCCAGAAATGCCATAGTATAATTTAAATAAAACATGAAAAAAGAAAAGGTTCCTAAGAAATACGGTTCCTTTGATTAGCAATGGCAAGGTGGCATTCCAAGTTTGTCTATGGAATGACACCTCATTTCACTGGAAAACTGCCCCATGCCCAGAGCGACACCCAGCCTTGTTTAAAATAAATCAACAAAATTAGAGATGTGTCCTCCTAAATCTTTGCTGCGGTCACGTCAAACATCACTGGCGTGTTATTTTACTAAATAGTTAATTATTTTCTACAGGATGCAGCTAGGATACACCAAATAGGAATTTGATATGCACAAATTGTCTATGACTGCATAAGTAGTGCTACAATGCAGTGGATGCTTCTTTTCAGGTCTATGGATTTGTGCTTCATTTACGGATATGCTGCATATCAAATTAAATCAGTACAGTCTCCCGATGCATTCTAGCAGCATCACCTTGTGACTAAGAAGCATTTTCATCAAAATAAGACAGCAAACGCTACTGGGGTCGCACAGGATCTGTCAATCCACTCGTGACAGGCATCTCCCACTGTGTGGTGTATTGATGCTAGATTTAGGAGGACACATTTATATGTGTAGAGTTATACCATGGTCCATAACGAAGCCCAGAAGATCTTAGAACATACCGAATGACTAGGTTACAGATGGCACACATTGGGGTGCGGGTCCCAGCAGGTATATGTTCTGCCCTCTGGAATAGCGTGTCTTGGTCATCCACAGGAGGTGGTGCAAATGGCTTGTTATTGCTTGCTGGTTTTACTGAAGGTGGTGGATTTGTGATCCTTCCAGTTAATGGGGCTGCTGAAAAAGACAATTTAAACACTTACATGCAGCAGAGGTTTGGAAATTGAATACTGATTTATTTATATTTCAAACACACAAAACAGCACTAAGTATTAATGCTACAAATGTATTCATTTCTGAGTATAATAATCCAAAAGAAGGAAGAATCTGTTGACATTTTAATGTTATTGGTTTTGCAGTAATGACAAAATAAAACAGAACACAGAGAATATTACATTTGTAATCAGTATCTATTCTGGATTAGAGTATCACCCAAAAGAAGGATCACAGACTTGTGGAGCATTGAGACTAAATGATGGCAATACACTAGGACAGACATTCCCAACCACGGTCCTCAAGGCACACCAACATTGCAGGTTATGCAGATATCCAGGCTTGAGCACAGGTGACTTAATTAGTACCTTAGTGATTCTGATTAAACCATCTGTGCTGAAGCCTGGATATCACTAAAACCTGCACTGTTGGTGTGCCTTGAGGACCATGGTTGGGAATGTCTGCACTAGGACTAGGTCATACACTAGGACAGTGGTTCCCAACCCTGTTCCTCAAGTACCCCCAACAGTGCATATTTTGCAGGTCTCCACACAGAATCACAAGTGCTATAATTAGCTCCACCTGTGGATCTTTTCAAATGTGCCTGAATAATGAGTGCACCTGCCGGGTGACCTGGAAAACGTGCACTGTTAAGGGTACTCGAGGCTCAGGGTTGGGAACCACTGCACTAGAACAATATAATTCCAACCAGCCTACATCTTTCACTATTACCGAAGCCCAGTCAGTGCTGGAGCTAGGATTAGTAGCAGCTGCCATGCTGCTCCCATCACCCAGGCCGGAGGGAGACCAGAGCGTCTACATTTGAATTCCACAGTGGTCATCCTCCTCTCCCCCCCCCCCACAGGGACCCACAATCTCCTATCCCTGTCAACTGGCATCCACAAATCACACAACCTACAGCAGCCCCCCCCCCCCCCAATGGTGCTTTTATCTTTTTTTCCAGTCATCTCTCTTCAAAGGCTGACACATTATTTATTTACAGTTATTTATATAGCGCACACATATTCCGCAGCGCTTTACAGAGAATACTGTATTTGAACATTCCTAATCAGTCCCTGCACCAGTGGAGCTTATGATCTATATTCCCTACCACCACATGTACACATTCTAGGTATTCTAGGGTTAATTTTGTTGGTAGCCAATTATCCTACCAGTATATTTTTGGATTGTGGGAGTAAACTAGAGTACCCGGAGGAAACCCATGCAAGTACAGGGAGAATATACAAACTCCGCACAGTTATGGCCATGGTAGGAATCAAACCCTCAGTGCTGTGAGGCAGTATTGCTAACCATTACACCATCCACATCTCCCCCTATAGCACACTTTTCATTCACGGCACACAAAACCAAATCTGTTTCAAGCAGCAAACTTTGGCGTAACGCATGATGACCATAAACTCCATTCATTATAATAACCTGTTTGACTAATACAGTACATACACTGAAAATGGAGACTATTGCAGTGTATTGCACAGTAGCAACATTTGGCACAAGCTTTCTCATGCTTTTCCATCATCTATTACCCTCCAATCACGATCACCATACCAGGATCCCTGCACGTGATAAAAGGTCTATGATGGAAAAAGGTAAAACCAGGTGATCCTTTGCTGAAAGTAAACGTTTCAAACTTAGAAACAGGGCTAAACTAGAGCATAGTTTTCTTCGTACTGTACATGACAGATCAGTTAATAGCACCTTCTTCAAACAAAGCTCATGTTTCTCTTTACAATTTAATATTTAACTTTCTATTATTTTCTTCTCCACCCTCTTAGTTTCATGCTGTAAGCACATTATTTGAATAGTTGGCATTTACAAATCACCTGCACTTGTCTCACAATGTGCTTTGCCTGGTGAAGTCAAATGTTTGTATCAGTTATGACAAGATACATTCCTGTGGCTTGTTGTCACGGATGCAAAAAATAAAGATGAATATAAAGAGAGAAAATGAATAGTGCATATAATGGTTACCGCAACTGGGAGATCCGTGTACAGTGTCCTGACCTGACAGCTTCACTGTAAGAAGCAAATTTGAGGGGCAACTTTGTTTACAGTTTATAATTGTTATATTTTCACTCCCCAACTGTACTCATGTTTAATGAGGATCAAAAGATGATGGAGCAGGGAACTTTGGGGATGTGGCATGATCACTAAGGGGTGTGTGGATCAGGGTGTTCCTTAATAAAACTCAGGGGAGGGGTTATTAGGTGACATTGGTACCAACTGAGGCACTTGAAATTAAGGTGGTATTTTATATATTGTAAGTGAAAGGTGTAGAAGTATTGGGCTCCATTGAAAACAGATATTAAATTCTAAAGGCATATCTCGTTTAGTATGACAGTAATGCTAACATATATGTTGCCTGTATTTAGCAAACTTAATTGTCCAGTGAGGTCCTTTGGTGCTCCCTTCTCACTGTCAACTTCCCCTGTGTTTCTGGCAGAACAGACTATCACTGGCTGCAATGGGCTAATAAGTAATGCTAATGCGCGACATCAGTCTCTGCATATGTACATTGTGGAGGCTACACTGAAGCTAGAAAGACTTTTTCGGACTTATCTTACTGCTGTGTGTTAAATACTCAATGGAAGAAAGTTGTTATGGCTCATTCTTAAATTAGTCTCTTAGTCTGCTTAATGTAGATGCTTTGCTCTAATATAACCTAATAGAACTGCTGAACTCAGACTGAGAAATCCATTAATGCTACAAAGTGACCATAGGGTATCTAAATCATGCTCATCATTTAGAAGAAAAACTACAAAGCTATATACCGGTACAACCATTTTTATTGTGCTTACAATGAGCACATTGAGTTTCATGGTTGGAACACTTTTTTCTCATCTAATAAAAAAATGCTAGAAATGCTTGTGATGAATTCATCCTTTAGCTTTTATGCAATATGGCAGCATAAGACCCACCAGGATGGGCCTTATATGGACATGTGACATCATTAATTAGATCCTGGAGATCAGGCAACATGTGCATGGTGCAATTTCAGTTGTTTCAGGCTGATGGTAGGGTTCTGGTGCTGTGCTTTGAGGCCATGGACCCCATTTGTCACAAGGCACTTTGCTGGCAGGTGGTTTTTCCATAATGGTATGGGGTGTGCTCATGCGGCATAGGTTTGGTCTACCTGAAGACATCATTGATTAGAAACTACTAAGATGCCGTGTTTGGTGGCCATTTGCAGCCCTTCTTCATGTACCCAAACAACAATGATAAAACACCAGGACATCGCACCAAAGTTATGACACTTGGTTTGAGGAGCAGTCTGTGGAGTTCTGATGAATGGTGCGGCAAGAACCTTCTCCCAGAATATACCTAATCATGCATTTATGGGACTTGGTGGAGAGGTCCATTCCCACCTAATATGCTGATTCTATAAATATCAGAGTGCTTTGAGAGGTTATCTAGACAGCAAGGGTCACCATCTCTCCAGAGGACTTCCATCTACTTTGCAATAAATTCTGCATTTTGCCATGCTGAGGCGTGTAATATGATATTTGGCACAAATCCCATGACTTTTGTCACAATGAAAAAAAAGTGCCATCAGCAAAAGTTACCTGCTTCTCCAATCACACAGTATGTAAAAGAAAGAGAGAGAAATGCTTTTCAGCTGAGTATATGAGGAAACTGTCAGCTAATGTGGTCGGAGAAACACATCAAGCACTTTGAATTACTGCGTCCAGCTCTACCTTCACTACTCCCAAGCCAGCTCCTTCTTCCACTCGATCAAGCCTGATCCTTTGACGCCCGCTTCTTCAGGCCGCATGCTGGGAGTGACCCGCGGCGATCTCCGCAGCAACTAACAGGCCGGTGAGTGACGTCCTTCCTCGGCACAGAGAGGTGAAGTGAGAGACAGGATACTGCTCCCGACGGAGGCTCCAAGCACAACAGAGCCCCGCCAGTTGTATCGGACAAGGCTGCTTATCTCCCATTCAAGTAACATCTACTCCTCACGGACGTCAACTCACATATCCATGCGGGCTTTTGGAAATATAACAACCTAGAATGTTTTGCATGCTACTTGGAAACTTATGAGGGCCTTAAAGGCACAGGAACTATATAATTAAAGCTTCTAAAAAGTCATTAATTTATTGGCTGGAGATAATTTGAACTGGTTCAATAAATTTGATGGATACAGGACCTTTCACTTCAAAGGAGATTGTGTGATTCAATTATATGATTGCGAGCCAACATAATTGATGGATTGTGACTATTGCTGGATATCAATTGTTTTTATAGATTTTATTTTATATGTATGGTTATATGTGTAATTAATTAATTTTTTTTATAAAAAAATCAATAGATCAACACTGCGCTCTCTTTTATTCTTGTTTACTCTGATTTTTGGTTGAATTGATCACCGTTGGGAGCAGCACATTTGGCTTTCTAGAGCGGTGATCATCTATATTTAATTTTAATTTAAGTCATTAGTTTTTGCGCATGACATACATTTTGTGTGTATATTGGTTGAGTATATTTAACAATGGCCAATATGTTGACACACATTAAATGATACATTGTACAACCGGGTGATATATCATTCCTATGCATGCAGTCATTGGCCAGGTCATCCTGGCGCTGGAAGCAGGAACTTGGGTTTTCAGGGTAATTGGGATACAGGTATAGGACTGCACGATGATCTGGACACAAGGGCACAGCTGGGACAGGGTACTGACTAATACCAGGAGCAGAGGCGCAGGGTGTAACCCGATGGTGGTCTTTGCCAGGGAACCCCACAAGGGGCTTTGGTCCTCGCTGCACCCTATGAGCAGGTTGCGACCCTCTGTCCTGGTCCCCTGATCCCAAGTGTTGGGTATCACTGTCGGTCTGGAAACTGGGGGCATGGCCTGGGAGACAGAGGTAGAGTCATTCTGGGTACTGGAAAACTGGGGACTTGAGGTACTGGCCGTTCCGATGACACTGTGAACTGTGAACACAGCTGGGTGATGAGTTCACATGACTCTGATAAGGGTCTAACCTCACGGATGGTGTTCACCAGGGACCCATGCAAGGGAGTATGGACTTTGCTGCACCGATGGGCAGGTTGCGGCCCTCTGTCAGAGTAGTTTGCCCTGCTGAGGGGTAAACTTCCTGCTGAGGAATGCGTACTGAGAGGTCAGTGATGGTTTGGGAACCAATGGTTTACAGTTATGGACTGGGACGACCTGGGAGCTGAGCATCCGAGTCAGCCTGGAAGCCAATGGTTTTAATCAGCCTGGGAGCTGAGGGTCTGGGTCAGCCTGGAAGCCGATGTGTTGTAGAAGCTTGAAAGTGGTTGACTGTGTTGGCCTGGAAGCCGAGGACTGTGTAGGCCTGGAAGCAAAGATGGTAAACGCCTGTGAGCAGTATCGGCCTGGGAGCCGTGGACTGCCTTGACTTGGGAGAAGACGCCTGTGTCGACTAGGGAGGTGATGATGGGGTGGATGGCTTGGGAGCCAGTAGTGACCTCTGCTGGTGATAACTGGAAGGCACAGGATACTTCTATTGGAAACTATAGATGGTAACAGCTGGAAGATGAAGGGTAAAGGGAGCTGATATGCAGCAGCAGATCACAGGTACACTATACAAGTAACTCTGGAACAGGGAACCTGAAGCCTAGAACGCTGACTTTTCACTCTGAATTCATACAAGCTGTACAAGGCAAGGAGGAAGTGCCAGAAGCCTGGCGTATATCTCCCAAGGTAGCTGGTGATTGGCTACTGGTCTCAGCATCAATTGGGTCAGAACAAGGAAGTGGAACTTCCTGGATATACCTGGATCATGTGACCTGTGCTGGAGTCAGAGGGGGAAATTTACTAAAGGAAATTTGTAAAAAATAGGTGTAAAAATAGGTGTATTTGTATCCAGAAATACACTTATTTTTGACATTTACTATCCCAAAAATACGGCAATTCGTAGTAGTATTGATGTGCTATCAATACGAATTGCCATATTTTCGGGATGGTAAATGTCAAAAATAAGTGTATTTCTGGATACAAATACACCTATTTTTACAAATTTCCTTTAGTAAATTTCCCCCAGAGTGTCAGGAATCCTCATAGGTGTTTAATTAGCCTGGAATGCAAAGCTGTAGCAGCAGCAGAAGCATGGACACAAACAAGCCTGGAGACACTGGGAAACTAGAAAATAAACGTGAACCAAGTCAGGTTCGTGACACCACCTGTCTTCATGGAACAGCTTTGAACAAATGGATGGAAAAGACATAGCTAAAATGACCTAGAGTTTGTATCCCGCAACCTGTAATCTGGACCCTGCCTCAACTAAGCTTCTAATATTATTGGTCCTGTCTTTGCAAAGATAGTTCATTGCTCTTTGCAGTCAGGCATGTTTCCTGCATCACTAAAGGAAGCAATTGTCAGACTACTTCTCAAAAAGCCTAAATTCTAGTCGCATAGTGTATGGAGGCATTAAGACTTTAGCAGTTGAAGGTGGTAAACCGGACATTTTCTGGTAGAGTCAGGGAAAATGCAGTCATGCCCAGGTGTTTTAAGGCAGCATGTATGTACAGTAATGTGAAATACATTCGTATGTGTGTGTGACAGCATTACATCACATATGCCATGCCAGAAAAGGAAGCCTCTGGGACAAGCTTTTCTGTTGGAATTACTTTGCAGTGCTTTTGTGGGGGTAGTTCCTCCCCATTCCCCCCACTTTAACCCCTGCATATACTGTAGGTTTTAGATTGCAAGTCTCATTTTTTTTTATAGTGCAACTTGTGCCATGCTCATTGTTCAGCAAGTGCTGGGCATCAATTTCTGCAGCGTGCTCACACAGGGGTAGATTTATCAATTGTGCCCTAACGTTCCTTATGGGCGTAGGTTCGCTCCACCACTTTATCGTGGCGAAGTGAGCCTGAATTTCGCCCGAATCTATTAATCTTTGTGTGCACGTTATGGGAGTGCGTTATCCCCTCCTGCCGGGGATACGCTTCCTCCCATAACGAATGCTCTAGGCTTCCGGCGGCGTCTTCTGCGCATGCGCCGGATACCTTGGCCTCGCATTGTGTACCCAGCGCATGCGCAGTTTTCCGCTTGCTGGTCTCCGGCGTTCAAATTCAAACTGCGCATGCGCCGGGTACACATTACGAGGTCACGCCATGCTGTGTACCCGGCGCATGCGCAGTTTGAATATGAAGACGCCGGAGACCAGGCAGTAGGAGGAGTAATAGAAGAGAGACCCGCAGCGCCAGAAATGAATGGCGAAAAGAGGAGGAGAAAAGACAAGGAGCGTGCGCCCACAAATCAGCTTAGTAAATAAGGTAGGAGGTAGGATCAGACTGTAATATAACGTCCCTGCGCTATACCGACTGCCCCACACCGCTGCACCTCAAACACCCACATCGCGGGTGTCATAGATCAGGGGAAGCGCTATCCCCTGCAATAACGCACGTGGATAGCGCATATTCCCCTGATCGATGTTTAATAAATCTACCCCACAATGCTTGACATGACTTACAAATGAACACTGGGCCTCACTATCGCAGTATAAAAAAGTGATCACTCACAGTAGCTAGAAATATCAGCATAAAAAGGTCAGCTGGAATTTAACGGATTGTGCGTCTCCAAAGTTATAATGGGGGACAGTGTATACAGGTTGTACAGGTTTGCCAGACATGCTAGATCATCACTTTCAAAGTGCGAGGACCATGAGCAGAATTTATAACATAAAGAACTTTATTTACAGTACACTGTAAATCTTTAAAGTAAGTGACTGGTCCATTTGTCAGGGCTTACTATGTTATACTGTAGTAGTATGCATTGGCATATCCATCTGCCACTATTGTTTTAAAGGTACTTGTTTCCTAGCATGGCGCCCATCGCATGGCATCGTGTACCTTATTTAGTGGTGTGCGATGCGATGCTTGTACAATTAAATACCGCATGCCAGCAAATGGGATGCAATGCAATGCGATTTTTAATTGTACAAGTACCCATGCCTTGAAATGTGATGGGTGCTTACAATGAGATGTAACCCCCAGTATCAACGTCATCCCGAAGCGTGGCGAGCACAGCGTGCCCCGCGAGGGGCGGCGGTACGAGTCCTCCGACCTTTTCATACCCCCACTATCCACGTCGGTGTGGAGTTGATTTTAGATAGTGTGGCGAACGCAGCAAGCCACCGAACCCAAAGCATGGCGAGCGCAGCGAGCCCCGCAAGGGGGTGCGGAATACGAGCCCGAATCGTGTCGAGCCCCGCGAGGGGATGCGGAATACATGTAATCAGTGTCCCCTCGTGGGGCTCGCTGCGCTCGCCACGGTTAGGGCTCATATTCTGTGTGGCTCACTGCGCTCGCCACACTATCTAAAATCAAATCCACACCGACGTGGATAGTGTGGGTATGAAAAGGTTGGAGAACGCGTACTGCTGCGCTCGCCACGCTTCGGAATGACGTGGATACTGGGGGTTACATCTCATTGTAAGCACCCATCACATCTCATGGCATGGGTGCTTGTACAATTAAAAATCGCATCGCATGCCACAATATTCCAATTTTTAGGAGCCCATATACGATCGAAATCATGGGCGCCGTTCTAAGAAACAAGTACCGTTTTAAATATTGTAGTTTTGTAGTAAGTGGAACAAATCGCCACCCAGTGGTGAAGCCGTGTATTGCATGTTGTGGATATGAATATGCATTAGTATGCCTTACAACGCAATGGCATGCCAACAGGTGCTATAGGTATGTGAAGACACAAACATGGCAAAACGACAGCAAGGATGAGCGCGGCTACATCTGTGCTACATATCAAAATGGGATACTGTCACTAGGTCTACAAATAAAATAGGGCGACATGGTCATTAGGTCGACTTGAGTTTTTTTTTAAGGTTTTTTTTTTTTCCCAAAAAGGTTGTTTTTCATACTTTTTTATTCAAGTGGGCATAGTTCGAAGCATGGCAAGTGAAGCGAGCCATGCAAGGGGACACAGTACACTTATACGGTGCCAATGTCGACAGACTCAAAAAGCATGAAAATCTCGTGCCACCTTTTTCCCATGTTGATCTAATTCTTGTGTCAACATATTTCATGTGTAAACATAGGGACTGCTGACCTATAGTGGCCAGCCTAATGACTGTCGACTTAAGTTCTGCAAACCCTATGACCCATACCATTTCAAACTAATCAGCAAAGTTTTATGGTACGTTCTAGTCATACCGTACTGTGGAGAAGATGCATTTTTGGCCCCAGAAAAGTAAAGTCGCCCAATACTAGCAGAGTTGCACAAGACCTGGCAGTTCACCTGCGAGGCATAGCACACTGTGTGGGGTACTGAGGCTATGTGTATGAGATCATACCTTTATGTGAGTCACAAAAGCGGTCAACTTCTAAATAATAACTTTGCCATTAAGCAGTATAGGGAGGTCTGAGACTGCGAAATTACATCTTCAGTAGGCTTGGGGGCGAATTCAACTGAAGGAGAGTTTGTTTAACTACTGGAAAGATTACCTGGAGCTATACACCAGGCCATGCTGTTAACCCACAACTAGTGGATTTAACCCACAACTAGTGGATTTCTCCTAGCATCCTCAGGCCTAGAGCCTTTGGGCTTATAAAGGTGTGAAAGTGTACTGCACCTTGCACTTCAGTTTATCATAACTAAGCCACAGGTATTTGTCGCCACAAACTACATCTCCTGACATAAGTGCTGGGCACAATGTGGACACTTAAAGATTCATCCATGGAGTTTAACAACTCACAATCAATAGAATTCCCCCCATGATCTATACTCCTGGCTAATATGCCACTATACAGGTGTTATTACGATTGAAAATGTTCTGAAGAATAAAATCAGGTTTAATCTACTTCCACAAATCTTCTCAAATTATTGCATAGGATAAAAAGACATTTGTACATTTTAACTTCAGCAAACTGTTCACAGAATATCTACACTTGGCTCGGACAAAAGCAGTAATTTGATGACAATTGACATTGGCTCCTCCACTATTAGGATCTTAAGACAGCAAAATTGGCAGGATTAATGAAATTCTTTCTCCTCGACAAGAATAGAGATTTTGGTACTGACCAATATGAATAATCTGAAGTTGAACTCAAGAACAAAAATCTTAGATTAATTACAGAGTTTAAAACATTTTGACCACATCAAATTTCCGCTTTATGCACTTTTGACCTAAATGGGCTTCTGAATGAACATATTTTATATATATCCAATTAGCTTTTCCCAAGATATATTACACTGCAGCTAAGGGAACAAACAGTTAACACATTTTCTTGCTATATTTCAGGTTTTCATTTTTCACGTGAAAACATTAGGAGTTAACAAAAAAAATTAAAAAAAGTAAAGGACTATACAATTGCTCTAATTATTTGCCAAAAAATATGTTAGAACTTTAAAAAAATCATTTACCTCAACCCATTGCTGTTAAGCTAGGTTTCCTGTACTCTCATTAGAAGACAAGTTATTCTTATATAAATAGATTTTTTGCAGTTTTACTTTTTTGATTCACTAGTTTACCCATTTGCAAAGTTTGATTTCAAAATGTAGAAAAAAAAAGTAATCATTTAAAACTGCAGGTAGAACGTAAATCATTTTAAAGCAATATGGCACCATCTAGAGTCAAAATTAAATTACTACAACAATGTTTAAGCTGGATTGTAGTTGTTTAGTTACTACATTATTTTAGAACAGCCAAAAGTAAAAAAACAACAACACTGTAATATTAAATAAATTGAAACCTGACCTACAGATGTTTCCTAACTTAACTTTGTGTCACAAATTTAATAGAGAGGCATCAGGTGATGGGCTCCTTTAAAGACACCTTTTTGCGCTAAGGTTTTGTGAGCCTGTGGTATAATTTTCACATAGCAATCTCAATTGCAACATAAATAGCAAACTATTAGAAAATTTGCAGAAAAAGAACAAAAAACAAACAAACATATGGTAAGAACTCGCAAATTGTAATTGGTACACCTGGATATTGTGCTATGAATAGCAGATGTGATAACCTTTTGGTGCCATTTCTGCAAAGCTAAATAAAGGACACTTTTATTACACATCTATATGAAATCTAAATCCAATTCGGAAAAGGTATTTATACATTTCGGCAATTTCATATTGAAGAAATTGTTTAGAAATACATTATCTGGGGTATTTTCATAGAAACATTACAAAAACAATATAAACAAAAGGCAAACAAAAAGATTTTTAAAAAGTGGCTTTAAAAGCCTGCTACATTTGAAGAAAAGGCAGATTGACTTGGATCTCCAAGCTCTCTCCCTCTCAGATCACTATGGACTGGCTATAACTTTAGGCCTGTTCATGCCCAATGCGCTTACTATTTGAATGCCTGAATGCCAAGTTGTTAAAAAGATAAAATATTATTCACTGCACCTAACGCTGTTAGTTATTGATGAACTCTAACTTGAATAAACGACGGAGTTCCAACCACTGGCAAAAAAAAAAAAAAAACATTTACGGAATGGAAATATACTGTAAGGCAGATTTAATTTGAGTTCTAAAAAGGAAACACACCTGTAACCTATGTTGGTACCATCTATTTCCATTTCAACAACACGCCGTGGGCTACTATTTGTTCCAACCAATAAATTATCATTCAGGTCAGATAATGAACTATACAAAATGGTACAAGTCTGCACCTGAAAGACTTTTTGTGTAAAAATGACAGATGACACAAAATTTGTGAAATTAAGGTTTAACATTAAACCTCCAGTTCATTAATACTTTACTTCAATCAAAACCACTAAAGAACAGAAGGCATTAGAACATCTACCAGAACTTCGTGGAGTTGTGATCAGGTTTACAGAAAAAAGTGGTGTCATAGTAAAATAAAATATTGTGGCACACAGGAGTAAGACTCTCACTCAATTAAAACAAAATTAACTATAATCCCACTGCTGAATAAATATAATTGACATTTTAATCCTTACTGGTCTGGGGAACAAATTCATCATGCAGAGAACAGGAAACTTTCTCACTGTTAATCATCAAAAAAGAACATACACAGAAAATATCCCAAAAATTCATAAACCTTTATCAGCCGCACAGGCTACTGCTACTCATTTTCCTGTGAGATACTGGATTTAAATGACTTCATTACAAAATCCTCCTGCACTACTCAAATAAATCATACTGAGAATTTGCATCATTCATGTTGCCCGAAGTCTACATTCACTAGCAAGCCGAACACCAGCTTGACTATCAAATATTGTGGAGAGAGGGAACCCTAATAATTGCTCTTTGGGGCATTAACAAAGACAAATTTAACCAACAATCTCCCTATATACAAAACAGTTAGTTACAGTAATTAAGTGTCTGACTAGGGAGGAGAAGACTATGGATCACTGTTAAGCAGTAGAGCTCAACACATGGTCTCCCAAAGGCTCTGACTATCTGACCATGTCCTAACTAATTTGAAACTGGTTATAGGTAGAAACTAAAACTATCATGTGGAGAACTAAGAATCGTAGTAATTTAAATACAGTGGTTGAACTGCATGACTGCCTCAAAAAACAGACTGGGAAATGTTTAGGATGGTTTCCAATAGCCTGGATCAATATACAGTGGATGTGAACTTATACATCAGCTTTTGTGAGGGTGTTTGTATTCCAACACATACCAGGGTGAAGTACAACAATGATAAACCCTGGTTTGCAGCAAGATCCAGACAGCTTTATTTGGACAAGGAGATAGCATTCAACAATAGAGATAGGGACATGAATCTATTGTACACATTTGGCAAGGAGATCAAGGGGGGGGGGGGGGGGGGGGCAAATTACAGTTACAATCTATAAAACAAAATCCCTCCACAGCTATCAGTTTGTTTCTTTCAGCTTGGACAGAAACAATAACCCCCTTCCATATAATGGTCCCAGATTGTCACCTCATCCCTCCCCCGATCACACCTCTCCCCATGCAGGAGAGAGAGACTAACTATTCAAGAAACAGAACCCACATAAGGCAGCGGGACCAGATGCTGTCTCTCCTCTACACGGGAGCATTGTGCAGACCAGCTGTCTCCAGTGTTTTCAGACTATTTAAATACTTCACTGATTGTTTGCAGGGTTCCTGTCTCCTTTAAATTATCATTATTACAGGTCCTACAAGTCAAGGATCAAGGACCTTATTGACTACAGACCAGTCACTCTGTGGTAATGATGACTTTTGCACGTCTTGCACTGACCTATCTCAAGGACATCACTAACTTTATTTTTGACCCATTGCAGTTCGCCTACAGAGTCAACAGGTTAGTAGATGATGCGGTCAACATGGGACTCCATTTCATGCTCTGGCATTTCGACTCCTCCAACACTTGTCAGGATCCTGTTTGTGGACTTAACTCCGCTTTTAACACCATTGCCTCTGCAATTTTCCATGGCACACTATCTCAGCTGAACGTGCTATTGTTCACCTACAAGTGGATCATTGATTTCCTGATAGATATTAAGCAGTACGTGAGGCTGAATAAGTCAGTCTCAGAGCACTGGAGACCCCCAAGTTTGTGTGCTTTTTCCCTGCTCTTTTCTTTCTACACCAACAGCTGTACCTTTAGCCACCCATCAGTCAAACTCCTGAAGTTTGGAGACAACACAAACATAATTGAATTAATCTCCAGGAGGATGAGTCAGCCTACAGAATGGAAGTTGACAATTTGGCTTTTTGGTGCATCCAGAATTACCTGAAGTTTAATGCTCAAAAAACTGCAGAGATGGTAGTTGATTAATGCAGGAATGCAGCCTCATCATGTGTGACTTTGCAGTTAATTTAGAGTCACTGATTACTGGGGACTATAATCTTCAATGATCTCCGGTGGGAGGAGAAAACTACCATCTACAAGAAGGCCCAGCAAAGCATGTTCTTTGTAAGGAATACGAAAAACCTGCCACAGAAATGATGGTCCAGCTTTACACAGCCATCATTGAGTCATCCTCAGCTTATCGATCACAGTGTGGTTCACTGCTGCTACTGCCAAGGACTAAACCATACTGCAGTGGATCGTACAGTCAGCTGAGAAGGTAATCAGTTGTGACCAGCCATCTCTCCTGGAAATATATGAATGTGGGACCATGAAGAGTGCTGGCAATATGATCACCGACCCATCCCACTCTAATTACCTCTTCTTTCAGAGGCTACCACCTGGAAAAAAGTTTTCAGTCTATCAAGACCAAAACCTCACAGTTTCTTCCCCATTGCAGTGGAATTTATCAACAATCCTCTGACACTCACTGACCATTATTGTAATTGATCTTAAACTTTTTAGATATATATGGTTTATGCAACAATTATACATTTTCTACTTTTTCATACTTTACTATGCATGTGGACTCCGATTGGGAAGGGTAAAGTGTGTAAAGCGCAGCGGAAGCAGAGCAAGGCATCTGGTCCGAAGCTTGCAAGGGGATGCGGTACACTACTTTGGGGTCCACATGCTTAGGTGTTGACGGTGATGCCAAAATTTATTGAAAAAAACTCACATTGGTCTTTTCATATGACAACCTTTTAAGGTCCACCTAATATACCCCATTGGTGAGCATTATAACTGCATATGCTTCAACAGTTATCTGATGTTCTGCAATTTTTCTAGTATACTGTATGTCATTTTTTCACTGCTTTATATCATTTCTGTTTATGTATTATGCAAGAGGACGCAGATCCTTTTTGATGCCATATAAATAAAGAAGGATAATAATAATGTTTACATCTATTAATTTTTTTTCTTTTGGGACTCTTGATTTTTCTTTAGCCATTAATTCAACTGGGTTCTATCCACCTACTCTGTAATGTTCTACCTTATATCTCCTTATTACTGTACCTTGTGTAACAACGCAACTCAAAGACTGCAGGCTAGACACTCATATACCAGGACACATATTACTAGCCAATTATTTTATCTGTACAAAAGATGATTGTTCTGATCTAGAAAACAAACATTTATATCTTGAGTTAAGTTTACATATTACAGGTTGAGTATCCCTTATCCAAAATGCTCGGGACCAGGAGAATTTTGGATAACGGATTATTCCGTATTTCGGAATATTTTAATATTTCAATGCTGTATCTTGAGGTACCTTGCATTTATGTTGTACATATACATCAAACACATGAAATAAACACAAATATATTTTATTTGTGCATAAAACAAGGTTTCAAAACATGAAACAAAGTTTGTGTACAATCTCAGGCACTGATTTTAAATGCCAAGCAATCATTGTCTTGCACATATATAGTGCCAGTTACATATCATTCCCTCATTAGTGCTGTTACAGATGTCCCCAGTAAGTTTTTAGCAAAAAAAAAAAATTTTTGTTCACTTTCTGAAATGTATGGTTTTCGGAATGATTCGGATAACGGATATTCGGATACGGGATACTCAACCTGTATATACCACAATCAAAGAAAACCGTTCTCTGCCTCTATACAACAATGGTATTTACCGCCAATAAACAAATGAACAGCTGATAAGTGTAAAAGCAAATTGAAAGCACTTTTCATATAGCATGAATCAAGTATTAAATCAACTTTTTTGAGCAATTTTTATCACAATCAGACCTGACCTAATTTTAAACATGTATAAAAAGGTTCCATTTAAAACATAGCAAACAAGAGGAAGATATAGCTACCTGGTTGCCAGCTTCCTGGTTTGGCGGTGTTTGGCTGAGTGCTGGGTTTGTATGCAGCAGGAGTAGATTTGTAGGAATTGGTCATAGTCTTAGCAGATGCAGCAGACATCGCATTGACTGGTGTAGGCTCTAGCAAATCACTGTTAATAAAACATGAAATATAATATTAAACCAAAAAATCAATCATATTTCACAACCAAGTAGCACCAGCAAATTCAGTAGTGCTTTACAACTGTGAAACACAAAAAAAGAGTAAAGAAAACAAGACATAAAAGTAGTAAAAGGATTCCTGCTTACAAAAAGTTTAATACACACAGATAAGTGCTACATATTACAGATTGGTCCACCCAGAAAGCAAGGATAAAAAGTGCTTTTATTTGCTATATAATCCAGTCACAGAACAATGCTGGTGTGGGGTTAAAGGGTTATATAAAGCATGGAAAGAAAACTCAGGCAAGTTTTCTGTGAACTTTGTAGAAGGGGAGTTAATTGATTAAATCATCTTATAGAGATTTTATGGGATGCAGCCAATATGCCTGCGTTAATATACTGTCGGCATCCTGCCGGATGTCAGAACCCTGGAACATCGAAAGTGATCGGGATTCAGATGTCAGAATACGAACAGCTGGCATCCCAATCTGTATATATGCAGGGCTAGCTTGCATACATATGTTTAGGCAGAAGTGTGTGGGGGGGCTTAGATTCAGGCTGCAGAGGCGGTTGGGGGGGGGGGCATGCGGCAGGTCAAGGTTTAGGTGGCGGGGCACTAGAGTTATGTTTAGGCACTAGTGGGGAGGGAAGGTTAGGCTACTGCAAGAGAGGGTTAGGGTAGGTACATAGTCCCTTCTCTGTATCAGGATCCCGGTTCTGGACTTTTGACCACGAGCATCAGTAAATGGTATAGGTGTTGTTGGCTCTGAATTATAAAATGTGGACAAGCAGAAGCAAAACCCTGTTCTCACCACCACAAAACTCAAATTAAGAATGCCCAAAAATTAATTGAATATTTTTTGATAAATTTCATCATAAGAAACTTTTGGAGCAGAGGGTGCTGTGAGAGACATGTGGATACTCGCATGTGTCCCAGTTAAAGAAAGTTTGGGTGTCACTGTCCTAATTACAGCCTAACCCTTATATCATCTGCCAACATTTCCAATGTAGACATCCTGACTCTCAACATTGCAAATGTAGACATTCAATCCATGTCAACTTTTTGACTGCATACTAAATTTGCATACACATTAACAAATGCATAACACATATTTTAAAAATAGCTATAAAATGTTGTATCTGTGTTTAAAAACAAGCTTTAACACATTCCAATTATTCAATAACAAACAGAAACCCCCCCCCCCGCCCACACACTTCTTTTCTGATTAGGGGGGGGGGGGGGTCCAAATAGATGCAATCCAATTTCAGTTTGTAAAAAAGATGTATTGTTATTACAATTTTAACCCAATGGTCATTATTGGTCAACCAATTCTAGTCTGATTTTTTGGGATGAAAATGTTTCCTGTTTTGGGTGAGAATACATGGGATGTGGGATAAGCTTCTGAACCCATGTTTTGTCGTGGCTCTGAGGGATGCTTTTTGTGGATTATGCTACAGATGCCTTAGGCACTTGAAGCATAAATCCCGGATATCGGGGCTACTTGGATAGCCCCCAGTAATTTACCCAAGCTAATTGGAAAATTACTTTATTATTTGCTTGACTGGACTGTTGACTGGATAATGTATTTTATATTGTTTTAATCAAAGATGCAATTCCATCGGTAACTGAATAATCTTTTTACAGTGATAAGCTCTATTCATTAAAAACTACCATGAGTAACGAGAACAAATCATCATAACCCAACAGCCCACAATAAACCTCACAAAAAATACCAAAATAGTGCTCTCGTGTAAATTATCCTTGGTACATCAGTCTACTTTCAAAGTAAGTAATAGAATCAAGCTACATGACATATGTTAGTACACTATGGGCGGTATTCAATCCTGACCGCTATTTCCACCTACGACAGCAGTGCTGACTTTTCCAACAGCATTAAAGTGGATTACAACAAAACAGATCCAAAAACAAAAAAAGTCGGATCTGTTTTGTCAGAAAGGGATGTGGATTGTAGAATTCAAGGCCATTTTTTAATGATCCATGGCCGTTTTGCCATCATGTCCACTTTCCACCACCCGGAACGTTGAACTCCGGCTGTCCAGTTACAGTTGAGAAAAAAGGCCCGGGATTCTGACTGTCGGGACGATCTGACAGTCGGAATCTTATATTGTATATCCCACTATGTGTGTGCAAATTAAATTGATAAATTCAGCTTCCAGATTTTAACTATTTTATTGTAAAATGGAGACATCCTGGGGATACTTCTACATAAGCTTGGTAAAGCATGACAGTTTGTGCAACCTGGGCACATTTTTTTAATAACGTAGCAGAATTACCAAGTGAGCATAGTAAAATCACCTAAGAAAAACCATGAATATTAAAAAAAATACAATGATATAAAATTTCATATGCAGTATTTTTCAAAGCCAACACATCTTCATTTGTTTCAACCATTGGCTCTAAAGGGGCAATAATACTGAATACAAAACCAGGAATGTTTTATCGGTACAGTTATTTCCATATTAGTCTAGAAGCCAAAACTGCAGCAACTTTAAAAATTGAAGAAAAAAAATGTATCCCCAGGTCTGAATAATTGACTTTCCCGATCCTATCTCCAATAAACTAAGCAGAAAATCTATTTGTAAGGGAGAATTCACTCTTTAAAATGATGCGGTCCCTTAGTTGGCATTGGCTAGTAATAGACCTGTACTACAAAAATACTAACAGAGCAAGCAGTTTCGAGAGAGTACTAAATGGCATATGTACTAAAGCCAAATACACACTAAATGATATTTTAAATGATATTACGCATTTTCCCCCTTATGAGCGATATAATTTCAAATATTGCTTTGTGTGTATGCTCCATATCGGCAATGATACGCTCTCCAATGGATTGTTAATGATGTCCTCTGTATGTATGCATTTGCCAGTGACAGCACCCCACCATGATATTACTGGGTACACACCATGCAGTGTTTACCCAGCTTAAGCCTTGGAGAGAGCTAAAGTACCAATCAGCTCCCAATTGTCATTTTTCAAACACAGCTTGTAACATGGCAGTTAGGAGTGGATTGGCTGGTACTTTATCATTCTCCACCATCCTGGCTCCAACACACTATGGACACCCTTCTTTCAAATATCGCATCACCTTAGCAGAAATTGAGTGGAGACCACCAGATGATAAACACCCCATAGTACAAGTGGATTTCAAGTGTAGATTATGGATTGAAAAGCTAGTTGTAAAATCCACATTTTTGTTGTTCTGTAATGGACTAATACTGAAATTAGAGCCAAAAAATATTTCTTGTTGGCTCGTAGAGACAAAAAAAATTACATATCTGCGTTTGACTTCTTGCAATTCCATTAAAGAAGAATTATTTGGCGGGAGGGGGTATTTTGGCTAGATTGTATTTTTTAGGAGAAAGAATTTTATACTATTTTACTGGAAATTCAAAAAAACTCTCCTGATATAATTTGTGTGGGCACTGCATTAATAAATACTGGACCTGAATGTGACCAGCCCAAAAGTGTCAAAATAGGCTCAGCAGCATAGGGGTTAAGAGCCAGACTCTATACCTCACCTCTTACACTGTTCACTGGTCAGCACACCAGTGGATCTCCTTGCTGGTTTTGAATTAGAAAAAGATGGTTTAAGAACAGGTTCTATGAGAAGAGCGTCCAAGAGAGAACGATAGACAAAGGGATCAGACAGTCTAAGAAAAGAGGATGAGAGAAATAGAAAAATTATCCATTACCAAACACAGAATAAAATATAGAGCAGTGAATAGAAGCATGCAGGAATTGAGAAACTGAAGATTTTTTTAAAAGTCACTGGCAACCTCCAGTGTTCCTGCTGATGCCTGGACATCACAGGGAATGAATTAAACAAAAATAGCAAAAATTGTTCAAAGTTTTCATTAGCTATCCTTTAATACAGTACATATGGGATGCATAGGAACACCAAATCACAAGTGAAATACAAATAGTATTATGACTAGTATGTTCTAAATATATATAGAAAATAATTTGTTAGGAAACAAACAACAATAATAATAATAATAATATATTTATATTATGATGGCAGTGATCAAGCATTTATAGGGCTGTTCATGCAGACACCAAATAGCTCAATACCTTGCCTGTGCACCCACAACAGCAGACACTGCAGCTACTGCACTGGCTTTGGAACTTTGCACGGTAAATGGTGCCAGCAGGGGTAGAGGACAAGATGCAAACTTTGGAAGGTTGCCCAAAGGATTTTCCATCAAATTTTGTTTTACAGAAGTGCTTACATGAAAGAAAGGAACAATATCAGCCGAAACAGCAAAACATAACAGCAAAATCTAAATTTCTCTAAACACTTCTAATTAAATGTGTGCTGAAATGTACTTTGCCATATGTCACTGCTAAATGATAACACTTTAGAATCCTGCAAGTGGGGGTACTCTTATTACTGGAAAGGCATGCCTTGAACCTACAGTATATATTTGGAGAATATTAGATTTTTTTTTATTTTTTTTATACGTCTTCAGCAGTGACATAATTTAACTCTAAATTGCATTAATGCAAATGCTCCTTTAGAGCAATTGTACTTTCAAAGGTATTACACAACCATCAATAATAATGCCTAAAATACATTTAAAATGTAATGCCATTAGGCCCCACCCCTGTTGTGTGAAACGCCTTGAATAACAGATCCATGATGAAGCGGCATGGCTACAATGATGCAATTTACACATCCAGCCCACTCCCACTTTTCCAGGGGGAACACAGAGGACAACAGCCCAAACAATTGTGCCTCCCACACCATACAGGAGAGTAGGTAAGCATGCATTGCACAATATTGGAAAGCCACACAATACTCCAACTAAAAGGTTCACTAAGTAGCAAAATGGGGGCTAGTTCAGCATGAATCACGATCCATTCGCAAATCCGTATGCCAATCCCGAAACCATCAAAGAGTTTTTGCCATGTGTGCAATTATCAGTACGTCTAAAGCTTCCCCTAATCTGTGAGTAAGACAGGGCATAAGTGGTCAAAAACGCTCTACAAAAAAGCGTAGGCACTCCTGCAGTGTTTCAGACACACCTAGAAAACTGCAGGTTACCATCTCTAAAAGCCACCTTTCTGTCAGACTGAGGGTGTTGCGGTTAAAATCCATGCACATTTTCTGTCGCTAATTCCAGCTGTGCATGCGCGATGCATATGGTACACGTGCAAAGTCATTTGATAATCACATAACTTGCAAAATCTCTATTTAGTGATTCATGCTGAACTAGCCCTATAGTTAATTCGCTACTGAATGAAAAGCATGGATCACTTTGCCTAAGCATATGAAAGAGGATCAAATGCTATTCTACACTGCATTGGAGGCATGACAGCGGATTCTAAATTGGAAGCAAAGCAAAGCAAGAGGTGCAAATACATTTATTATTTTTGCATGCATAGTATAGCTCACAGCTTTATTTTTACACTGCAATCTAGATTTCTGTTTAAATATGTCCCTCGTGTATTTTTTTACACCATTTACCCCACCTGCAGTACAACCTGATTTTGCAAAGGTGCAAAGTAACACCCCATATACACTAGAGGATATTGTGAAAGATCTCTCAGAAAGGGGTTTCTGAGCAATATTTTTCACTATATCATCTAATATGAAACTCAATATTGTTAACAATGTGCTCTTCGGCACATCCTTAATGATTATGGATGTCTGCTGACAGTGGAGGTCAATTTGACTATATACAGTAGCCAAACAACCCGCATTTTCAGAGGGTCATGGTAACATCACTGACATAGTTAATTATACTGGTCCCTGTTGTCTAGTGCAGGGATGGGGAACCTTTAGCCCTCCAGATGTTGTTGAACTACATATCACAGCATGCCCTGCTACAGTTTTGCTATTTGGCCATGCTAAAACTGTTGCAAAGCATGCTGGGATGTGTAGCTCAACAACAGCTGGAGGGCCGGAGGTTCCCCATCCCTGGTCTAGTGTGTCTTTACTTTATTTTTTTGGGCTTTGATCCAAATTCAGAATCAGCCCCAAAAACTGGGTAGGTTACCCATTCTTTGATAATATAAGTTTGCAGTTTCCATTGTGTCTACCAGAATGTGTGCCCAAGTTTCTGAACACACAGTATATAGAAAATGCCTTGCCCTTTATTTACAAATCTGTACCTTGCTTGCAAAGAAAGTTGTGAATCAAAAGATGATGTATGATTTGCAAAGGTCTGTTCTGCAAGAATGCCCTCTTTCACATGTCTGAGCGGAAGGAAAAATCCCAATCAGACCACAAATAAAAACAAACTAAATATAATAAACACTAACAATATGGTAATAATTAATTAAGTGATCATAGAAGGCAAGTATGTAAACCTGCTTAGAGGTAGCACACCCTAATATAAATAAATACACTTATTTTGCATTCAAATATTTTTATAGAGCTACAATAAAATAAACAATAGATAGCTGAATGACATCCATGCTCTACTATACGAGGGTGGATCAATAAGAACCTGTGTTAAGAATGAAGACTAATCATTTTTCACAATTTTTCAACATAATCTCCTTTCATGGCAATAAACTTTTCAAAACGTCCCTGCCATTTCTTTAAACCCTCTAAAAAGATGTGATTTGTCAAACTCACGTAGGCTTCTGTCGCAACAATGACCTCATTTGAGCTGATTTTTTTCCACAACAATTCATAGCGCAATTCATGCAATTTCGCCACAACAATTCCAGATGAAGGAGCTGGTGCATTGTTGTGGTGGAAAAAAGCTAACCTGTGAATCAATGTGAAATTTGATATGGCTTGGTTTGAAAGATGGTTGTACACGACAAAAATACCAGTGTTCCTCAGCAATGCCACCTGTCTTCAAACACAGGTACTTCTTGATCCACCCTCGTATTTTGGCAGAAACTACAAAATGTTCCTGGTGCTGCTACTTTTCATAACAGAAAAAGCAACAATAAATTATCAAGCCAAAAAAGAAAGGATGTAGGTGTCCAGACAAAAGTACCTGCTAAGTGTGTGCAAAGTTGCAGACAGCTCCACATCTGAAGATGCAGCCTCTTGGGGAGCAGGAGGATCACAAGTCTGCGTGGCAATGCTGTATTTTTGTCCAAAACCATTCTCGGAATCTGTTTCTTTACTCACAACTGTCTTTAAACCAGTATTTTCCAGGACATAACTGGGTACTATCATTTTGGACCTTCAGTTCCCAAACATCAGCAAACATTGTTGAAACAAATATGGCAATTGTTACAATACGGTATGGCAACCATTGTCACTGCACCCAAGTGAGGATTTCAATCATCCACATATTGCTGGTACTCGCTCAGAAGCTACAGTGTCAGAAGCTGACAATGTGTGCTCTGCCATTAATGTAAAGTTCTCTTGTGGTTTGTTTATTCAGACTGCTTTCATGGGTAGATCATTCTGCAATGTTACTACCAATTAAACTGGTGAGCAAGCAAAGTAAAAAAAAAAAATCACTGAGAAACTATAATGCTCTAGAGGTCTGGCTGATGTAACATGTGCAGAGATTTATATTTGGGTCAGTCATATTTTTTTTTTCTGTGCAGGGCAAATACTACTTGTGTTTTCGTGCAGCGCACAAATGTTAGATAGCAATTTACATTTTACAGACGGAGCCATGCTCATCCATTGCGGCAGCACTGCGGTGCATTGAGGCATGCCATGCAATATGCATGCAATACACATTGCCACCACTAAGTGGATAATGCTCCACTAATCCAGCAGCGGATTGATTTACAGTACAGCACAGATGGATCCGCGTCGTTTGCAGAGAATGGGACGTACTTTCATATGAACCGCTCATGCATCTCATTCTCGTCAAACGGTGCTGTGGCTCAAACTGTTAAGTACCAGCATGGGGCAAATGGGCCATGTAATGTACAGTTGTCTGCTGGAGCGCCTGGGCCCCCTAGGCAAATTATTTCATAGCTTCCTGCAATTCCCGTAGAGTAAGCATAACTTATGGCATTTATTCCAGTGTCAGCAGTGTTGGCATAAAAGCACGCTAATATAGAATTGCTATAGCCTACCCCTATGGATAAATTACTACTTAGTACTGCAAATAGGACATACTGTATGAAGCGGCTAAGCACAGTGTTTTGGCATCCAGGAACTTTTATCTTTCCCCATTATACTTATAAAGATATTACTTATAGCTGTAATGGTTACAGCACAGTACAATAAAAGCTGTTCATGCTAATTAGTACGCAAAGTGCTACTTCGTACATAAGTGCTACTTAGTACTCAAATAGGAACAACTCTATGGAGGTGCTAAGCAGTGTTTTGGGATCCAGGAACTTAGGAGGAGCTTTTATATCTTCCCATTATACTTCGAGATATCATTTAGAGCTGTAGCCGTTACGGCACAGTACAATAAAAGCTGTTCATGCTACTTATTACTCAAATAGGAAAAACTGCTAACCACAGCTCCATCTGTATAGTGCAGCATTTGTTACAGTGTCAGCAGCGTTGGTGTAAAAGTATTTTTAATATAGAACTGCTATAGCTTAACACTATGGATAAATTAAAATGAGCTTAAAGCTTAATTTCTCCAGTGTTGGTGATCCAATCGGCTCAGGACTGGGTTCTTGTGGAAGGGGAGACGTTTAGCTACCAGAGGATATGAACCCCAAGTTTATGAGACCCCCAAAAGGCTAACGGCATGCATGCATGCCATGGTTGATCTGAATTAAAGGGTCCGGTACTTGTGTATTAGCAGGGAGCCCGGCTACGCTCCGCTGACAACGCTGACTTAGGCTATGTTGTCAGCGTAGCGTAGCTAGGCGCCCTGCTAATATGTGCCTTTATACTTACTCGGCAGGGCTTGAGCAGCGGGCAGAGGGGGGAGATACCGCCAGCACCCGGCGGACACCAACACCTGGCGGGGGGGAGACGTGTCCTGGGCTAAGACGGCAGAAATGTACGTAATTCAGCGTACTGCGGCTGGGGGAGCATCACATGGTTTCCCTGCTCCCCCTAATTGCGTACATTGGGGTGCGGGGATCTGGCACCAGCACACGGTCAGTGGGGCAGAGTGACCAGCGCTGCATGAGAGGGGAGCACAACGCTGCCACCGAGGACATGTAAGTATAAAGCACCACACACACAAACTAACCCCACTATCCACATAATACCCCCAGTATCTACGTGGACGTGGAGTGAATTTTATTAAGTGTGACAAGCTCAGTGACCCCAAAGCTTGCCACACTTTATAAAATGAACGCCACGCCCACGTGGATACTGGATAGTGGGGATATAAACCATTGTGTATTATCACAGCTCCTGAACAAGTTACGTAGTTTACGTAACTTACGTAGCCAGAATAGTGGTGTATTGGTGCGAGTGGTGTATTGGTAGTCTCAATACACCACTACGCAAACTACGTAGTGGGCGCCGTGATAATACAAAAGTACCAAGGGTCCCTTATAGACCATGGGGAAAAATGTGTCCATTTTGCATCCTGCTATCTCCGTTATGTGTCTTCGCTCCCTGCTGCGAAGCAGGTGTGCCCAAACCTGACAGCAGTGCGTGTAGATGACTGGAGCTGTGATTTCATCATTGCAGCATACAGTATGTGCCTTTGTCAGCAGCCTGTGTGTTTAAACAGTGTAAGGAGACACACCTTTAGCATTACCCTTAGACACGTAAAACCTATGCCATTGCTTGCTACATAGATGGGGGCTTTAATGGAGCCCTGGTTTCAAGCTCGGAAGCCATTTTGTGAACCCGCTCCGTGCTTGAATCTGGTCTGCCCATGCTTTACATCATTCATACGGTAGCGTAATTCTGTGTTTAATTAGTGTAGCATAATGAGAGACATGGACAGCATCACCTGTACACAAATGTAACCTATGCCGTCAACAGGTCCAAAGTTGTTTGCTACCATTAAGCCCTGGCTGACATCGGGTAGCCATTTTGTTAACCCTCTCGGCACTCGAGTCTGACCTGCTTGTACTGTATGACATTCCTACTGTAGTGTAATTCTGTATATAACCAGTGTAGCTAAATTATAGACGGACAGCAGTGCCCTTACTCAAGTGGAACCTACAGTATGAATCTGTAGTTGTCTTTGCTGCTTTCACACCCCAGTGACCCATCATGGCATGCTGTTTGCCGAGAATGGAACACATTATTATCTCACATGCACGTGTGTGAAAGAACTGTATACTCGCTCTCTTATCCATAGCCTACTATAAATAGCATATTGAGATGCACCTTTATGCAATAGTATTTGCAGAAGACAAACCTATTGAACAGTACAGTAATATACAGTAAAGTAGTTTTTGCGCTGCAGTGCATTTCAATGGAAACTTCATGCACACGCAATCTGGATCCTTTTACTATAGCTTTGCATTAGACATCTGATGCATGCGCAGTGGTGATTTTAAAAAGCGACATATGGTGGATAATCACTGGTATTGCACTGATCCTGTAACACCATATGCCAAGCTGCGCTACTTTTTGCACTGCCATGTGACTAGGTGCACTGTGGCGAGTTGGCAAGCCAAACGCCATGTACATTAAGTTTTCGTTTGAACACAACCCACCCAATTCTAGCTCTCTGCACAGTTTTGTCCAAATGTATGTTGTTGTTTTTTTGCTTTGCTTGCAACCTTGAACAAGGCCCTCTGTCAGATCAGAGAGTTTATTGTATCATTAGCACCCAACAGATAGTATATACCCAGCTTTAATCTGAATATAGATTTAGTAATATTTATTTCACCCACAACAATTTTTTTAATTAAAATTAGATTTAAATTGATAGAGAACCTATTTATAATATTAACACTGATGTTTTTGTTATATCATTAATGGCAGATCTTTAAATTCAGGAAGAGAGGTCTAACCTAAGGTACAGTGATGCAGTCTTAGATATTGTAGCCACTTGGCTGCTGACATTAAGGGTCCGGACAGTAGCAGGAGGGAAAGGTGCACATTTTGGCAAGGATTCCAAAGGATTGTTGAATAAAGCCTTTCTAAAGGAAAGAGTGGAAAATAGAGATTGAAATGTTAAGCAAGAAAAAAGAAAGTAAAATCAAAAAGATCTTTGCTAATGAAAATCACATTTTCTTACCCATAGTGAAAATTCCATAGAATCGGTTTCAAATAGTCCTGCCTGCTTAATGAAGCCACCCATTTTAAGTAGGAAATAGAAAGCCCTAAAACCTTTTGGTACATGTGTATTATCAGGACGCCCGCGAAATCAGCCGCAAATCGCATGCAAAAATTGGATGCGATTTAGCGGCCGATTTTCCACGTTTTCCGGCCGATTTGCATGCTATTCTATCATTGCACACCCTCACTATCCAAGTCAGCCCGATGCGTGGCGAGCAGACGCGGTACGCGTCCTCCCAACTGGTTCATACCCCCACTATCCACGTCAGCGTGGAGTTGATTATATAAAGCGTGACGAGCGCAGCGAACCCCGCGAGGGGACGCTATCCCAAAGCGTGTATTCCGCGTCGCCGCGCTTTGGGATAGTTTTCCACGTTCGCTCGCCACGGGTACTTGTTTCCTAGCATGGCGCCCCCGATTTTCATCATAGTGCATCGCATGCAATATAGCGGCATGCGATTTTTAATTGTACAAGCACCCTGATGGGTGCTTTCAATGTTAAATGCACCCCCATTGTCAACGCCAACCCGAAGCGTGGCGAGCCCGCGAGGGGCGGTGGTACGCGTCCTCCGACTTTTTCATACCCCCACTATCCACGTTGGAGTGGAGTTGATTTTAGATAGTGTGGCGAGCGCAGCAAGCCCCGCGAGGGGACGCGGAATACATGTAAAGTAATCCACGTCCGCTCGCCATGCTTTGGGCTCGGTGGCTCGCTGCGCTCACCGCACTATCTAAAATCAACTCCACACCGACATGGATAGTGGGGGTATCAAAAGGTCAGAGGATGCATAACGTTGCACTCGCCACGCTTCGAATTGTCATTGATAGTGGGGGTGCATTTAACATTGTAAGCACCCATCAGCGAGCTTGTACAATTAAAAATCGAATCGCATGGCATGCCACTTGCTGGCATGCAATATTTAATTGTACAATCAGGGGCATTTTCCCAAAAATCGCATCGCATTGCATACCATGGGATATGTTATGCCATGGTATGCGATGGGAGCCATGCTAGCAAACAAGTACCTGGGGGTGTGCAAGGATGGAATATCATGCAAATCGGCAGGAAATGGCCGAAAATCTGCAAAAAAATAAAATAAAAAATAAAAAAAATCGGCCGATCAATCGTATGCGATTTACATTAAATCAGGCGCCCAGATAATACACAAGTACCAACCTTTTTATATACAACTTTGAGATGTTTAAAACACATTTTACAAAATCCAATAAGCATCAGAAAATTCCATGTCACTTGTAAAAAGCCCTTGCAGTTCTTGATAACATGTAATTTTCTGATGCTTTTTGGATTTTGTATATACTTTCTTTACTGTTTTGTTTTGCTGAACTTCTTTGGAATTGGAGCTGAATTACAAATTAGACCTGATTATTTTTCAATTTAGGAAAATAATCTCACCTCCCTGGTCCTTTAAGCGTGAACTGGGTCAGATTACCTATATCGCACCACTATGATTGCATTGTATCTGGGTCAAAGTCACTGAATACACATAATCCAGGTTTGTGTGTTTTTATGGGGCCCACACATCTATGATTAATTGCAATTCCATGTTTTGCCAATTACTGAGTCAATTCCGATCCCGACCAAAAACAGTGGTTGTTTTGTTTTTTTTAGCATGTAGGCTTTTGACAACCCCCCAACAAATCGATCATCAGGGTCTGCTGGTGACACAGAATCTGCAGTCTGACCATAGAATCAAGAGTTGCAGCACGGATGGTGTAATGGTTATCATTACTACCTCACGCTGAGGTCATGGGTTCAATTCCCACCATGGCTCTAACTGTGCAGAGTTTGTATATTTTCCCCATACTTGCATGGGGTTCCTCCGGGTACTCCGTTTTTCTCCCACAATCCAAACATATACTGGTAGGGTAATTGCGTCACTGGGGCAGGGACTGATGCGAATGTTCAAATATTCTCTGTAAAGCGCTACGGTAAATATGTGAGCTATATCAGAAACGGTCAATAAATAAATAATAGTAACCTTTAGGTCAGGCATTCCCAACCACGGTCCTCAAGGCACACTAAAGCTGTGTACACACAGGGGCATTAGGGGCTGAAATCACTGGGAATATGGCCGCTGGCGACCATATTGCCATTGATGGGAGTGTGCCCCGGCGATAAATTGCCGGGTGCGCACTCCCGTTTTCTGCCCCATTCTAATCGGTGGTTGCAGGAGCTTGCTCCTGCGACCAGCTGATTACCTCTGCGGCACCGCCGGCTGAGGTTCCTTTTCATCAGCGACCATCTCTGGTCACTGATGAAAAGGAGAAACTGAGCAATATATAGCAATATATGGCTGAGTAAATATATCTCCCCCGTGTGTACGGGGCTTAACAGTGCAGGTTTTAGTGATATCCAGGCTTGAGCACAGGTGACTTAATTAGTACCTGAGTGATTCTTATTAAACCATCTGTGCTGAAGCCTGGATATCACTAAAACCTGCACTGTTGGTGTGCCTTGAGGACAGTGGTTGGGAATGCCTGCTTTAGGTAAAGTAGACTAGGCTATATTATTGAATGAAAAGTGAAGTGGTGCAAGTTGCCACAAGGTAAATATTATGTTTCTAGAATTTTATATCCTATAGCCTAATGGCCAAAATGTATGACTAGAACTATCACAGAAAACAGTTTACCTGTCACGTGGACTATCTGATGGACAAGAATCAATAGCTGATTTAGCAGGATATGCTTTTACAATTAAATCTGGAAGGATGTCCTCAGTTTCTGTTTCTACAGATGCTTGCTCCGGCCTGAAGAGTTACCATATTGATACAAAAAAGTAAAGAAAACCAAAAGATTATAGAAAGGTTGGCCTACAAAAGGTGTCATGTGAAGAGTGTGCAGTATAGCGCCATAATTGAAGTTAAAGGATACAATTTTCTGAAAAAGTATTTATCAATCAGTCAGAACTTTCACTAAAAATACATCATTCTGTTTTGCCTACTGTATATTACATACCTCCCAAAATGTCCCAATTTTGGCAGTAAGATCCCACGAGTGGACACACTCATTTGTCAAAACTCATGGTAAGTTTGGAGATATGTGCCACACTCACACATACAGGTGTGTGAATTAAGGGGAACAAGGGGGCACCTATCTCCCAAATGAATTATTTGAGACACCAGTCAATGCACTGGTTTACGCATCTAGGCTTACCACAGGCAGTATTGGAATATAAATAATCCCTTTACCAGATGGGTTGACGTCTCTGCCCAACTCTTGGACCCTTCCTCTGCAATGTACCCAGCTCCAGCCCCTAGTGTGGCTACTGTCTGTGGGCTTTCTCCCCAACCCTCAGATATATAGCAGGGTACCTATATAGATATATGCAGCTCTGTAAGGTAGGTGGTGTGGCAGGTAAGTCCTGATGGGGTGTCATTCAGATATGTATGGGTGCCAATATGAAATTGTATCTTGGCCTCCCAACAGGGTGTTTTAAGAAAATGTGTGCAGCCTCCCCTATTCCAGCCCCCTCATCTCTGTCAGCAGTCGCACTAGAGGGCTCAGACTCGAATGCGCTGATCTTCGTAAGATGGTGTGGCAGCCATTTTTCCAGACATTTCCACAGCGCTGCTGACTTCATTGCGGTACTCAGGAGGAGTAAGTATTGTGTGCACACACTACACTCATTATAAATAGGCCACTGCCTACCATCTAAAAATCTTGTGGTGTCCCTGCTCAGAAGTATGGGTGTCTGATGACTGCAGCTATTCACGGGTGGGAGTATATTTAATTAAAGCTTTCTCCTTTATAAGCACTAGAAACATCCTCAGTGTGTGGCCAGGTTCAATGATGCACGACCATGTCCTGATTTAGGGATTTACAATATTGGGAGGTAGGTTTATAACAGAGGTTTTGAAAACAATTGTGTTCTCGCATGCCAAACCATACAGTGCAAGGTGCACGGTGCAACTGAGCTGTGCTAAGAGGTGTAGCAAAGCAACTTTTTCTTACAAATTTTGTGACTTATTCCAATCGCAAATACAGCAAAACTATAAAGAGCCCAGTGGCTCTATGACTAATGTAAGATAAATTGCTTTCAAACATGTACAAAGTCATAGATAAAGCACAATAGAACTTGAGAAAAAGCTGTGGCCACTGTATGGTAACGGATCTGATACAGATTAATTTGCAGATAGATGTACAAATTAGGCACATCAGCGTAATCTAGGAGAGTAATTTTGTTATTCTAAATTATTTTCTTTGTGCAAGTAAGATGCTTGGTGTAGCTCTGATGTACGGGACCCGTTGTGCAGTGAGGGGCTTTTTGGCAGAACTGCAGCAATAGTGTACACTTTTGTAGAAAACTGAAGTCACACCAGATCTGGATTATAGATTATAGAGAGGAATCACTTTGGCTGTACTAGTGTTAAAGGTTTATATACAATTTTATTTACAATGCCCCCCCTATAATCCAATAAAAATGTGCAAAGTGAGCAATGATGTTTCAATATGTCAGGGGTACTCAAATTATTTCACTTGTGATTCAAAACATGCACTGTGTGGGGTCCTGAGTTTAAACACCTGTGCAATATGTGATATGAGTAGAATACATTGGTTCCCAAACTGCGTGCCATGGCACCCTGGGGTGCCTCGGGGCACTTGGAGGGGTGCCTTGGATTGGTGATCCAGGACCAATTAAAATAGTTTATATTTAATAGGCAAAACCAGTGCTGGTAGCCAACAATTATAAAAATATATAGGCACAGAGAAGTGAATATTATCTCTCATCACATAACTGAACCTAAGGATGACCTATAAACACACTGGGACAGATGTATTAAGCCTGGCGAAGAGATGAACTGGAGATAAAGTGGAAGGAGATAATGCACCAGCCAATCAAATTCCAACTGTCATATTTCAAACACTGCTGATTGGCTGGTGCATTATCTCCTTCCACTTTTTCTCCACTTTATCTCTTCGCCAGGCTTAATACATCTGCCCCAATGTACTTAATTTAATATTTTACTTCAAAATTTCTTAATATGAAAGTTTTGGCCTAGTGGTGCTGTGAAAACAACTCCGATACTCAATGATACCGTGATTGAAAGATGTTTGGGAACCACTGGTATAACACATGCATTATTAATTAGGTACTTGTTTCCTAGAACGGCCACAATCGTGAGTGATCGTGGCTCTTAATTAAGGGACACGATCCTCACGATGTGGCCGATTTTTTACAATTTTTTCCCTTTGATTGACAGAAATCGGGTCAATCGGTCGGTCGCGACCAATTAAAATCGGCCGCGATGCGACCGACCGATTGACCCGATTTTTCCATAGACTTCAATGTTAAAAAATCTTTTAACATTGAAATCGGGAGGATCTTGTCGGTCTTGTGCCATTATAATGGCACAAGATGAGATGGACTTGATTAAGTCCATCTCACATAGGGAAAAATGATAAAAAAGGTGAAATGGGCCAATATGACCCATTTCACATTTTTTATGTGCCCGCCATGACCCCACGATAGACGTCAACCCGAAGCGTGGCGAGCGCAGCGAGCCCGCGAGGGGCGGCGGTGCGCGTCCTACGACCTTTTCATTCCCCTACTATCCACTAGGGCGTGGAGTGAGAATAGAATAGTGTGGCGAGCGCAGCGAGCCAGCGAGCCCGAAGCGTGGCGAGCGCAGCGAGCCCCGCGAGGGGACGCGTATACCTGTGAAGTTATACGCGTCCCCTCGCGGGGCTCGCTGCGCTCGCCACGCTTCGGGCTCGGTGGCTCGCTGCGCTCGCCACACTATTCTATTCTCACTCCACGCCCTAGTGGATAGTAGGGGAATGAAAAGGTCGGAGGACGCGCACCGCCGCCCCTCGCGGGCTCGCTGCGCTCGCCACGCTTCGGGTTGACGTCTATCGTGGGGTCTAGCCCACTTAGTAACATTTGGGGGGGCAATTAAAAATAATCAGGTGAAAAAAAAAAAAAAATCGGGTGAAAAATCGGTCGGTCGGATCGGTCGCATCGCATGCGACCAAATCGCATGCGATGCGATCGATCCGATTTTTTATCTTACGACCACAACGATCTAAATCGTTGTGGCCGTGCTAGGAAACAAGTACCATTAATTATATAGAGCCTGTAAGACCTCAATGAAGGAGGCATTGTTGATGATGTTTCACTTGTCGGAGGAACATCCTCTGTCTGGGAAGCCACTGAGCACATGGCTATATTCTCAGGAAACACCTGTCCTTCTGAGTTAATAGGAAGACCTGCAGATAAGCTAAAACAGAATTGAGCCATTTTTTAATTAGTGACAAAATAAGTTGGTTGGCAGGCTTATTATCATATGTAGATAAAAAATAGACAGTGACCATCGTGTATAATTCATGATTGGGTATAGTAGATTCCATGATTCTCTTCCAGTCTACAGAGTTCAACCAGACCAATACCAATTATACAAAAATAGGATTTGTGATTTGGTGAAGCTCTTTTGAAGACCAAGACCATTTGTACAAAGTATTCTTTGTCTGATGCAGCTAATCATAAGACTAGGACATCCACATACTAAGTCACTATATTTGAACTCCTCACAGCTGTTTTTCTATTGAAATATCAAATATGCCTGGGGTATTGAGAAGAAAAGAAACCTCACAGTCACCTAGATCAGTGGTTCTCAACCCCGGTCCTCAGGGACCCCCAACTGTTCACGTTTTCCATGTCACCCTGCAGGTGCACAGGTGCACTCATTACTCACCGACACATTTTAAAAGATCACAGGTGGAGCTAATTATTTCCCCTGTGATTCAGTGTGGAGACCTGGAAAATGTGCAGGTACTTATGGATTATCACGTCGCCCGGAGAGCACGAGCCTGCAGTGTGCTGCTGTGTTACTCCTTCTCCTCCTCCCGGCTCCTCCTCCTTACCCGGCTCCAACGTCAGTCGTTCACTGACCTGAACACCAGCGGGAGGGTGGGAGACCACATTAGAGAATAGCGGACAGAAGACACAAGCCTAGTCCTAGGCTTCTCCCCCTACAGACCACCCAGGTTGAAGGAAACGCGGCACCTGTTACGTAGCACCACTACGCAAACTACGTAATGGGCAATGGTACTTGTGTATTATCACTGCGCCGGCTACGCTGACAACGTACCATAGGTACGTTGAAAACGTAGCATAGCCGGGCACTGTGATAATAAATAAGTACCAATGTGCACTGTTGGGGTCCCTGAGGACTGAGGTTGAGAACCACTGACCTTTATGACCACATTTATACAAGAAAGCAAGCAAGTAGTTAGCAGGGTGCACTAGGTCACAATTATATCTAAAACATCAATTTTATTTGTATGCATTCAAATTAATATATTTAAAACTGTGAAATAGATAGAGGTGAGAATAAGTATATAAAAAGTGTATAAATTAAAACTGCTAATTCAGAGTCTGATGTCAGTGGTTTCTGGAAATGACTCCAAGCATGTATGGCTCAGTAATTGTGCATATGCTGTGCTGCCAATTGTAGGGATTTAAATGATAACAAACTAGCAAAAAGCTAGAATACATCGGTAGGTATGATTTTGGTGTGTGCCGGTACGAATATGCTGGTTAACTGACAGTATTAGAATATATTAATTTGCTCTATATAATGTCACACCGGTGGCACTCATGTAATATTATGGGTATTGATTTTCCCTATAGTTCAATTATTTACAATGAGTATCCCAGATTACCAAATGTGAAGGATTTAGCAACAATAGCTAGTGACTCGGCATAGCAGATTTCTTTCTAGCAGTGGTTAGCTATAAAGCCGAGCAGAGGTGATCAATTTTTTAAATAGGAATAAAAATTTATTGGCAAACATTGATGTAGTCATTGTGTGGTTTGTCATGGACACTCACATCTGAGTAGCGGTTAATGCTCCCGCAGCTGGTATCAGCTGAGTTACAGTGCACTAGCCTAGAATGGCTGCCACCCGGGTCTGTGTGCAGTCCTCGTGGCCAGTCGGTCCTCAGGACTGCTATGTACACAGTGTGTTAACTTAGAGAGCCGCTACAGCTCTGCTATCATAGCATGTGGTTGCTAACATATTCAGACACAGTACTAATTGGTCACAGCAAATATTAACACATAAATAAATACATTATTTAACTTGACAGCAGAGTACTAGCCTATGGCCAGCTCACCTAAAAAGGCTTTCTCAGCTGTCTATTACCCTAAGTAGTGGGCAGCACCTCAGCATTAATTTATGTGACTTCCATGTGTCCAATGTCATATCTGAGATGGGACTAAAAGATTATTATATATAACCAATAATACCAAACCATAGTTGCCTACCCTCCTGCATTCTGCAGGAGACTCCCTGAAATATCAGCAATCTCCCTCATTAGTCTAGCAATCTCCCTCATTTTACCTAACCCACATAATACAGTTACATTTTTGGGGAAAAAAAGGAATGAGAGATAGATACATTTACGCTGAATCATCAGCACCATTTCCCAGCACTTTACCAGGTATAGTAGCTCTTACCAACTGCTTTAGGGCTCATCTAAATTTGGATATAAGTCATTTTAAAATATTCCTCTCAGATGTAGTAGTACACACCTACAAACTCTTTTCATAATCTCTCCATATATGGAACTAGACACGCCCTTCAATTGGAGCATGGCACACCCCCTCAATGGGCGCTGTTCAAAATTCTGCTGCCAACTATAATCTCCCTGAAACTAGGTTTCAAAAGTAGGCAAGTATGTACCAAACCGGTGCGGGAGAGGCTTCATTCTATAGATAAGCACATTGTTCACATGAACGATCAGGGGGAATTCAAACTGTATGTGAATTCACTTTTTTGAAGTGTCCAAAAAAAAACACATGTTTTTTCATAAACATCCATTTGCAGGCTTGCGCGCGGGACCAAAATCATTTGATGGTCATCTACCATTGAATGCTTTTTGAAGCACTCTCTAATCTAAGTCACTCTCTGGTGCCTTAGATTAGCGGCGCCGTGTTCAGTGAACAGGGCGGGCAGCTGACATCCAGTGACATCAGCTGCCCACCCCCGGAAGGCAGGTAGTCGCCCCTCTTTGCATGGAGACATCCAGCATTTTTTTTGGTACGCCCAGGAAATGCAGGGCTTTCGCATACAAATGCCCCTGCCCGCCCGCCCGCCCCACAAATTGAGTGCGCCTTGCAGACTATGCAAGTCTCTGAGGCTGTCCGCAGTGATGACCTGCACATGCGCATAAGGAATTATGCGATTGTGCAGATCTTCAACATCAGTCCCCATTTTGAAGCAACCAGAATGAGGGCTATTGCCCCTAGCAATGCATGAAAGCACCTATTAACACCAGTGAAGCATTTGTAAAACAGACAGTCAAAAGCATACAAGTATACAGTTGTACTTGTCCTGGCTATTGTTGCTATCATCAGTCCATTTGCAAACACAAATGATAGAAGCAGCTCTAGAACTTATTTCAAAGAGGGATTGTCTGTTTAAAAATAATATATTTCATACATATAATTTAAAAAGTGATAGATTAATTAGATTATATTTTACCGTATAACGTTATATTGTTGTATGAGAGGCTGGATTGCCTACTTATATTTTTCTGACACATATATATTGAATAAGGGTTAGAAATATGTATTAGCATTTTTTATAATGAACTTTGTATTATGTGATATAGTTCTTTGACAAAGGTTTTTTATGTCAATAGGATTTTTAAATGCGATACTTAGACTACGAACACTGAATGGAGCTAATAATTGAATCCAACTGTGTCCAAATCACTTTGAAGCAGGATGGAGGATAAAGGAGGCAACTGACTGTCGCTTGGCCAGCCCTCTGACAAAGTCGATGCGTAAAACCTCATTTTATGACATACAATCATATTACTGTATACCTAATATTACATAAAAAAAAATCGCATCACATCGCATAGCACTAAAATCGCAAATAGCTTAGTGGGCGCCGTTCTAGGAAACAAGTACCTATTCCTATTCAGGAATATGAGCGTCTACATCCCAATTACTGGCACAAGATCCCTCATTGGGCTGTATTCAGGGTCCATCGTTAACTCATGTAGTTCCGCCTGTTCTAGCTTTTACATCAGCTAGACAGGCGGATTAGCTTTCACCTTTCCACCAATTAGTGTATTCAGAGTGAATACAGGGCGGAACGCCTCCTGGCGTTAAAACACCTATGAGGCGAAAGGGGGCATGTCCAATTCGCCTGCCGGGCAGGCCAGTGTCAGACACACACTCCTCTGCCATTAGCTGTATGGAGATGTGCTGTGGTGCTGTCCCCCTGCCCGAATTATGAACTTTGAGCTGGCCTGTAATGGAGTGCCCCCTGTCCCCACGCCTGCCTGCCGCCAGTCCCCCTCCTGCTGTCTGCCCTGCATGATTATTCAGCCTGCGTGCTTCCCTTTAATGGAGCACGCTGTCCACCAGCCCCCCGGCCGCTGACACAGCCCGGAGCAAAGGGGGACCATGGGGAGACCTTTAGTGACTGTGGTGAGCTCCGGGACTGGGTTGAGACAGGAACTGGGCTGCCTGCAGAGCGCAGCAGAAGCCGGCTGAGGGGGAGACGGATCCTGGCCTGGCTGCAAGGGGCAATGTCTCGGTCCCTTGTGTCCCCCTGCCTGCCGCACGCTGTCCGCCGTGGAGGGGTGATGGCGGCGGGGGCTACAGCCGGAGCCCCTGTGCCTGCGCGCAGTGACCGGGGTGCCGTGCCGGGCTCACAGCGTGCACCGCTTGTACCTGGTGAAGCTTTCTGACACCAGCTCCCAGAGCTCCCTCTCCCGCGAGTCTGCTGTGCTGCAGTATCCGTCAATGCGGCTGGGAGCTTGTATCAGTATTTGCAGGATACGGATACTGCCGCTCCTGCAGCACAGCAGACTCGCGGGAGAGGGAGCTCCGGGGGACGGTGTCACAAAGCCTGCGCCGCTTCACCAGGTACAAGCGGTGCCCAGTCTGCAGGGGGGGGGGGGGGGTCCCCACAGCACCGAGCACACTATCTGTGAGCCTGGCATGGCACCCCGGTCACTGCGCGCAGGCACAGGGGCTCCGGCTGTCCGGATCTTCACTGTTCGTCAGCTCCCTGCCCACTGTCCATCAGCCCCCCGCCCGCTGTCCGGCTGCTGCCAACACTGTGCGTATTACTGTATTCTGCCTCACCCCCCGCTGGCCTCTTTCACCTTCTCCCCCTCCCCCCCTTTGCTGGGCTCCTTCTCCCTCCCCCCCCCTTTGCTGGGCTCCTTCACCCCCTCCCCCTCTTTGCTGGGCTCCTTCACCCCCTCCCCCCCCCTTTTGCTGGGCTCCTTCACCCCCTCCCCCTCTTTGCTGGGCTCCATCGCCCCCTCCCCCCCCCTTTGCTGGGCTCCATCCCCTGCTGGGCTCCTTCACCCCCTCCTGCGCTCCATCCCCTGCTGGCCACCTTCACCCCCCCCCCCCTTTGCTGGGCTCCTGTGCTTCATCCCCTGCAGGCCTCCTTCACCCCCCTGATGCCCACCTCCACACCCCCCCCCTTGCTGGCCTCCTTCACCCCCCATGTTGCCCACCTTCACCCCCGCTTGCTGCGCTCCACCCCCTGCTGGCCTCCTTCACCCCCCCTGTCAACATAGGTAAGTATCAGTATGTGTGTATTAAAGTTTTATTATTCTGGTGTCAGTGTGTGTTTATTTTACTATTTGTATTGCTGTGGAGCTACAAGTGGGCCCTTTAATGCCCCGCATGCTGGGACTTGTGGTTCTCCAAGTCCCTGCATGCGGGGGAGGCTTGCTGGGACTCATAGTTCCACAGCAATATACTATAGTTTCTTCAATTTTTACACCATTTATCAGCCTGGTACCCACCGCCCAGGGGTACAGGGGACAGCCCCAGGCTTCAGCCTGGGCAGGTCAATTCTGGAGGGGGACCCGTTCCTTGATGTGGTCCCCACTCCCCCAGCCCCAGGACCCCTGCACAGGCTGACCGGTCAGGGGGATAATGTTTTGGCTGTGGGACCTTATATAAGAAGTGTCCCCCGGCTGTGACATTACCCTGCTGGCTGGTTGGGCCTGGTGCTGGTTCTTCAAATACGGGGGACCTCTAGTCATTTTGTCCCCCATATTTTGGGAACCAGGACGGGCTCTGTGAGCCTGGGGTTGGTTACGTCCGTGGGGGGGGGACCCCACGCCATTTTTATTATTTATTTTTCTATATTTTTTACACTGAAGCCTGCGCGGATCTGACTAATCCGTGCAGGCTTCTACGAAATATGCCTGGAAAACTAAGTGTATTTTCCACACATATTTTACCATCAATTAGCGGCTGGATACCGCTAATTGCAGATAATTACCGTCTGTATTGAAAAAATACGAGTACGTCTAAAAAAAATTCTTATTTTCGAATACAAATACAATTTTGTTAGGAGTATTTGCCTAATTAAATGTCCCATAATACTGTAGGTCGACCGTGATTAGTTTAGAGTGAAAAGGTTTACATGCATTAGGTCGACTTGTAAAAACTGTGGACATGGAAACAGGTCAACATGCATTTTTATTGTGTTTATGTTGGCAAAAGTCAACATGGACACCATATAAGTGTACCATGTCCGCTTGACATGCTTCGGCCACAATACCTTTTTCATGTAGTTATATTCCTTGTGTCGACATATTGTTGGTGTTAACCTAATGCATGTCAACCATCTTCATGCATTGACATTTTGACTGTCGACCAATAATGGTCAACCTATGGACTGCATCTCCCTGAAACTTTAATCACGTCGATCTTCCACTGCTTGGAAGTGATGCCCTTAGGTTCCTGGTTTTGGGAATATTTCTGGAGACTGGTCCGGTTCCGGTCTCCGGACCAGTCTCCAGAAATATTCCCAACAACCAGGAACCTAAGGGCATCACTTCCAAGCACACCAGGTAGAGCACCTCACAACATCAGGCGCTCCCTGGGTTGGAGATCAGCATCTCTCCTAATTACAAGTTTCCCTGCATTTGGTTATCCTTATGGGACGTTTATCTGGAGACATCATAGGAACGGACACAGGACACTAAACAGGCGGACTGTGGGTGACTATCCTTGCTCTCATCGCTACATTGTGGTACCTTGAATTTTAATGAGATATATGCTTTATCGTAATATCCGAATGTTTTAGAATTGTTTTATTAAATGACTCAAATATATATTCACACCTGTTGCATGTTTTGAGTGAGCGCGGTCTCAACCTCTTTTTCCTCTTGTATTACTTTTTTTGGGTCAGACTTCCCAAAGTTTAGAGACCGCTGCTCCAGCGGGACAACCCCTCCTAGGCGCCCCTACAGGACACCTTGGTGACCGACCCCTTTTTCTACATTTTTGTCTAAAGCCTGCCTGAAAACTGTAGAATCCATTTAGACAATCAGACACTGAATAGGCTAAATCAGATTAACATGACGGAGTTTAGACAAAGTGAAACAAAAGGTCTAAATGACTCATTTAGACAGGTGAGGCAAACGAAAAGAGTTGACAGGTGAAATGCTTCAGACTGTCTAGAAAAAATGATAGTGAATACTACAATTCATCTAGACTTTTTTTCAGGCGTAAAATATGCTGTTTAGACAGAATGGACCTAACGACCAACAGTGAATACACCCTATTGTGATAAACTGACAGTGCATTAGCTCTGAGGGACTAATGTAGGGTACACACCACGACGACCCGCTCACGATGCACATTGTGAGCGGGTCGTCAGTGTTTCATCAGACCCGCTCACGATGATGCGGGGGGGGGGGGGGGCACGACCCGCTCACGATTGCACTGTGAGCGGGTCCGATCCAATGGCGACCCGCACCCGGCAGTATGGTCGTTATTCAGATCCTACCTGCAGCAGGTAGGATCTGAATAACGACCGACCGACCCGCGGGACCTCACCAGGACAGAAAAGGGCCCAATCACCGCACAATCTACATCCAATTGGTCGGAATTGGATCTAGATTGAGGGGATCGGGCCCTAGTCGTCCTGGTGTGTACCCAGCATAAGCGATTAGTGGAAAATAATCTTCATCCAATTACATGTTTAAAAGCTGACTTTTTATTATAATCAGGAATGCTACATGTGTTCTGCAGTTTGTGCTTTATGCTGTATGGACTATTAATGCTGCATTTTAAAGAACAATGCCAAGGAATTAGAATATCCACAAACAGACGATCTGGATCCAGCCATAAGATAGAGGGAGAATAAAATGTGCCATACAACTATTATAGTGTTTATTGTATAGGTTTTCAGAACATTAGTGGCATTATGAAAATAAAAATGAGAGGAAGCTTCATAATGTGATTTCAATTAATCGTTTGATGTGATTTCAGCTATATTATATTTCATGTTAGTTGAAAATACAACTGTTTTTTTTTTTATTTATTATACAATTATTGAAAACTGTGGGGTAAGTATTCACACGCTGGTTACCTGATTTCTCCATTGACAATGGGGCATTCCCTAGGCATAAAACAGCAATTTTATTATGTTCACAATTACATCAACAAAATAAAAGTAAAAAAAGGTCACATTTAATGTAAAGCAGCAATTATCATTGTTGGGATTAATAATTAGGTCTCACCCAAATCATGTATGGTTCACATGATTTTCATACCGAGCTTACAAAGACAACTTAGAGATATTAATAGGCAACTTAGATGTATCTCCACTTGAGACCGGGTGAGTGTAACTGGTCAGCAATGGAATGTTTGCGCTTAGGATAAATCATTTCATGAGCGTATTGACCTTATTCCCGGGCTAATCAGAGCTAATCTTTTGGGGCCAGATATATTAAGCTTGAAAAGGGATCAATTGGAGTAGGATAAAGTACCGGCCAATCAGTTGCTAACTGCTATTTTATAGGCTGTGTTTGAAAAGGAGCTGGTAGGTTAGTAGTTTATCACTCTTGCCCATGGAGAGAGGTGTTTAACTTTAGATGGCTCTCTTGTCTAAGGATAGGGCTGGTGCAAACGCATGCTGCAGCTGCTGATGACTGTTTCACCAGTGGATGTATGTGGGCTGTGCTGTTGCAGATATTGACAACTGAATACAGGAGATCTTCAGAGCAGAGTAAAAGTAGTCAGTGTAATGGTGCCCACACACGCACCGATCCCGGCGGTGCGATGCTATATGATGGGGTGCGCGCTCCCGCGGCACCCCATCGCACAGTACAAAAAGTATGTGCTGCACATACTTTTTGTACTAGCTTTTTCTAGCATAGCATCGCATCGTATGCACAAGGCATACAATGCGATGCTATGTGTTCTAGTTAAGCCCACAACGCACGCCGGGATCGGTGCGTCTGTGGGCACCTTAAGGACTTAACCGGTACTAGGTTAAACTATAGGGTCTTTTACTAACCCATGCACACTGCAGTAAAACCTTAAAAAATAGATTTACAATGTAATATAATTATTGTGTAACATGATATTATAATGCATAGTATTATGCAGTATTATGTAATATGATATTACACACAAATACATATCCAATATGGTTAATATTTATGACTTATAGCTTACATTTAATAGAAAAACAAGATCTCTTTGTATAATTGCATGTATATAATCTTCATGCCAAAGCAAATGAATCTGCACAGAGATTACCCAGGTGTCCCAGGCCAGTGGTAAATGCTGTCCTGCCATTGCCATAGACAGCGGATCAGGGGACCAAAGTGAGACACAGAAGAGATCAAAACAGAAGGTGCTTCTGACGTCTGATCGGTTAGCAAGAGCAACTCCTGAATCATATTGTACAGGTCTATAAATATTATTCAGCTCCTATATTGTTTAATAATCTGGGTAAAAATGGTTAAAAAAAAAAAAATGTACACACTCAACCATGGGGTATATTTTATTTCAAACCAAAGCAAAAAAAAAAAAGGAAAATGTATTATATGATACAGTATATTACACCAGGAAGCTGCTACAATCTGCTTGTACAGATACTCAAGAAGTGTTTTTAAATTTTACAAGCACAATTAAAAAAGAAATACAACCTCTATCTTTGGAAATTATCAAAGTAATTTAGCACCAGATTTGTTTTTAAATAATTTAAAGTATAAATTTCACAAATCAAAGCTTGAACATTTATATATAGTGTTGGAAATATGTACAAATATAACAAGTGCGTATGCTTGCAGAACTATGCATTTGCTAAAAGCAGATTTTCACACCATATTTTTTTTTTGTTCCATACTTGTTTTGCCAAAACCCATGCCATTTCTATTCACTTCTTAAACAAAAAGTGACCTAATAAAGAAAAAATGTAAAATCTCAAATATCACTAATGGGGTCTTTAAAATGTATTGACTTCTACTATGAAACATGGTTTGGTGTAACTGAAATAGCCAAAATACAGTATCTTGAGGTTATTTTGGGGGTATTCAATCTGGGATTCCAACTGTCGGAATCCCGGGTCATTTTGGTTCTTCTAACTAACTCGACACCCGGAATTCAATGTTCCAGAGTGTAGGAAAGTCTGTGGATCGGCGAAAACATATTTTTTTTTACAAAATGTCAGCGGATTTCACAATCCACTGCCATTTCCAGCAATACAGACTCGCCTCAAAAATCCTGGCCAGGATTAAATACATAACTGCAGATATTTCCACTGTCTGAAATACTGCATATCCCCCTTTATCCTTAACATAAACTATTGTTATAGGTTTATAATTTTACCATTGGCACTACTACACTCATCATATCCACAAAACTATTACCAAAGATACAAAACAGCATTTCCGTTGCAGCACTGTCACCGTGTTTTAATTCACTTTTTTTTTTAAATCAATCTTCATAACTAAAATCCTATCCTCATATAATAGATGGAAACGGAGAGCCAATTTATCATTAACTCATATAAAACATTCGACTGACCGGTCCACATAGCATTTCCATAATGTAACATGTTGTTTAACATTTATATAAACCATCAAATTCTCTGTTGTGTACAATCTTCTCATCCCCACAAGTAAGTGTGGCTATATGTCAAATTCAGGGATCTTTGGCTTTAGCTCCAATGTGGGGGTTGAGTTCTGCTGCCATTACCAGCATTTATAACTCATTGTAATGGTTACTCACCAGGGGTGATATGACCGACAAGGAGGATCACGAAGGTCAGAATTCCGACTGCAAATACTCCAACAAGGGGGTGAGCGCAAAGAAGCCCCTTGCAGGCACAGTGGATCGCTTCGCTCGCCACAGGTTCTATTCTCCCTCTATGGGGATGGACCCCCACAAGATAGAATAACCCCTGTCAGTCTGGATCCCCCGTCATGCAGTCATCCAGCACCCAACTCACCTCCGTCACCCATAACTGAATTGACCCCTCTTTCTGGCATTATTACATTTATTAATAAAGCTACTATAAACAGCTGCTATATATTCTCTACAAATGTACTTACTACAGTTTATTTGTTAATCAATGCATTGTAGTATACAAGCGGAGTCTTCCATACCTGAAAGGCTTGGGATCAGTAGTATTTGTGACTTTATAATATTTCTAATTTGTGACTTAATCAGCGGCCTACCTAACGTATCTTGTCCTCCCTAGACTCCTGTGTCAACTAAATCTCATTGACTAGGGTACAAAGGAGTCTGGGAGTGATCAGATGCACCATGGAAGACCCTTACTGCTTTGTCTTGACTGATGTAATTGTAATGCATGCTGATGATGCCCGAGGAGCTTACCATTCCCAACGATTAAACAGCGTTGGTCTGCGCTGTGATGACACAATGGTGGTCATCACCATGGAAGCTTTAGTTTTCAATTTATTGCTGTATTTGGAATGCCCAATATGGGAGACTCAACCTGTATTGTTATGTATAAATTTATTTCTGGGTATCTTGTATTTGTAAAACAGGTCTCACCCACTAAGAAACTTTATAAATGGAAAGGATGCGGACTGAGAACTTCATGCAGCAGGTTGGGAAAAAAAAAAACTTAAAAAAATTAATCTAGCAATACAGCATTGACATGTAACGTAAAGATTAAGAAAAAAATGTAGACAAGGAGGAGATGAACATCTGCAAGAAGTAAAGAATCACTGCACATTTAGAACCCTGGCTGAAACACCATGGTGCCAGTCACGTAATTTTGTATATTTTGGACTAATGATTTGCACAGGAACCTTTTCCCTACAGAGAGAGAAAGGACAGAAAAAAAGACAAGAAATAAGGGAAAGACAAATGGCAATAGATTAAACTTACACAACCCGTTGCATTTTGACATGCAAACATTTCCTTTAGTGGAACACAGCATTTTCTCAAACCACAGTTATATACTTAAGATGCAAAAATAATAATATAGAACACAAAATAATATACACAACATTATCACTGACAACAAACCAATTGCATCAGAAGCCTAAAGACTACACTTAAGCCTGAAGATTAGTAGATATGCTGCCAAGTATTAAGGGGTATTTGAAAAAATAAAGTAAAAGAACCTCCCCTCAACCGCAACACACACAAAAGCACACTTGATATATGTAAATAGGTAGCAAAACCTTACAGCAATGAAAGCAGCAGCCCTCTAACAAGTTTAGCCAAAACACAAGAGGGAGGCACAGAAATTTATAATTTTTAAATGCTAAAAAACTTACTGGTTCTTTTTCCCATTTTCAGGCTCTGGTTCATTCACTAAAAAAGAAAAACATTTTTATCAAAAGATGCTAACTTCACAGATCTAAAGAACACATTCAGGGCAGGTGCATGATGTACCACAATTCTTCCAGACATTTTTTAATTTAAAATACCAAGGTATAATACTGCATTATCTGTACTTCTTTTGACAAAAATGTTTAAGGTCCCACATAAACTAGTCTGACCAATTTTCCCTTGAGTTCCCCCAGCGGGATGCAGTTTAAATCCCGGCGGTCGGGATCCTGGCGTTCAGAATCCCGGCGCTGGAATCCCGACCGCCGAAATGCCGACACTTTCTCCCTCCGTGGGTGTCCACGACACCCCTGGAGGGAGAATAAATTAGCGTGCCGAGCGTACCGAGGCACCGGGCCCGTTGTGTGGCGAGCGCAGCGAGCCTGCAAGGGGGGGTGATCCACGTCCCCCCCATTGTCGGGATTTCGGCGGTCGGGATTCCGGCAACGAGATTTTGAACGCCGGGATCCCGACCACCGGGATTTCATACTGAATCCCCCCCAGCAGCTTCCTGGGAGGCTCACTAACGATTTGGCACTTGATGTGCCATTTTTGCATGCCATTTACTGCATGTAAACTCCCGGGGAGCTACAGCAGCAATGGGGTCCATGCAGCTGGTAGCGGTGGAGAGCTGTTATTGGCAGGTACAGGGCAGCGGTGCAGGAAGCAGCTGCTGAATTTAAAAAAAATATTCTTAAAAGACCGGCCAATCTTTTAAAAATATATATTTTTAAATTCAGCAGCTGCTTTGCGCCCTGCCACCCAGCACCTACCGCTACCATCTCCCTGCATCTACCAGCTCCACTAGACCCCCCCTGGATCCTCTCCATTACCAGCTCCCCGCTTCTGTCCGCCCCTGCACATAGGTGTGTGCCAGCGGTGCTTAACCCGCGATGTGCCACTGATGGGTGTGATCCGATAGATTGAACCTCCAGCAGGTTCAATCTGTAGGGTCTGACCCAATGCACACGGGACTGTGCATCGGGTCAGAGGGAATATCAAACATACGATTTGACCCAATTTCTCAGGCTCCGCCTTAAGTTAAAACATGATGTGACAAAGACTGTGTGGATTATTTTTATATAAGACTGCGTGACTGCAGCAAGGATGTATGAGGAGACATTTGTATGCAGAAAGAGATTTGGCTAAACTGCTACAAGGTATTCGAATGGCTTACAAACAATGTCTAGGTAGGCAAACAACATAGGTCAACATGCACTATGTCAAATTTGACATAAGGTCAACACAAGCAGGGGATTGGGAACAGAAGTGTGCTGGGTGCAGCGGAGCAAGGCACCTTGCCCCGAAAACCAATCAAGCCATACGAGGGTACGCCCTACACTAATTGTGAGTTCAGGTGCTCAGGCATCAACATGGAAATTAATATAACCCTGCAAAACTCATGTTAACATTTTCATGTGGCGACCGATTCGGCATCGATCCTTAGTCGATAGGATGACATTGGAAGGTTGACATTGACAGTCTACCTAGACATGGTCTGTGAGCTAATCCCCACCCCTACTATAAGTAGGACCACAAGTAGAAGTATACAACTGTTTCAGTCACAGCCATAAACCAAGGTCAAATACAGTTGGTCACAGAAAAACATAGAAAAGTTCTGATTCCCTGTTTTTATCATTAATGTGTTCTAGATTCATAGAAATTTATTATCACAAAGGGTAACAGAGGGTTGCTTTTGTTACCTAGATTGCCAAATAACTAGACTCCTACAGATGTAGCCATCATGACTGAAATACAGCTGCTAGTGCACATTTGGCACAGGAAGTCACACTGGCTACTCACAGCGCCATGCTGCAACAGACTGCCGGCTGATGTATATCAAGGAGTTGCGGGTGTGACTTCAAAGTGGATGCGTACATTTCAGTACACATGTCTCAACTAGGATATGGTGGAGGTTGGATAAGGCTGGCTATTTCTGTATGTTCAGGAAACAAAGGTTCGAAAACTAGATGGTAATTTGGGTTGAAAAATTAAATAATAAATGGAATTACTTACTGTGCTCAGTACCAGTCATTTGAGCAAGGATGCGGAAAGAACGTGATTGGGTGGTACCGGTGCGGGGATGCCAGTCTTCAGTGTTGTCCATCAGGCGCTTCTTGCTGGCATCACTGAAAGTGGCAACGTGGTGGAAATCTACTTCTGTGTCCACAATGTGTTTTCTAGGAGGGCTGGATACAATAATAAAATAAAAATGGCGAAATGGATAATTAATCTCTATATAGAATTTGACATAATATAAACCAGTTACATCTTTATATTGTAAATAAAACCATAAAATAGCTGTCAAAATCAATAGAATAAATATTTCATCACATTCACAAACAAGGAAATGCCATGACGGATGTCCTGTGGATGTAGAGAAATTTGCCAATTAATAAACTATTAAACCACCTCTATAAACTATTTCCTATGATACCAAGGTGCACTCATAACTCACAGGTTCTCAAACTCGTGCAAAATATAAACTGTGTGCGGTCATAAGGCCCGTCTCCTCACAGAGGGGCAGATTTTTTAAGCTCGGTGAGCTCCATAACTCTGCCCCTCAATCACATGTGAAAATACTAGCTCCACCTGTGAATCTTTTAAAAATGTATAAATGTAATGACTACACCTGTGCACGTGTTTGAGAATCCCTGCTCTAGAGGTACATTTTTAAACGTCAATTTTAAATCTTTCTAAATCAATATGTTTCAGGGGCTTATAAGTACATTTACTAGCATTAAAAATGTCTGTTCTTATAGGTGAATTTTAGCGACTGAAACACAGCATTGATTTAGCTCTATTTAAAATGGAATCAAATCTACCTTTACCCGCTTGAGTGGTGGGTTTTGCTGGGGCAGAACAAACCTACCAGGGCAAGTTTGTCCTGCCCTAGCAAAATCCACCACAGAACATAGGGCCCCCCTCCCCATCTCCGCTCCAGTGATTGTACGCCGGAGCTCCACTGCCGCTGCTCCAGCCACCATTCACAGCGGACTGACTGCGCAGATGGTTGACTCGTAGATGTTTGGGGCGGCTCGGTAGGACTCGGGCGCCCTAACTCCCGAGCGCTCCGGAGTCCCTCCGAGCCTGCCGTCTGCTCACTGCAACTAATGGCGGCAGGGGAGCTCCAGCGTACGATCACCGGAGCGGAGGGGCGAGGGGGAGCGACAGAAGGGGAGAGCTACCACTGTGGCAACAAGTGATAACACCCATTGTAAGCGATAAAATGATGCGTATGGTAAGTGATGCCTCAGCACATCAGCTCCCATCATGTGTTCAGCTCCTCATGTGTTTGAAAAATTACAGTTGGAAGCTGATTGGCTGGATCATGTCTATCATAAGTAACAAGTTTTAGCATTCACAAGATTGATCCCTTAATGATAAATGAGCCACTTAGCCACAAATGGCCTCCGGCACAAGATGCTTGGCGTTTGTGAACTGCGCCTAATGAATTTGCATCTTTTCACCTGAATTAGCAGTACCCAATAACAGAGCTAAGAATCACAATTAATGGTTTAGTAGGTAATATAGATATAATATAGAATAGGTAATGGGGTAGGGGTTAGCTAGTTATGGGCTCCAGGTATACCTAAAGTTGGGGGTAGGTTATAAAGGGTGGGGGGTTTTGAGGGAGGGTTGTTTTGGCAATTATGGTATTATTTTTATTTTGGGTAGTTGGGCATACATTTTTTCTTATTATTTTAGATTAATATGGTTACTACAAGCACTAATAAATGGTTCCCATTAAAAGAAGATGCTGGTTACCTCGGTTTACAATTATGACACTATACACGTTGCTCGTGCCTGAATGGCGCCTTTGGTGCATGAGCTATCCTGTTAGTTATTTGGAGATAATGTGCACACATGTGATATGTAAACCTTGCTTAGATACATACGGTTGTATTTCTATATGCTATATTTTCTCCTGATTTTTTCTTTTTATTGCAATTTTTCATAGATGCTCTAACTGCCCACATTTATGTACCGGGTTTATGTTATTTATGTTCTTGCAAAAACTTAAATATAAAATTATTGAATTAAAAAAATATATAATAAGAAGAATCACAATTAATGAAAACCAAGGAAAAGGGAAAGGGTCTGATTTAAAAGTTACACACAAGTCTGATGACGGATTTAGTCATTTTAGTGTTTTGCATGTTCCGTAACCAAACACAAACACAGACATGTACTGTATGGGTATCCAAGGTAAAGGCATCTTTCTCTTGTGCCAGTGCGTGCACAAACAATGATGGCTATTAAACTAAGCATGCTAAGCGGCATAAGATATATATATAATATCCATATTGCTTGACAGCAATTATAAAACAGACCCTATGGATGTGGGTAAAAATGCACTGTGTACTCATTGCACACATAAGGTCCCCTGATAAGACGGCAAATATTTCATACAAATTATAGAAAACGATTATAGAATTATTTTTTCCTGCTTTCCAAGCACCCTATAATGTCTATCTTACAGCAAGTTGCGGAACAAGTCATTAGTGGAGTACACGTAATTAATTGGTTATGCAGGTCATGTATGCTTTAATTATTTCAATAACACCTCATGCAGAATACAGATGTTTCCTCATACATCTAGCCTAAATATGTCATACAGCACACGGTGCCTTAAGTAAGGTCCCTTGCAACTCTGCTAGCATTAGGATTTTTTTCCCCCAGAATACGCAACATGATGTGACTAGGATGCACCAGGAGACTTTGCTGATTAATATGCAACACTTGTATATCTATGTGTGAATAAGCCTGTGTACATAGCACAATGGAACTTGGTGTTGTTACAAGCCCCAGCTGCTCCACCATTGCACTTTGTGTATATAATGTGTATGGACGACTTAGTTGCGCACAGATATACAAGTTATTCCACATCAAAACTAGCACAGTCGCCTAGTCCCAATGCAACTAAGATGCATTTTATTCTTGGTTAAAAAGACACCCTACTCTAGCAGTCTCACTGGACCGGGTATGTGAAGAGTAACTATTTGGCATGACAGCAGCAACAATGTATGAAAAACACATCTGTATATGAGCTAACTCTTCCCCTTCCACAGTGACCAACTGTAGGTACATTATAGAGAGAAGTATAAAGCCGGCACATCCACATGCACAAGTTTCTCCACAAAATTAATTAAATAATGATGCAAGTACATATCCCAGGGTGGTAATTAGCACTGTGGGCCTTATTCTGGTTCACTCAGAGGCAAATTCCTTCTCAAATGGACAAAACCATGTGCACTGCAGGTGGGGCAGATATAACATGTGCAGAAAGAATTAGATTTGGGTGGGGTTTTTCTTCAAAGTGAGATCTATATTGCAGTGAAGAAATAAAGTAGTCCTTATTTTCCCTGCACAGAAACAAAATAACTCAACCAAATCTAATTCTCTCTGCACATGTTACACCCCCCCCCCCCCCTGCAGTGCACATGGTTTTGTCCATTCGAGAAGAAATTTGCCTCTGAGAGTGAACCAGAATAAGGCCCTATGTCTTGCACCTGCATCCCCTTCTGCTTGGAGAGTTGAATCCAGAGATTTAACATGCAAGTAGAATACAGCCATTGCATGTACATATAAGCACACCCCATTCATATGAGAATTATCTTTAGTTAAACATATTGAAATACATAGTTCAATCATGTCTATTTTTTCCTTCATAAACTAGGTGCAAGTTTACAATATTTTAAGAGATTGCATAAACGAATAATTTTAAAAGTATTCAATTTTTTATTGGTTTTCACAATACTAGCACAACAATATACAATGTATTTGAAGGGGTAAGACAAAAAGTGATTCCCAACAAAACCATAATGCAATTAGTTTATTCCATAGGGCAGGAATGGGAAACCTTTGGCCATCCAGCTGTTGTTGAACTATGCAACCCAGCATGCCCTGCAACAGTTTTAGCATGGGCAAATAGCAGGGCATGCTGGGATGTGTATCTTAATAACAAATAGAGGGCCAAAGGTTCTAAATCATCAATGACAAAAACCATGCAACTGCCAAAGTGAGAGATAGATAGTGTTCCTTCTAGCACCCACTATCTTCGAAAACCCATGCAGTTCCTGCTCCCTGCCTGGGGTGTCGCAATCTGCTGTGGTGTTTCTAGCACAGGTCTGGTTTGCATATCAGTGCTGATATACAGACCACACTGTGCTAGAAGCACTACAGCAGACAGCGAAACCACAGGCAGGGAGCACTCCACACACAATAAGTACAGCTGGCTCCAGTGCCAATCCAGATAAACTCCAATACAAACCTCCAAAAAGGATTATACTCAAATGCATTAAAATATGATGAGTCAAGGGGTAAGCAATATATAGTTTGTTATTATACACACACACACACGCACACATATATGCATACATACAAACAAACACACTATGGACCTTATTCTATGTGCAGATCCAGGGTGCGAGTTGCCACTACATGTTCGCCATCCCGCTCGCACTTAGCACTGCGGCAGGGAGCTCAGCTCATGAAAAACATCCAGTGTTTCATGGGCATTTCCATAAAAATGCTGAGTGTTCCCATGGTAAAAATCAACTGGTGAGCGGATGTCAGCTGCTCGCCCAGGGCGCTTGCAGATCAGAGATACCATAGAGGTGCCTGATCTGCGAGCGCAGGCGAAATCATTCGATTGTCGCCGACCATCAAATGATTTCTCCCCGGCTGCGAATGGACGATTATGCAAGCGTGTGTGTGTGTGTGTGTGGATGATTATGCAAGCGTGTGTGTGTGTGTGTGTGTGTGTGTGTGGGGGGGGGGGGGGGGAATTGTTCCAAAATTTGCAGTGTTGCGTGTGGAACAGAATAAGGTCCTATGTTCAATTGAAATGTAATAAAGGGACTATACTATATTACAGCCACTAGATGGCAGTCACATGCACTAATGAGGTACAATATGTTCGAAAACACGGTGTTTTTAACCTTCAGGGCTCGTTCACATACATGAACTGGAAAATTAGAGATGTAAGAAAGCTGAAGGACACTTCAGTAATGCATTTTTTTACGTAAAAATCCACTGTACAAATATTACATATTAACATTAAGGAAACAAATAATTAAAATTTTATTTTTTTTGTTCAGTATCTGAAGCTGCATTAACAGCAGACTAGTACAAACGAGCCTATACTGGCCAGGACCCAGTTTAATGACCTATTTATTGTTCAATGTTCAGTGAGAAATTCATTTTCCATCTACAGACTACGTATATATTAATGGACAAAGGAATTGTGGGTTTGTATCAAAAGTACTATAGAAACATTTATACATATATCAACTTTAGATTTCCTTAAAAGAAAGATCAATAACCATCCTAAATGTCGAATATGAGCACACTGCTTGGGTCCTGATCCATAGGTTACAAACACCTGCTTTGAAATATCAGTGAATATTACAAATATTTTAGCTTTTTTGTGTTTTTCATACCGTTTTGAAGGGACTTTCCTTTAAAACAGGCAAGGTGGAGACAAAAAGAACAGAGAAAGTAAAATAAAAATCAAAATGCACTGCAAAAATAGATTATAGTCAAGCCAATAACATAGAAACACAACATGCGATTGTAAAATCTTCTGAATAGGCCACTTTATTTTAGTTTCCTTTGTAAATGTACTATAGGAATTGTGTATGCTTGTCACCAAAATGTCATACATTGTTACCTTTTTGGGGTGTAACTTATTTCTTACACCAGTGGTTCCCAAACTTTTTTCAATCACGGCACCCTAGAGCATCCAAATGTTTTTAAGGCACCCCTAGTTCAAATGTGTCTTATTGAGAAATTTAGAAAAAAATAAAATAAGTACATTGTGCGTATATGTCACAGTTTTGTGGTGAGGGACATGGTTTGCTTCTGTTTGTCCATATATATTATGATTGGCAGCCACCAACACTAGTTTTGCCTGTTACATTGACCATTAATAATATGAATTGATCCTGGTCCACCAACCCAAGGCACCCCCACAAGTGTCCTGAGGCATCCCAGGGTGCCTAGGCACACAGTTTGGGAACCACTGTCTTACACCATTCTGAAATGTGGCTGATGTAGAAAATGGGTGAGAGAAAAAGAATCTTTCCATTCATCAGCTAAATGTAATGTTGACAAATATGCATGTTTCAGGTAAAGTACTTTCCAAGATATGAATGTTACGATGTTATATGTATGCATACACCCCTTTTAAGCTACTGTTCATTGAATCATTGAAACACAGGTCCTGATTCAGCATTAATTGCAAAATTGTTCTCTAATGATCAAAATCATACTGCAGTGCAGGTGGGGCAAATGTAACACGTGCAGAGAGAGTTAGATTTGGGTAAGGTGTGTCCAAACAAATCTAAATTGCAAAAATAAAGCAGCCAGTATTTACCCTGCACAGAAAATAACTCCCCCATATCTAAAGGCCCATACACATTGGTTTTCAGCTGAAAGTCGCCTAATGAGGATTAATTATTACCCAGTAATATATACATTGCTGGCACAGGCCAGCAATGTATTTATTACTGGCACCACTGGGCACTAATGACTATTTACCTTATTTATTAGCCAGTTATATATACATTGCTGGCAAAAGCTAGCAATGTATATATTATTGGCACCACTGCCCACCAGGGGTTAAAGTGGGGTGGAATGGGGCAGAACTCCATTCTGTCAGTTCCATTTTGGAGGCAGAACGATTCTGTCTGTCCGCTCATGTTGCCCCGCTGTCTGTCCCTGTCTGCATCACTAAAGGAGACAGCCGGGCACAGGGTTGGGAAACTCAGAGCAGGTCCATCCATCTGCGCCGGCTTGCAACTCGCGAGCCAATAGGAGCTCGAGGCCCGGAAACCAATCAGGAGCCACCGCTGCCTGATTGGCTGCTGGGCCATGAGCTCCAATTGGCTCACGAGCCGGAACCTCGTTTTAAATAGCCGGGCCGTGGTTTTCCACTGCTCTATCCGGCTGTCTCCTTTACCGCATAGTACAATTCACACAGTAACTTCCCCCTGGCACTGTGCATGTTACCCCTGGCACCATGCATGTAACCCCTGGCATTGAGCAAGAAAACCCTAGCAATGAGCATGTAGGTAAGCAGCACTTATGTGGCATTATATGTAATGGGCATTACTGTGTGTTGCATTGTGTAATATACATTACAGTGTGTGGCATAATGTGTAATGGGCATTATGGTGTGCATAATCCCCTGTCCCACAAAGCCATGACAACTGTTCCATTTTAATTATGCGTTGGGTTGTTTTGCACTGTAGGACATAATTTGAATTAGGGTGGTATTATGTGGCCCACGTTATTCTTTTCATGGATATGCCATAAATTTTAAGCTTGAAAGGGGTTGCCGAACACCCTAGCATCCACCCTGGCTGTGACATATGGGGGAGGGAGAGGTGGGGGAAGTGATCTCTGAATATACGCAGCCCAGCAATCAGTTCTGAATCAGGCACCAAGAACAGAAAGGAATTGAATAAAATGGCCCCTGCTCCCACCCTTGGAAATCAAAACTAGCCGATTATGTAAATAGATGAAGGCTTTTCAGCAAAGTCTTTCTCCCCCTGAAAATCTCTCACTCCTTGGGAAAATACTCAGTGTGTACGCACTACTTTGGCGACAGATATATCTATCAGAGATTTTGGCAAAGACTTTTGAAATGAAAATCTCCCAGAGTGTATGGGCCTAAACTCTCTCTGCACATGTTACATTTGCCCCACCAGCACTGCAGCATGGTTTTGCTCATTAGAAAAAGATTTTGCTTTTGAAATCAACGCTGAATCGGGCCCATGTCTACAGAAAAAGTATATCAAACAATCACAACTTCCTCTGTTTGTTAGCAACTGGTATGTAACTACAATGTAAGTGGAAACATTGTATGGTAACTCTAATTTGTATACTCTATATAAAGTTAATCTACAATATTGTAAAATATATCTACATATAACCTATTCAACAAAGTACAAAATAAACAAAATAATTAAGAATGGTCATGTTACATAACATTCAGCCAGCAGATGGTGCCAAATCCTCACATGCAAGCAAAAGTATTTATTTCAACTTACTAATAAATGAAGCAATTATAGCTTAGTTGCCGATATAGTCTTGAACATTGTTTGGGATTGTGGGAACCAAAGATACTCTACTTCATGCTAGATAAGAACAATAGATGTTATGACTAATTTAAAAACGTATACTAGTTTTATGTGGAATTAAATTTTAAATGAATAGGGTAAAAGTAGAATTGCCAGTACAAACTTGCATCAACTTACAGAGAGTTCTGCCTGATTCAGAGCTGGTTGCAGTGTTTAAAAATTTCACAACACTGCAGCCCCCGGCGATAGTTTGCAGGAAGGCGCCCAACACAGTCTGCAGGGGGGGGAAGAAGAAGCCTGAATTTACCTTGTTGTCCCCCACCCACCCACCCAACTAATTCTGTGCATGTTTGCTATTACCATTACATTGTGTGAATTGTAGGTTTTACATGTGAAAACTTATGCTTGACAGTTTAGGGCATTCCAGTAGTGGCAATCCCTTGTGGGCCGATTTTGTGCAGCCAGATTTAGCTGCATCCCATCGGCTGCAAGTCACCAAGAGCAGAGCACACAGATGACCAGGAATGAAGAGGAGAGGACGCTGAGGACGCACCACCCCCATCAGTAGCCGCACGTCCTGCTTCCCGCAGCCGGAGCTCTTATACGTATTATCCCCCCACCTCCCCCGCCAGACCCCCTGTATGTAAGCAGCGGCAGCCCTATCTCCTGACACGCCGCACACCTGCAGGAGTGGCACGCCCCGGAGATGCTGCTGGATGCCGGCCCGCAGTTCCCCGCCCTGGGTGTGGGCACCTTTGCCCAGCACCACCATTGACACATCACACAGAGGTGCAGGTAGGGCGACCTCCTAGGAGGATAGGAGGGCAGAGAGCTGGGCCTGGGGTGGGTGCCCCATAGGGAGGCTGCTAGACATTAACCCCTTGTCTGCCAGGTGGGAGAGAGGTATGAGTGCAGGGGTACTAATATATAAGGTGGCTGGCAGCACTGCAGTAGGTATACTCTGGCTGGCAGCAAGGGTGATAGTTCTATACATGTATACAACAGCATTGTAATTACTATTTGACATTTTCTTATTATTATTTTGCTTGGTTAGTAGATGGTCAAATACTTTTGTGCATACTGCTGCTGCAGAACATCTTCCAGCTGCTATTTAGTCATCTATGTTAGTTACGGTCTTCTCCAGTGGTTTATTATATAAATCGTAACTGGACAAAAATGAATTGGCGCTGTTTATTTTTAATATATAGCATATTGTGTAATGGGCATCACAGTGGGCAGCATTTTGTGTAATGAGCATTATGGTGTGTTCCATAATGTGTAATGGGCAGGGTAATTCCTCTTTTTTGTGATGCTACGCCTCCTTTCCATGCGGCCATGCCCCTTTCCGGTGCGCAGCTTCACTGCGCAAGGTTTCCGCCTACTGCAGGTGGGCCTGTGTGATCAAAATGCCAGGGCCTATTTCTGGTCCCAGTCTGGCCCTGGTTGCATGTTCCCACAACCTATTACGTGTGCAAGTTTTGAAGAATGGAGAGTTTAGTGCGAAATTCACTCCCTACATAAATTCCCAAATCTTAATATGACCTACTGTTCGGAAACAAAGAAAACTACAGATACATCACAACACATGCACTACAAATTATACATAACCACTTCAAAGACACTGCACTAGAAACCAAACAAAATAAAACCAAATAGATCATCCTTTTTCTCACATTATTACAATTTTTACAGTAATGATTAAAACCTCAGTCAAATTTCTGGATTAATCTTTGGTGCTTTTACACAGAACCTCAACGCTTCACCAACTCGGCAATTAACCGGGCTTGAGGTACGGTGAGAACGGGCTATGCAGCTATAAATGTATTTGCTAAACCTTGCACAACATTATGTTTTTAGACCAGAAAAAGCAAAGCATTCACCTACATAAACGCAGAAGAAATACCCAAACATGCAATACATTATAACACTTCTCTGTGTTTTTTCTAACTCTTCTAACAGCTCCCACAGCAACATTGCAAATGGATTACATGAGCCAAAAGCATTATGCTAGTGTCCACTACTTAAAACTTCCAAAAGCTCAAGAACATGCTTCAAACATGCAGTTCTCACACCAGTTCACAAGGCTTTATAAATGTATACTAACTTTGTCACTGGTGCTCCCTGTATGAAAAAAAGAAAGAAGTTATAGTAGGTCTAAAGCAAAAGTTCACAGGGCAGAATGGTTTCAAATGCTGTTATTGACACTCAGGCGGTGATCCATAATTGGAGCAAAATTGGAAACTCCCTAACACAGCGATGTATGAAGCCTTACAGAGACAAAATGAAGTCATTGCCCAAAGTAACCAATCAGGGAACTGTCATTTCAAAGAACTGTCAATAAATGACAGAAGCTGATTGGTTGATCTGGGCAACTTCTCCATATTCTCTCTGCAAGGTTTAATACAACGCCCCTTAAATATTCACTTTGGCATAGCCAGCAAGATATGTAGAGTTTAACCTTCTGTAGAAGAATTTCATATACACTTGCAAAGAAAAGAAAATAACACTTACACACAAACCCCTCAAGTACATGTCTGTAGACTATGTTTTATTAAAACATAAGCTTTAAAAATCAGTAAGGGAGGTGGAAGGGGCTTAGAATTGCTAGTGCAATATGGATTGACTATAAAGATGTTGGACTGCTCTGTATAACAAAATCGTCAAGAGCCAGGAAGTTCAGATTCCAACTGGCTTTCAGAAATTAACATCCAACTGTGAAGCAGGGGTCAGAATGTCTGAACTGTGTGCAGCTGACATCCAAAACGCACTTATATTCACTTGGCTTCCTCTATTTGTAATGCAAGAGGCATGTATAGGCGGGACAGAAACAGCATCTGTGTACTCTAAATCCTTCTAAAAGTTAACAATTACTAAAATAAAGTATGGTTTTTCCTTGAAAATCTAGACATAAAGGTCATTGTGCAGAAATACATACACTATATATACACACACACAAACACACACATATACGCATACATATATGAAACTATATCTAGCTTTCGAAGCATTTGCTTTGAGTAGGCTTGCTAATATATAGTTTATATTTGTATAGTCAAGCAAATAGCCTGCTGGAGCACCATTGTTACCAGATGACCAGCGCCTCCAAAACGGTCCCCTGTTAGTAGGACAAAAAAGTACAATATATTGTGGGGTATTGGAATTGCTCTGATAAATTCTGCTTTGTTGTTTCTTAATGTTTTTAAATCTTATTAGGGTGTTATTATTGGGCCTACACACGTAGTCAAGCATTTTTGGAGCGATTTTCGTTAATTTAACTAAATCACTTAGAAAACTCCCCTACATTGCTGCATGTGTAGGGGCCATCGCGATGTAGATGTGGGGCCCCACGCATTGGTATCTCCCGCTGATTAATAACCTGCGCGGTTGCTATTAAATCGCATCAGAGAACACTGGCCCTGACACATCGCTGTGCAGTGCTGTGTGCTGAGCGATCAGAGCGATCTAGAATCGCTTTATCTGTAGGCCCCTGTATGCCCTTGTTTAAGAATGTCTGTACAATATACACCCGTCAACCTTCTGTTTCACAATAAAAATCACAATTTATTATTAAAACAAAGTAAGTTCTACAATACTTTAAGAACATTTTATTTTTTTTACAGCAATATACTGTACTTTAACAAGATTTAATTCACATACCACCCTTCCGGGTGGGTGACTGACAATTGTGCACTGTTGTGAATTCATATACCAAATGGGTTTTGTCTTATACAAGACTTTATCAGGGGTACCTCCCTCTGTTGTAGATAATATGAGAATGGAAGTTCCTGGGCAGCTCAAGGGGGATTGGATTACATATACTGCTGTGAATTCTTGCAGTAGTGTATGGACACCTTAATGATTGCCTTTATACTGAGGTGTCCATATACATCCTCAATATGCTACATATCGTGTTAGCTCTGTGTGACTTGGTAGTGTCTAGCACAGGCATGAGGAACCTTTGGCTCCCACCTGTTGTTGAACTACATATCCCAGCATGGCCTACAACAGTTTTAGCATGGCCAAATAGCAAAACTGTTGCAAGGCGTGCTGGGATGTGTAGTTCAACAGCTGTAGCTCCCCATCCCTGGTCTAGCATCTGTGCAAAAACATGATCAATCCTGGGAAAACTCTGGGTCATAGCATTTCACATCTAAAGTCACACACACAGCATATAAACATGCCACATATTTTAATCTGCAAATGCTTGTGCAGCCTATGCTCAAAAGTTGCATACAAAGACGCTTAGTGCTACAGAGTGTCACGGCTAGATGGGCTATTAACACGCAAAGAGGCTATATGTATGTGGACAATTTATACCTTTAAACCAGCTTTAAAAATAACTATCACCTGACCTAAACTTTGACAGACAGCAACCTTAGAAGGACACTGAAAAGGGTTGACTTTTCCATGAAAGAGTGTAAAGCTTTACTCAACCATTTGTCTTTCTGGATGATCAGCGAGAATTCCTACTTTGGCAGGTGTACTTTTTTCGGTACTCTTTACCTAGCACAGCGCCCACCATTTTGATCGTGGGCATCGCAGGTAAAAAAATCGCGGGCATCGCGGGCATTGAATGCACTAAAAATCGGGTGCGACGCGACCGACGCGATGCCCGCGATTTCCCATAGGGAACAATGTTAAATGTCTCAATTGACCCAATTTTCCTGTTCAATGCCTCAGTTGACCCGATTTTTCCATAGGAAACAATGTTAAATGGTCCACAGAGGCCAAATAGCCACCCTGAAGTGTGAAATGGCCCCCACAATTGGTAACGCCACCCCACGATCAACGTCAACCCGAAGCGTGGCAAGCGCAGCGAGCCCGCGAGGGGCGGCGGTACGCGTCCTACGACCTTTTCATACCCCCACTATCCACGTCGGCGTGGAGCTGAGAATAGAATAGTGTGGCGAGCGCAGCGAGCCCGAAGCGTGGCGAGCCCCGCGAGGGGACGCGGATACCTTCACAGGTAAACGCGTCCCTTCGCGGGCTTCACAGGTACCTGCGTCCCCTCGCCACGCTTCGGGCTCGGTGGCTCGCCACACTATTCTATTCTCAACTCCACGCCGACGTGGATAGTGGGGGTATGAAAAGGTCGTAGGACGCGGGCTCGCTGCGCTCGCCACGCTTCGGGTTCACGTTGATCGTGGGGTGGCGTTAACAAATGTGGGGGCCATTTCACACTTCATGGTGCCTATTTGGCCTCTGTGGGCCATTTAACATTGTTTCCTATGGAAAAATCGGGTCAATTGAGGCATTGAACAGGAAAATTGGGTCAATTGAGACATTTAACATTGTTCCCTATGGGAAATCGCGGGCATCGCGTCGCACCCGATTTTTTAGTGCATTCAATGCCTGCGATGGGCGCCGTGCTAAGTAAAGAGTACCCTTTTTTCTTTTCCAAAATAGTACCTTTAGTACTTTATAATCACTTTTTATTGATTACCATGTACTACCAGAGGCAGACTTCCCCATTTAGGTTACAGCATGTAAGCTTGTATAGATAACAGGAAGAAGACAGTGTGATGAAATAAAGGATTCATGTGAATGGCCTCCCCTATGTTCTGTACAGAATGTACCAACATAAGCCTTCATCTATTGCTCAGAAAGGGTTATGCATTTATATTCCCTGGAATTCCAGGGAATTAATAAACAATTGGCTGCACAGGCTAAAAATTAATGGATTTAGATTTTATGGGAAAATGGAGTTTCAAATTATTTGGAGAAGTTTTTGTTAACATTGGGTGGTTACCAAAAGAAATTAGAAATGTATGGGAACAGATGGAGTTAAAACAGTTGAACAAAACTGAAAATCGGTGAAACAAATTTGATCCCACATGTGGAACCTGCTTATTCAGGAGCGGCGAGAACAATATTTTTATTGCAGTCACACAGACACCTATATAGCAGTGAAGATCTTGCCAGAGCAGCCAAGCGCTACTTTTATTGCCTCTTTTAGACAGCTGAACTAAAGACGATCTGGCATAAAAAAACACACAAACACCAATCTATACACACACTAGTAAGCCTCCTCTAAACTAATGCTTCGAAAGCTATTAGATGTAATTTCACTTGCTGCTAACAGGTGGCAGTGTTTTCGAGCTGCATATATATTTCATCTATCTATCCTGGCAAACTTCGCAGCTCTGCATGTCAACCAGAATAACCTCCAAAGTATAAGCACCACATGACTTGGGAGCGCCAAGCAACTTTGTGGAACTTTTTCCGCAAAAAGCTCATGTTGATTTAAATGATATGCAACATGCCTATGTTTGATGTATGACTGCGGCTGTATCTGCATACAAAAAGCTACATTATCAGTGTTTTTCACTGCAGTGTTTTGCACAAAAAACTAATTTTTACGTAAAAAATTTGCACAAAAAGACACTGAGTTATGTCACAGCAATGCGCAAATATGAGGGCTTGTTAACGCGAAAGGAGTCTAGATGTATAGTATGTGAACACAACTGTGTATGTTATTCACAAATACCAAATTTAGTAAGCATACTATTCAAGGCATGTTAAGGATTCTATGGGGGGGGGGGGGGGGGGGGGGGGGGAGTTAAACACTCTAATAAGGAAAACATATGGTGCCATACAAGGTAAAATACATTTAAAAAAAGGTACCAAAAATCAACAAACATTTTTATTATTCCTTTTTTAAATAAACCCAGTTACTATTAAATCCATGTTACCAGTTACTATTAAATCCAGGTGAGCTAAATACTTCACCAGGGATAGGATTAGGAACTTCAGACTTTTTTTGGGGTTGTCAGGTGGCAAATCTATATGTACACACATTGCTCTGTATGAGTATTTTCTGCAGCCAATAAATTCATGGCAGTAGATGTTCTCGTTCATGTCTACAGTTGTTAAGTGTGTGAGACTTATGAACACAACCATGGAATAAACAAGCACAGAGTGGTGTAATAAATCAGTTCTAGACCAGGCGGGAGGGGCGCCCCGGAGCTCCTCCGGTAGGGGGGGGGCCTTCCGCACTGCTGGGGGTGGGGTGCAATGCTGCCAGGCAGCGAATCACTCACCGAATAGCTGTGAGTAAGTACTTGGCAGATGCAGCTTCCTTCCTCTGGCTCTCCTCTGCTGCTGCTGCGGTAGCTTTCCTGCTGCTGGCTTGCAGCTCACTACCGCCCTCCAGTGGCCGGCGCCCTAGGCAAATGCCTAAACCTGCCTAGTGGAGGCGCCAGCCGTGGCTATGTGTATACTGCCACTGTATCTAATAACATCCCTTAGTGGTACAGTAAAATAATTAGCAATATTAAGCATTAAAAATGTAAATCAGATAGCGATACACAGCCCAAGTATGGGATTACTTAAAGTCTTTATCAGACTAATTTCTTAAGAAGCCAGGTCAGTCCTAGTGCTTCTAATATCCAAGTTGTGTTCTCTATATTTATCTCTTGTAATGTGTGCCAATTTCTCTTCTACTCGCGCTTATGCTAGTTTCCCTGCTTTAAGATTAACATCACATGCACGCACTGGAAAACAGGGATCATCAAACTCAGTAGAAGGTGATGTAATTAATTTAGGCCAAGAGTTGATAATGGTACAGAAGACAGTGTAAACATTGACCAAGGTTTCACGGGACTGCAATTTTCTACTGCTACTGCATAAGTCCTCAATGAGTACTGCAGATCTCAATCACTGTGGGCATGATTTCATTTTGTGAAGACCTTTCACATCAGTGATATGATGGTATACAAATTAATCATAACTAAACAAACAAACAAACAAAAAAGGTAATTAACAAAACTTTCAAAACTCATGTTCAGATGTAATATTCTAAGTCTATATCGCAATTAGAACCTGAATATTATTCAGAGTTTGTTGATGATGCCAGGATATGCAAGAAAGTTGTAATGTGATGTTTGCCCGATTTGGAAATGCTTTCCGAATTGTTGGGGGGTAGAGAACCACATATAATTTATTTCCATTGTCCACATCTGGAGTTTAACAACTTAAGACAGTGGTTCCAAAACTGGGTTCATGGCACCCTGGGGTGGCACAAGGCTTTTGCAGGAGTGCCGGGGTTTGGTCATCCAAAATGTTACCAAACATTTATAATCAAAGTGATAGGCAAAATCAGTGCTAGTGACTGGCCATCATAAAACATGTGGACAATCACAAGCAAAACTGTACACCACAAGGATAAGAGGGGAAGGCACAATTTACTTATTTTTTATTTATTCCAAATCTATTAATAAAAAAAAACCTTTATCCTAGGGGTGTTGTGAAAAAATCTGGCATTCTAGGTTGCTGTGATAAAAAAAAGGAGAAACACTGTATTTATAGTTTAAGAAGTTTTATTTAAATACATTGAGAAATTTATATAAATTATACCATGTTATTTTTTTATTAATTTATAATCTGCAATATCAGCAGTTAAGGTTAGCTACTAGTTTTGAGAACATTCATGTTTATAACAGCTTAAGAAATCGTGTCACAGTTAATCAAATTAAAGTTAAAAGTGGCAGAATTAGCTGCACTGACATATGTAGTACCCATAATGATACAGGCAGTAAACCACTGCCTGGGACCCCACCTTGTACACTAGGGATCAAGTTCCAGACTGCATTTGAACCATACATTATACATAAGTTACCTTATACTGTATTCTCTACAGTGCATTGAGGTTATTAATCTAGTACACAGGTTTAAAAGTCGGTCCTCAGGTCCCCACACAGTGCATGTTTTGCGAGTCTCCTCATAGAATCAAGTGAAATACTTAGCTCTACCTGTGGATCTTTTAAAATGTGTCAGTGAGTAATGAGTGCACCTGTTGGGTGAGTAATGAGTGCACCTGGAAAACGTGAACTGTGTGGGGTCCTAAGTACAGAGTTTGAGAAACACTGATCTAGTTCTTACTAGGTGGCCCGTGTGAAATTTTGCAAATAAAATACAATGAATTTTAACCCCTTCCCGCCGCAGCCTGTTTTTGCCTTCCTGACAGAGCCCTTTTTTTCAAATCTGACATGTATCACTTAAGTGGGGATAACTTTTTTTGCTTTTACTTATCCCAGTGATTTTGAGATTGTTTTCTCGTGACACATTGTACTTCAAGTTAGTGGTAAATTTTCGTCGATACAGTCTGTGTTTTTTTGTGAAAAATACCAAAATGTCGTAAAAAAATGGAAAATTTAGCAATTTGCAAAATGTTAAATTTTCTGCTTGTGAGACAAATAATCATACCATTCAAAATAGTTAATAACTAACATAGACCATATGTCTACTTTATGTTTCCATCATTATTTCAACTTCCTTTTAATTTTTTTGGACACTAGGAGGCTTACAATATGAATAGCAAATTCTCAAATTTTCAAGAAAATTTCAAACACTGATTTTTTTAGGGACCAGTTCAGTTCTGATGTGACTTTGAGGGACTTGTATGTGAGACACCCCCATAAATGATGCCATTTCAAAAACTGCACCCCTCACAGTATTCAAAACAGCATTTTGGAAGTTTGTTAACCCTTTAGGTGTTTCACAGGAATTAAAACAAAGTGTAGGTGAAATTTCAAAATTTCATTTTTTTTGCAGATTTTCAATTTTAATACATTTTTCTAAGGAACACAGTACATTTTACTAGAGAAATGTGACTAAAAATTGATTCCCCCAATTCTTTTGTTTTCATAAATATCCTATATGTGGCCCTAGTGTGCACGTTGACCAAACCACAGGCTTCATAATAGAAGGAGCACCTACTTGATTTTGGAGCCTCATTTTTATGAGATTATTTTTTAGGCACCATGTAGGTTTCTAGGCACCATAAGATGCTAAAAGTTAGGAACCCCCCCACAAGTGACCCCATTTTGCAAACTACACCCCTCAGGGAATTCATCTAGGGGTATAATGTACATTTCAAACCCCCAGGGGTTTCACCAATTGTGGTACAACTGGGCAGTGAAAATGAAAAATAAAATTTTTTACACAAAAATGCAGTTCTGGCTCAAAATTTTTCATTTTCACAAGGAATGAAGGAGAAAAAGCACCTCAAAATCTGTGCCCCAATTTCTCCCGAGTACGGCAATGCCTCACATGTGACCAAAAAATACCATTTGGGTGCATGGCAGGACTCAGAAGGGAAGGAGTGATTTTTGTATTTTGCAGCTCAGATTCTGGTGGAATTTTGGTGGGTGCTATGTCGCATTAGCAAGACCCCCAAAGCACCAATACAGTGGAAGCCCCCCACAAGTGACCCCATTTTGCAAACTACACCCCTCAGGGAATTCATCTAGGGGTATAGTGTACATTTCAAACCCCCAGGGGTTTCACCAATTTTGATACAACTGGGCTGTGCAAATGAAAAATTACATTTTTTTACACAAAAATGCAGTTCTGGCTCAAAATTTTTCATTTTCATAAGGTATGAAGGAGAAAAAGCACCCCAAAATCTGTGCACCAATTTCTCCCGAGTATGGCAATGCCTCACATGTGACCAAAAAATACCATTTGGGTGCATGGCAGGACTCAGAAGGGAAGGAGTGATTTTTGTATTTTGCAGCTCAGATTCTGGTGAAATTTTGGTGGGTGCTATGTCGCATTAGCAAGACCCCTGAAGCACCAATACAGTGGAAGACCCCCACAAGTGACCCCATTTTGCAAACTACACCCCTCAGGGAATTCATCTAGGGGTATAATGTACATTTCAAACCCCCCGGGGTTTCACCAATTGTGGTACAACTGGGCAGTGAAAATGAAAAATTAAATTTTTTACACAAAAATGCAGTTCTGGCTCAAAATTTTTCATTTTCACAAGGAATGAAGGAGAAAAAGCACCCCAAAATCTGTGCCCCAATTTCTCCCGAGTACGGCAATGCCTCATATGTGACCAAAAAATACCATTTGGGTGCATGGCAGGACTCAGAAGGGAAGGAGTGATTTTTGTATTTTGCAGCTCAGATTCTGGTGGAATTTTGGTGGGTGCTATGTCGCATTAGCAAGACCCCCAAAGCACCAATACAGTGGAAGCCCCCCACAAGTGACCCCATTTTGCAAACTACACCCCTCAGGGAATTCATCTAGGGGTATAGTGTACATTTCAAACCCCCAGGGGTTTCGCCAATTTTGATACAACTGGGCTGTGCAAATGAAAAATTAAATTTTTGTACACAAAAATGCAGTTCTGGCTCAAAATTTTTCATTTTCATAAGGTATGAAGGAGAAAAAGCACCCCAAAATCTGTGCCCCAATTTCTCCCGAGTACGGCAATGCCTCACATGTGACCAAAAAATACCAGTTGGGTGCATGGCAGGACTCAGAAGGGAAGGAGTGATTTTTGGATTTTGCGGCTCAGATTCTGGTGGAATGAATGGTGGGTGCTATGTGGCATTAGCAAGACCCCCGAAGCACGGTGAAATGATGAACCTAATAATCCATAGATGTGTGGTATATTTTAAAACACTCCTTTATACATAGGCCGGGTTTGTCGGGGCAAGTGTCACACTGGAAAATAGTTTGCTTTCTTATTCCCTTTTTATAGCAAACTTTGTACCTTTTTTGTGTCCTGCCCTTTTTTCCAGTGGAGGGGATTTCATCAGGAAAATGCTGCCCTGGTACAATACGGGGGCCAGTACTAGAAGTACTGGGGCCCTCTGCCTGCTGGCTCCCAAATATTAGGCCCTTTATGACTTCCTCTTGAAAGTGCATAAATGTCCCCCTCTGGCTGGTAGAACGGAATAGCACGTAAGCGTTATACAGTGCCATCTGGATGATATACACGGCCAGCTTCTTGTACCAGATTTTTGTTTTCCGCAGGGCACTGTACGGCTTCAGTACCTGATCTGAAAGATCCACTTCGCCCATGTACTTATTGTAATCCAGGATACAATTAGGTTTTGAGGTGTGGGTACTGGTACCTCGTACAGGGACGGAGGTGGTACTGTCTCCGTGAATTGTTGTCAGTATAAGGACATCCCTCTTGTCCTTATATTTGACCAACAACATATTTTCGGTGGATTGTGCCCTGCTTTCACCCCTTCTCATTACTTGGGCAATGTGCGTTTTTGGGAGGCCTCTTTGGTTCTTGCGCACAGTACCGCAAGCTGCTGTACCTCTTGAACCAAGGGCCTTAAACAAGGGGATGCTAGTGTAAAAGTTATCCACATAGAGGTGATAACCTTTATCCAGGAAGGGGTGCACTAAATCCCAGACAATTTTTCCACTAACACCTACGAGGGAGGGGGGGCATTCTGGCGGTTCAATTCTTGAATCCTTCCCTTCATATACCCTAAACCTGTGGGTGTACCCTGAGGTGCTTTCACACAGCTTATACATTTTTATGCCATACCTTGCCCTTTTATTGGGAAGGTACTGGCGGAATTTAACCCTTCCTTTAAAATGTATAAGGGACTCGTCTATGCAAATGAATTTATCTGGGATGTACATCTCTGCAAATTTGGCACTGAAATGATCAATGGGGGTACAAACTTTATTTCAACCCGGGGGGGTATGTAGTGTGTAGTGTGTATGTAGTGCAAAAAAAAAAAAAAAAAAAAAGGTCCTGCGCCAAAAATTGAGCACAGATGTTGGTCAGTAACGTCCGTCACTGAACAGCGCTCAAAGGCAACAGGAATTTGATCAAAAAAAAAAAAAAAAAAAAAATAGATCAACCCTGTGCCGAAAAAGCTGATCAGTGATGTACGTCACTGATCAGCGCACAGTGGCCACAGGACACCCACAAAATCACAGTGTGTGTAAAAAAAAAATTAAAAAAAGACCCCACAGCACCCTCAAAAAAAAAAAAAAAGGTGATCACTGATGCGACACTGATTACCAGTGAGGGGCAGCAGGTGCACAACCTTTGGTGCAACTGACAGTGCAACTGGCAGCAACTGACAGGTATATATAAAAAAAAAAACCTGCACCCCCAAAAAGTTGCTGATCAGCACAGATATACTGATCAGCACAAAAGGGGGGGCAGCAGACACAAAATATAGCACTCTCTATCACTCTCTGTCACTATCTCTCTCTATCTCACTATCTATCACTCTATGACACTGCAGCAGCAGCACTGACAGGTATATATATAAAAAAAAAACTCTGCACCCCCAAAAAGTTGCTGATCAGCACAGATATACTGATCAGCACAAAAGGGGGGGCAGCAGACACAAAATATAGCACTCTCTATCACTCTCTGTCACTATCTCTCTATCTCTCACTATCTATCACTCTATGACACTGCAGCAGCAGCACTGACAGGTATATATATAAAAAAAACTCTGCACCCCCAAAAAGTTGCTGATCAGTTAATTTATACTGATCAGCACAAAAGGGGGGGCAGCAGTCAGTTGCACACGCAGCACAGCTGTATATATATAAAAAAAAAAACCAGCACCCCCAAAAAGTTGCTGATCAGCACAGATATACTGATCAGCACAACAGGGGGGGGGGGGGCAGCAGACACAAAATATAGCACTCTCTGTCACTATCTCTCTCTATCTATAACTCTATCACACTGCAGCAGCACAACACAGGAAGTCACAAGAAGTCACAAGATCCAGGAAGCATCCAGCACGCTACAAGCAGTGATCAGGTAAGTATTTGCAAGGATCAGGTCAGTATATCACGGCAGATAGGCACGGTGACCGCACTGCACGCAATTCCAGACCGGAATGGCGTCTGCAGTGCAGTCACCGTTAGTTTAAATCACCCTCCATGGCTGTGATTGGTCCGTCGGTCCGACGGACCAATCACGGCCTTTGGGGGCGGGTGGGGTGAGGTGGGGTGACACCAGTGTCACCCTTACACCCCGTGGTGATTGGTGCTGTACTTTACAGCACCAATCACCACCGATCCCTGTGTCACCGGCGAACGTTATTCGCCGGTACACAGAAAACGCTGTAATTGGCTGTTCACATTTGAACAGCCAATCACAGCGATCGCCGACGGGGGGGAGGCATCGCCGCCCCCCCTGGACATGCTGGGACATGTCTGCTGTCAGGGACAGCAGACATCTCCAAACTGTCACCGCGTCTATAGACGCGGTGACAGTTTAAAGCCATGACGTACATTTATGCCATGCGTCGGGAAGTACATCCCGTCCATGACGTAAATGTACGTCAAATGTCGGGAAGGGGTTAAAGCGAGGTTGGTGGTGGTAGTAGGATGAAAGAAGAACCGGTTCATTTGTAGCCATTTTGAGTAGCCGAAAACTCATCTTAAGGAGCCCACACACAGGGAGATGCTGAAGCATTCCAAGCAATGCTAGATCACACAACAAGATCGCTCAGCACACAGCAATGTGTCCCGTGAGAACACTGGCCCTGATCGATTAATACTCAGCATTCTGAATATTAATCGCCGGGTGATGTCGACCAACGGGTGCACACATATCTATGGCCCCTATACACACGTAGCAATTTAGGGGCATGTTCTAAGCTATCTAGTGAGATTGTTTAGAAAATGCCCCTAAATTGCTACGTGTGTAGGCTCCATTAGCCGTGCCGTATCGATGCATCCAGGAAAAAGAACTCTAGGGCCAAACAATACAATGTGCAATTGTCAGAAGCAGAGAACTTAACCAAAATCGATAAATGAGGTACCATTTTAAGGATTAAGTATGAAGGGAAAAAAAGTGGATCACTTTCTAGAAATAATATATATGATCATGCATGCACTAGAAGTATTTACTAAATATATTTTTCTAGTACTTTCTAACGGGTGGCCATACCCCCTGAACATACCCCTAACCTGGGCTCTATTAGTGCATTTCACCAGTGGGCCCTTCATGCCCCAGTACAACACTGGTTAAAGGCTCTCTCTTAATAATTCAATTCAGGACTTTTAGCTATGTCACCATTCTTTTGCTTATGTAACTTAAACTAAATATATTGAGATACTATAGATCAGTGATGGCTAACCTGCAAAGTGCTCCATGATTCAAACGAGGCAGGCGGGTGACAATGGAGCTTCTTGGGAGGCTGTTGGAGAATGCTGCAAATTGTGAAATGCACACAATGAAATATTGGGGGTTATTTTGGTTCACTCTTTCTGACAAATTCCTTCTTAGATGGACAAAACCATGTGCACTGCAGGTGGGGCAGATGTTACTTGTGCAGAGAGAATTAGATTTCAAAGTGAGATCTATATTGCAGTGTAAAAATAAAGCAGTCAGCATTTTCCCTGCACAGAAACAAAATAACTCACCCAAATCTAATTCTCTCTGCACATTTTACATCTGCCCCACCTGCAGTGCACATGGTTTTGTCCATCTAAGAACGAATTTGTCAGAAAGAGTGAACCAAAATATCCCCCATAGTGAGGCAGCATTCTATACCAGCTTCACAACCAGCAACCAGAAAGTGATTAACTGTCAGCAAGCTGAATGGTGGATAGCTGGAACGGACATCCATTCACTGCATGGAAGCATGGGGAGAGATGGAGGAACCGCAGTAATAGTTTAAGTGTTTTTTTCTTCTAAATTTTGTTATGAATGGATGGGTAGGGTCCCTAGTGCAGTGCTTTGCCCAGGAAGTTCAATTATTTAAAAGATGACCCTACCTGCACTGTGCACTTATGTCAGACGATTCTACACATCTTAAAACTAGGCCAATTCCTGTTCCGCTTCAAAAAAGCTTTGTTTTTTTTTTAATCATACAATTTTAACAACGCAGTTTGTTTCTCATGCCAGCCACCAAAATTACACAAATACACTGTCCAGAGAAGACTAATTGCTGTAATTTGCAAACTACAGTATAATGTTACATTTCCACTTCAACAATTGCTCCAACACAGGGAATCTCACACCTATTTCTATTTTAACTAGTTGCCAACAATGTCAGCGTATATTATGTGTCTTACTACAGAGCCTGTGTCAATTACTTTACCACAAGGATATTAGAAACCAGCTGGATTCCAGTTTTTTATGTTGGTCTAAAACTGACAGGATTAAAGTTTAACTCTATGAAAGTCATGGGATATAAAATCAATAATGGACATTTTTTTTCTGTACAGAAACAAAGTTAATATACTAGTATTTTAGTTCTTCTAATAGTCTGTTACCAGCATTTGAGCATCTTTACCAGAAACCCATTGTTTCTGCCTTTACTCCATTACCCTTATGTGATTTGCACTAACACTTTTCCATGCTTGCAAGTTGTAAAGGGACTCTAAATGATCATGTGACAGCACACATATAACTAGAATAAGCAAAGCCAAACACCACATTATTTATAAAAATAAAAAAAAAATGAGTAGAGAAATCCATCTACAAAAAAAACCCATTGGACATTGTTTACAACTAGTTATTAATTTAATTTGAAATCACAGGCTTTTCATCATGTGAAATATAAATGTACATAAACACGCCTTGAGAGCCATTCAAGCATTTCAATTCATTCTGTGCAGTTTACAAGACAGGTATACTATAAGTTTTGTCAGTAGTTTCCAGTTTTGATGAAAAAAATTCTGAAAAAAAGTAAAATGCCACATAAACAGCAGAAAACTGCATGCAAGCTCCACTTACCCATTTTGAGGCCTGTCCGATAGATGGTCCTTCTGTCCCCTTCTTTGCACATCAGCGCTATCTGGTGCAACCTCATAAGCATACTGATTGGCAGACGGACTGTAGCTGGCAGGCTGCCGTGGGACATTAACTGCAGGTTTAGTGGCACTCAAAGCTGGCACTTGGCCATCAGTGGCAGGTTTATAACTGGCATGCAAACTGGGTGCAGCAGGTGTTGGTGGGTTCACAACAGCCAGCAGAGATAAAGCAGATGGCTGGGATGCAGAGGCTGGGGTAAAGGCAGAGGATGGTGATGGGATTGAAGCAGGCTTGGAAGAAGATGGAGCTCCAAATGGTCTAGGTGCTTTATTGTAGGCCACACTGACTGAAGTGTTGACTTTGGGTACAGCAGGTGTGGGATTTGCAATGGGCACAGGCTTTATTATTTCTTTAGGTGCTTCCTATATATAAAAACAAAAAAACAAAAAGCACACACCAACCACATGCAAGGAGCGAAGATCTTAGAACTACAACATATCCTGTAACTACAGGTGTTGGTGTCAGATGGTCCATTAAAACATTAATGGGCCATCTGAACTAATACAAATAATGCAACTGCAAATATCTGACTTGTAAATACACCCTCTCCCCAAAATATAAGTAATTACAATTTCATTTAGTGGCACAAATGTTCCGTTATGAAGTATTATATAGGTGGTACAAAGAAGGTTGCTTTGTGTGTGTAGTAATTAAGATTCACTATAGGTCTGGAAAGCTGAAATGTGCATAACTTAGTATGTCCTGTTGAGTGGCGGAATCTCGGGTTGTTTTAATTATTTCATGAAGCCTTGAAATACTTTGTTTTAGGCTTTGTGATCTCTCAATACTCCTTTCAGGTCCACAAGAAACTCCTTCCAACACCTTCCATACTTCTAGGTCCTATAATCCTCAGTATAGGCAGAGCTGACCATGTGTGTTGTACATTTTGCCATCTAGGAGCATTCATGGTTAACACTTTATAAGAAGCCAACAATAGTAAGAATACAAGACTATTACTGTGACTAAGACCTCACTTCTGAAAAGACCTTAAACCGGACAACTTAGAAACACAGTCTGTGTGATCATCTGAAAATTTCTACAGCCCACCTAAAGAAGGTTTTAGTACCTTTAACACCTATGGGGCTGCTTAAAATTTACATGTATGTTTTTTAACTGGTGATCAGTAATAATAAATCAGAGTGCTCTAAAAATAGTTTTAGCAATCAACAACTTAATCCTATCCCTAGGTGCACATTTTCAACAAATGTACAGCAAGTAGATATATCCTATGGGTTTGGACTTTAGCCAGAACAAGTCATGTGTATATTTAGATACGCAGTATGCAATAAAAATAAAAAATAACACATGACAACTGTGAATGTAGAACGGAGATGGCCTTTTATCAGTGAACACTAACCTTTCAGTGAACAAGGTCAAAATAAACACAGGAATGTTTAACATTGTAAAATTTTGTAAAGACTAGACTGTAAGCTAATTTTGACTCCTCCCGAGGCTTGTGCCACACATAGCATTTTAGAAGATGTTTGGCAGGAAGAAGTCAACACGTGTAGTTCTATGTGGCCATCTACACAAATGTCCCGGTCCCACAGCCACAGGAGAAGACATCCGGATGTATGTGTTTACAGAGTGCGGTTGTACCGCATACCCTGATACTTGCCAGAAGCTAAATTCAACACTGTCCCTGTCATCCAGCTTAAACGCTATGTGTGGCCCAAGCCTAAGATATTTTCTTTCTGGTTTGGCTATAAAGTTCCTGCAGTGGTCTTTTGGTGCTGTGGATCCCTTGTAGTGCCATTTCATAAATAAAGGATATTACCATATATACTGGAGTATAAGCCTACTTTTTCAGAACATTTTTTATGCTGAAAAAGCCCCCCTCGGCTTATACTCGAGTGAGGGTCTCACTTGAGTCAATAAGGTTTTCACAGTTTTTTTGTTGTAAAATTAGGTGCCTCGGCTTATATTCGGGTCGACTTATACTCGAGTATATACGGTAATAAAAATCTAATGTAATTTCATGTGAAAGTTGTCCTATAACCAGAAAGAAGTATGATATTTGCAGCTGCATGTAAAACTTCTAGAAATTAAACATGATTTTTGTATTTATTATGATTAGTTTTGAAAACATAACACTTGCATGCCCGCATTTGGAAATATCTTCCATTTGAAATATTGCTTCACCCATTCTCGTACATGTAATTTACACCAATGTGATTGATATAATGTAATATTTTGTGTAAAGTGAAGAATCAAAACCATTCAATTAATTGTACAATTTTAAATGTACTACGTTTAGAATTATAAAATTTAGCAATTTTAATAAAATTGTACTAGCGTACCACATTTAAAAACGTGCATGCATGTTTTACAATTAACTAACCAATTCACCAAATAGGCAGATATTGCAAATGCTAACACGTGCATTCTTCTGAGAATAAAGGGCAGGCTCTGTAAAAGCTATGCATATCATTTAGTACTAGCCAAGTCCTAAAATGCCAAATTTTATATGAAAACTCATAAAATATTTTTTTCACATTTTGGAATAAGAAAAAAATCTAAATAAAAAACACCTCCAAAAAATCTGAGAGTTCAAGGATAAATCATCTAAAATGTATGCACCATAACCATGCATGTATTCAAAAGGTATTCTCTGGGATAATTATTACCACCTATAGGTCTATTGTGTTAATAAACACACCTGTGCTCAAGCAAGATGATATGGAGACTGGATTGGACTAAACTACTGGACTCCACCGATTCGTAGCCACGCACCGAAAAAAGGCGGGACCTATGCCTACTGGGTCAGTCATATAATATCATAGTTAACAATGCAGCTTTTTACAGCAATATTATTTAAAAAAAAAGTTCCCCTATTTGTTGTTCCAATTGCATAAGCTATTTGGATATAATCCTCAAAAATGTTTATTTTTATTTATTTTTTATAGTTTAATTGGTGTGGAGACAAGGAGAAGGATGGATATGTCCATCCCATGCATTTCATTATCAGCAGCATAAAGTTAATTCCATGGATATACAATGTATATTGTGTACTTACAGAGAAGCAGTTAAGATGGTTATTATGACAGATAGGTGGGGCTCCGGTGCTACTGATAGTTATCGCACCTCTCCTGCACATGGCATTACAGCCCTCTAACATTAGATTTCCTATCCCAGTCCACCCCTTTATAGTGAACATGAACGGTTTGGGTTCCAATAGGGAAAGGTTCAAGAAAGTCTTATGTAAAGTATTCTATTTTGTGTTGAGACAATGCCAAGGAGGAAATAAATGTAGTCACCCCAGAAGCAATTGTTCCTGCTGATCAGCATAGAAAGCATTATAAAGGCAATTTCCAAACATTTTACTATGATCAGGATTATTTTCAAATGGTGAAACTGAAGATTTACCATATCCTATATCTTCTTAATCGAGGATACAGAAATCATGGACTGCATATTTAGAAACAAATATAGTGAAACACTCTAAGAACTCATATCAACCAAGAATGGTGTTCAGTCCATCTTAACATCTCTTTACACAAGGACTTTATGGAGAAAACTAAGGACATATGTGAATCAACTAAAGACTGCTTGTAACATAATGATCCTGTGAATATCAGCAAGTGTACAAACAAACAGCAGATCATGAAACAACCAATGCTGTTGTGGTGGCCAATTTAAAGCCAAGGCCTCAAAAAACACTGAAATGCTGAGGTGGGACTTTAAGAGGGATGTACACCAACAAGGATCCCGCCCCAACAAAAAACGTCTGAATTCATTAATTATGTAAAACATTGATATACTCATACAGAAATAAATAACTGACATTTTTAATGTGTAGTGGGTAATAAAGAAAAATAAAATATTTTGTAAGAGGTCATTTGAAATGAAACTTTTCAAAATTTTAGGACTTGGCGAGGACTAGATAAAACAAAATTCTTTCTATATATATATATATATATATATATATATATATATATATATATATATATATATATATATATATATATATATATATATATATATATATATATATACATACATATATCTATATCTATATATATATCTATCTATAGAGATAGATATATATATATATATATATATATATATATATCAGATGTTAAAGACTACTTTTTATGACTGTAAAAGAAAATAAGCAAACAATAAACATTTATAGTCTAAGGCAACTTACAGTTTGTGTAGGATATGGGTTGGTCGACGGTGCCACAGCTCTACAAAAATCAAAATAAATATGTCAATTATCTATATATTACAGTCTCAATATAAGTGTTTATTTTATTATTTTCTTATGTCCTATTTAAGATAAAAGTCACATTAGCATATTCTTTATATCAAACTAAATTTTATTTTTAAACATTTTTTATTAAGGATTGAGCATATTTGTAACATAGTTTCCAACTATATGCAAACTTTTAGAAATTACACATTGTTAACAGATAAAGAATTTTTCTTTTTTAAAAGCATTCGTATAGGGATACATTTTACAGTGAAGAAGCTTAACATGTCAAAACAACCAAAGTGTCAACTGGGGGCGGACAGGACCCAAGCCATACCACCACTCAAACAGTGGCTATATTTGGTAAAAAAGGCTATCGGGTCGGGCCCAGTAAGGACACGAGTCTCGTACAATTGGGTGGAACGGAAGCATTTGTGGATTTGTGTCTTCAGATCATTGGACAATGAATCGATAAAACCCTCCCATATTTGGAAAAAAGTTTCCGTGCGCTCTTCTTTTTGGAGGGATGACTCTACCCACTCCATGTGAAATATATGGAATAACTTGGCTCGAAACAGAGGGATAGAAGGGGGATCCCTATGGATCCATTGAGGTAGGATACACTTGCGTGCTACCGCTGATATAATGAGCATAATTTTTTTGCTTTCTCGTAGAATTGGTGTTTTCATGAGGAAACCGCCCAGGTTTGCCCACTTTCTTGTCAGTGGGAGACGATTTAGTAAGAATGTAACGGAAAATCCCTGCACCTGTTTCCAGAAACGCTGAATAGTAGGGCAGTCCCACATGAGATGTTGGAAGGTTGCGTTGGGACTATCACATTTTGGGAAGGCGTCTGTGTCTGAGATGCCCATCAAGTGTTGTGGATGCGGGGAGAGGTAACCATTATGGTAGATATGGTACTTGTTTCCTAGCACGGCGCCAGTGGTTTTTATCTTAAGCATCGGGACCTTAAAAATTGCGTTGATCGCATCGCATGCAACCAAATCGCATCCGATGCGATCGACGCAATTTTTACATAGGAATCAATGTAAAATGGTCCCTGAGTCCCAATTTTACAATGGTCCCAATGTAAAAAGCCCCCGAAACCCCAATTTTAATTGCATACCCCCCCTCATGGGTGAAATGACCCCCCATTGTTAACGCCACCCCACTATTGATGCCAACCCGAAGTGTGGCGAGCGCAGCGAGCCCGCGAGGGGCGGTACGCGTCCTCCGAATTGATTTTAAAAAGTGTGGTGAGCACAGCGAGCCACCGAGCCCGAAGCGTGGCGAGCGCAGCGAGCCCCGCGAGGGGACGCGTATAACTTCACAGGTATACGCGTCCGCTCGCCACGCTTCGGGCTCGGTAGCTCGCTGCGCTCGCCACACTTTATAACAGCAACTCCACGCCATGTCGGAGGAAGCGTACCGCCGCCCCTCGCGGGCACGCTGCGCTCGCCATGCTTCGGGTTGGCGTCAATAGTGGGGTGGCGTTAACCATGGGGGGACACTTCACATACTTAAAACCCATGAAGGTGCATATACAATCAAAAATTGGACCCATTGCCCCATTTCCCATTGTTACCTATGTAAAATCGCGTTTCGCGTCGATTGCATCGCATGCCATTATAATGGCATGCTATGGTCACGATCAACGCGATTTTATCATTGAAAGCTAATTTAACATTGAGCCCTATGTAAAATTGCGTCGGTCGCATCGCATGCCATTATATTTTCAGTACCCCAACACAAGTCTTCTTTTCTTTGTGTACAATTTATATGTATTGGAAGGTCTCCGCTAGTAAACTCCTTCACTAATAATAAACATCCATAAATCTCCACTTAGCCATGAATTAACAAAGAACCATCTGTAATAACACTAACAGGATGAAACAATTTAGGATCATTATCAAAATAGATATATAAAACAAACAAACAAACAAAAAAACAACATTAACAACCATTTTCCTTGGTTGTTCTCTTTAGTGTTGAAAGGTCATGTGATTGGTTTTCAATATTTGTTACACTTTATTGATCAATATTTAGTGAAGATCACCTCTCCATATGGAGGGTAATTTTTGTCTACAATTGTAATTTTTATTATTGCCTTAAACCAATTGAAGTATAAAATAAACAAAACAATGCAGAGACACACTAAGGGGGATATTCAATCTCCGGCGAGCACCTCCCATCGGTGAGATGCCCGCCGGGCCCTATTCAATGCTGTCTTCCCTGACAGCATTGAGCAGGGTATCTCGGCAGAATGAGCCCGACATCACTAGCTGTCGGGCTCGTTCTGCCGAGAACAGCGGCAAGTGACGAGCTGCCGGCTGCAGCTCGCCTCTTCCCGGCCGCAACTCGCGGCCACGCCCCCTTTTCGCTCCCCGGCAGGCGGGACATTGAATCCCGCCTGCGTGTTCTCCGTCAAGCTGACCGAGAACGGGACTGGGTCACGGCGGTCGAGCAAGCTCGACTGCCGTGACCCTGACATTGAATACCCCCCTAAGGCTAATATATATTAAAATGTCCAAATCTGCCTAGGCAAAAAATTACGATATTTAGGTTTTGTGCCCAAAATTTTAATTGGAAAGGGACCCTTTTTTTTTTTTTAGAAATAGTGAATATTGTGGTTCAGAGCAGGAAATGTCTGCCACACAGACCGTTTGGTATTTGTAGATTTTTTTTGGGTACTTGTTTCCTAGCACGGCCACAATCGCGGGCATCGTGTGTAATTTTTAGTGGTATACGACGCGACCGACGCGATGCCCCCGATTTTCCCATTGAAATGCATTGAAAATAGTCAAAATCGCGTCGGTCGCGTCGTATGCGGCTAAAAAAGGCTTAAATGGTCCAGACACGATGCCCACGATTTCCCCATAGGAAACAATGTTAAATGGCTCAATGTACCCGCGATGCCCCCGATTTCTCATAGGGAACAATGTTAAATACCTCAATTTCACCAAATCATCATAGGGAACAATGGTAAATGGGCCAGAAAGCCCCAAAAACACCCCAGAACAGTGAAATGTCCCCCCAAAAGTACTTTACGCCACCCCACGATCAACGCGAACCCGAAGCGTGGCGAGCGCAGCGAGCCCGCGAGGGGCGGCGGTACGCGTCCTCCGACCTTTTCATACCCCCTCTATCCACGTCGGCGTGGAGTTGAGAATAGAATAGTGTGGCGAGCGTAGCGAGCCACCGAGCCCAAAGCGTGGCGAGCCCCGCGAGGGGACGCGGATACCTTCACAGGTATCCGCGGGACGTGGATAGTGGGGGTATGAAAAGGACGGAGGACGCGTACCGCTGCGCTCGCCACGCTTCGGGTTCGCGTTGATCGTGGGGTGGCGTAAAATACTTTTGGGGGGACACTTCACTGTTTAGGGGTGTTTTGGGGGGTTTATGGCCCATTTAACATTGTTCCCTATGATGATTTGGGTAAATTGACCCATTTAACATTGTTTCCTATGGGAAATCGGGGGCATCGCGGCTAAATTGAGGCATTTAACATTGTTCCCTATGGGGAAATCGCGGGCATCGCGTCGCGACCATCGCACCCGATTTTTTAGTGCTTGCGATGACCGCAATGCCCACGATTTTTCCTCACGATGCCCACGATCATGATCGTTGTGGCCGTGCTAGGAAACAAGTACCTTTTTTTTTATTTTTACTCATTAAAAAATAACCATAAAGGCCACTCAATGTTAGTGTGTAGCAGCTGTCAAATTGAATTAGTCATTTATTAAATTCAAGTAATATAACTTCTCCTGTGAAAATAAATCCGTAAGGTCAACTGATGAATATTACTGCTGACATGCAATGAATCTTAAAGAATTCCAAACATTAGAGCACTGCCTTATTAGGAAGCAGGCTGATACTGGTCAAAACTGAAAGTATCGCCATCCAATGTCTCTCATTTTTAATAAACATTTTTCCATCACATATTTTCTCTCTCGTTTATGCTCTTCCAGCTCAGACATTTCCCTCTATGTCTGAAATAACAGACAGTATCCACAGTGGGAGACTAGGCCAAAGAACTATGTATTAGAACAGAATGTCCTATTTTTCCCACAAGATTTATATATATATTGACTTTTATACTTCTGCTCCTGCATATAGCCTTAAATGTAAAAGGGCACTTACATCTGTTTAGTAGCTACATGGGTATAATATATAATTTAAAAAAAATGGCTGCAGCTTCACCGACTTTTATTATCCCTATCTTTGACTGTGCTTTTCCCATTATATTTAATAAAACATACTCGTGCCAATATACAGTACTGGTTGGAAATAGGCCAAATTGGATGTGTGTCATCAAATTCCTGTGCAAATCGGATCGGAGCCTACAGATCGTATCGGATGCATCAATGACACATGTATTGCATTCGATTCGTAGGTGCAATGCAGCCCACACACGCGCCGATGCCGGCGGTGCGATGCTGTACGATGGGGTGCGCGCTCCCGCGGCACCTCATCGTACAGTACAAAAAGTATGTGCTGCACATACTTTTTGTACTAGCTTTTTCTAGCACAGCATCGCATCGCATGCACATCGTATGCACAAGGCATACGATGCGATGCTGTGTGTGCTAGTTAAGCCCACAACGCACGCTGGAATCGGTGCGTGTGTGGGCTGCATGAGACAGCTGCCTATAGCCTGCAGAGTGGGGAAGTGCTCTCCCCGCACTGAGACTCAAAGGCCCACTTCCTTCCTTCCCCGCAGCTGTGGTAGTGCATAGAGGTACTGCAGCGGGCAGCTATGAGATTTTAAAACTCCCAATCAAAAAAAATGAAGGTCGCTGATTGGCTGAGAGCTTTTTAGAAACTCTTTGCCATTGGCAGATCTCCAGTAGTCCTGATAAACCGTATATAATTTATTGCACAGAAAATAATGGCACATCAAGTGCCAAATCACATTTAGCCTGGGGAGTTAAAGGAAACTCAGATCTGACTTGTCTCTCGGACATACAGTATGTATGAGGGACCTTTAGAAACCAAATATATTTGACAAAGTTGAATTTCACAGGTACACACGGTGAGATATGCACTATTTTTCTATTGGATTTTGCTTATAGAAGCAAATTCGAATAGAAAATGGAATTGGCATGAAATGGTTTTTCTACATTCAATGCAGAATCGATCCCAATGCGCTCTCCCATGTAGTGTAAATCGAATAGAAAAATAGTCTTGTCAGGCAAGACTATATGGTACAGATCTGTACTATATAGTCAAATATAATTAATTTTGTGTACCATTAAATCGCAAACAAAATCGTACCGTGTGTCATGACATTTAACAATTTAACAGATACAACATATAAAAACTTTTACAAAATAAATACAGTTCACCTGCGTCCTCATTCTGATTTGATGGAACCCCTGCCTGTTTGCACAGGAGAACAATGTTTTGCAACTGTGCATAAGCATTTATACGCATGTGTAGCCGCTTTGTGTGAGCAGGCAGGGCAAATTGATTATTCACCGGCCCGTTTGCACCTAGAAGTGCAGGTGGGGGACATGTGGCCACACATTGCAGTCGCAGCCATGGGAACGCCAAGTATTTCATGGCTGTTCCCATGGAAATTAGCCAGTGACGCAGGTACGGGGGGCGGGCAACTGACCCAGTCTCAGTGTATGTCAGCTGCCCGCCCCTTTTCCCGTAAAGGGGCGCTTCAGATCTGTGAGTGCTAGAGAATTCCTCTGATGGTTGGTGACCATCGAATGATTTATGCCCTGCACGCAAGCTGCGAATGGATGTGTATGCAAAACAGTCGCATGCGTGCGGGTGGCAGGCAGCCGTTCGCCCAGGCGGTGGGCAAATTTCACAGCTTTGCGGGTCAACCAAAATACACTTGGTTAATAATTTTGCCCTTAACTACAAAGAAAATAGCAATAAAACAAGAGTCCTTGGCAACGTCTGCAATATTACTTCATTGCAGGGCTGTGGTCAGTACACACACGCTGAAAGTAGCATGCAGCAGGTAAGTAAATTCATAGGGGTCGATTGCGAATCATCACATCAATGACCGTCCTTTAAGGCGGGCAAATTCGCTGAAAAGTGCTCGCACCTCCATAGGGGTGAGTAAATTTCAGCCAATTCGGCCCTGTGAAGGTTGTGAGTTAGGGTTAATTCTAGTGCCATTTTCAGCGTGAAAACAGCACCCGAACGACAACTCGCACCGTTTAGGGTTAATAGGATCGACCCCTTAATAAGATATATAGAATTATATATCTATATGGAGAGAGAGGGAGAGCGATATTTTATAATAATCATAATAAAGAATGGCACAGCTATTTCCAATAAATTGTGCCACTTAATAAAAGCATAGTTTAGAGTTTAGATCACTGCAGCGGCTAGTCTCATGTGTACAGGAGTCAATATATTGGAAGAGAATGATGGAGAGTAATTTGGAGTCACAAATTGTAATGCCAGGTGGGTGAGATGTACTAAGCCTTGAAAAGTGATAAAATGGAGAGTGGTAAACCACCAACCAATCAGCTCCTGCCTGTCATTTTTCAAAACACAGCCTGTGACATGACTGGTGGTTTATCACTTTTCAAGCTTATCACATCTTAGCTCACATGCTCTACAAACAAGTGCATTACTTGTTTTCCATACAACATATTCGATGGCCATAAGTAGTGTTCCTGCTAGCCTGTTTTAGTGGAGCGCTGCACCCTGCCCGATTTTTAAAGGGCAAAATGCACCCTGCCCCCTAGCAGCGCCCCACTAAAACAGCCTCGCGGAGAAGCCCAGCGCCGCCCTAGACGGCAGGACAGCCGCAGATGGCAGGTGGCCGGCCCGCCCCCTTTGATGACATTGCGGCCCGGGCATGCCCCACTTGTGACGTCGGCGGCGGCCCGGAACTGCCCCCAGCTGTGACGTCGGCAGGCACGGTCCGCTCCCCGGCACCCTGCCTGCTCTAAATGATAGAGTGAACACTACATAAGATAACATTTTTAAATGGAAATTGGGATAATCAACATTAAGCCCCTCCCACTTCATGTAAGTTTGTGTGTTCCGAACTCACGGATGCCCAAATGGCTGAGAACCCAAGCACCCCCGTTACCAACCCCTCTCCCTGGGGCAGCCCCAAACTTTCCAGAGTGGCCACAAACAGCTGCAGCCAAAAGTGGTGGGAGGGGGGGGGGGGCGGTTCAAGGGGCTGCTGCAGAAGGTAGTGACTGCAGCTTGACTGGTTAGTATTTCTGGGGCAGGTTGTGCCCTGGTAGGTATGTACTGCCCCAGGAAAACTCACCATTCAAGGGATTAAATCGCCTTTTGTTTTCAAAAACAGAGCTAACATTCAGTGTGTAACTGCTTCCATATCTGTTTAAGAAATGGAATGTTAGAGTGTTCTCCTGGAAAAATAGTGTAATGTAGCATTGCTTGGTCGCAATGTACCAAGGACTACCGAGTCCTGCCATGGCAGAATTAGTTGGGCTGTTTAAATGTAAAAAAAAGGGTAGAAATATGTGGATATAAAACTTTTCCTGTATGGAAAAGGTATCTCTGAGGTCACAAGGAGAGAATGGACACTTTTGCCAAAATAGTCCAAGTTAAACAAATAAATAGATGATAACCAGATAAATTAAATAGGTCAAGAAAACCATAGATTATTCCCAGTGGTGCCAATGAAAGCTGAAATATGGGATATTTCTGAAATGTTAGAAGCGATTTATATATGTTGCAAACATCTGTGTGCATTGCAGGCTTCGTTAACCAGCAGTATCTTGTGTGTAGTGGTTACATTGACAAAGGTCATCATCATTTCTATGGAATATAAAGGAATTGTTAGCTGGCAATTGGCAGCATAGTTTTTGGATGTTTATTTTAAGCTATCAGTTGGTGAACGATGTAGGTGAACAATGTGATTCTGGCTGCCACTTCTCTTCCCTTCCCAGAATAACTCTTGTGTGGCTTTACACATATCAGAGGCTTTACTGGAATCCTAGGTTTGCAGCATACAGACTTTGGATAGTCATCCGCTCTGTATAGGATAATGCTTTGATGTTCTTAGCACAGGCAGGAAGAAACACAAGCTGGATAGGAATATGTGCTCAAATGATTAGCAAGTCAGGATGTATATGGGAAGATATGCAAAATGTGGAGCAGTATTGTGTTTTATGTTCAGTTTTTTAACCTTTGCAAATATCAGTAACAGTGGAATGGCAATTGAATATGTGATTAAGGATAATCAGCGGATATAAAGTAAAGGTGTTTGTCTACAAAACTTGTTACAGCAGCAGTAGTGTGTTTCCCCACCATGTACAAAATGCACATGTTCAATTCTTCATACATTTCACTGAATAGGTTTGTGTGCACCCTATATTACATTTAAGTGTATATAATACTCACCTCAAAACATTTTCTGCTCAAACTCCACATATTCCCATTAACTCTTCAAACGCCAGCCCTGATGCCAATAAAGCGTTTTTTTCCTTCACAAAAATGTATACATGCCTTAGCCTGTAACCCAAGATTTAAATCCCTATGTGTATGCTGACCACCACGGTCATTGCACCCAACACCCAATCTTCACTGCACATTCCTTGTCTGTATTTTAATGCAATCAAATGATATATTACGTGATTCCTTGACATCATGTCAATTTGTGATGATTAAGCACATTGCTTATTTTAACAAAAGTATCCCGGACCTGAATTGCTTATTTTTATTTTGTGATCCTTCCCCTATTTGGTTAGAAGTGTTTCTGTATATGTGATCCTAGCAATTCTTCAAAGATGACTTAATATATTTAACCAATAAAAAAAAGTGGAACTTACACTTTCTCTGGCAAATTACCCTTTCCTTTCCAGGGATGTACTTTCTAAAAGGTCAGATAAAGTCCAAATGGCCCAGTGAGGAATTTAATACTCTAACTGACATCATACTTGGTTAAAGGGTAGGTCTTGCTTTTCGGGGTCATACGTCTCCCATTACATAAACATTATTCATGTAGCAGTCTTAAATCGGGGCTTCAGATTAAAATTATTACTAACCTATTGTGACAAATAGGGTAGTTTTTCCCAGTCTCTTGTGAGAGAGAGACTACTGTTTTCTTTGGCAAACTGCAGACTCATGATAATAGACAGGGTTAATGCCCCACTTACTATCTAAAACAGGTCGACCATATGGGTGTAATTAGTTAGCGAGTGCCTTGCAGGGTGTAGGAGTTAAGGTGCCCATACACAGTGCGACTGCCGTGTGCGATGAGATGCGATGCCATTGCACAGTTCAAAAAGTATGTGCTGCACATACTTAACACTTTGTGAACCCAGTTTACACTTTGTGGATGCGAATGCTGGAACCACACCTAGAGCCCAATACAGACTTGATCGCAAAGCAAAACCATGTTGCACTGCAGGTGGGGCAGATGTAACATGTGCAGATAGAGTTCTATTTGGGTGAAATAGTGTTTCCGTATGAGTCCGTATACACAGTGCAACATGGTTTTGTCCATTTAAGAAAGAATGTGCTTTTGCTACGAAGTCTGAATTAGGCCCTTAATGCAGTCTGTGCCATCCTGACCTTATCCACAATAAGCAACAGCAAGTTGGTTCCAAAAATGTGTGGACTGTGTTTACTACTGTGTTTGCATACCTCCCAAACAATTCCAGCGGTACAGTCTCGTTAATTGACCAGTGTCCCACTATCGCACCCGTGGGTCGCAGTGTCCTGCAGGCAGGGGCAGACCGTTGGGAGAGGCAGGTATCGCATCTATTCAGTGCAGTGACAAAAGCCAGGACTACCCTACTGCTCAAAGAGTGTGCCCCAAAAAAACATCAAAAACTGGGCTCACAGCACTTGACTACACTACCTCTACCAGAGGCAATGCTCATTCAAACCATTTTAAAAGACAAACGCTAGGAGGTAAGTGTTTGCCATAACATTTATTTAGTTTTTACTATAGCGCAGCAATTTCCATTGCACTTAACAAATGGTAACAGTGATAAAACAAAAAAAGACAGTCAGAAGTAGGAAGGGCCCACTTGCAAGCTTGCACTCTACAGTAAAATAGGCACTTATATACAAGGGTAGGTATTTGCTCTTGCATAATGGTCACATGGCAATGTTGGCCTAGTGTCTGGAGGATGGGAAAGTGAAGATGAATACGTGAGAATGTGTGTGGACAGTGGCGATGCAATTGAATAGGAAAGTTTATGAAGGCTATGTGGGCAGAAATGGAATATAATATGCTTGACTGAAGAGCTTTCAGACCACAATTGAAGGTTTGGAGACTACCGGCATCCTGCATGGTCGCTGGGGTTGCCCTACATAACGGGGGAGATTTTCTAAGCTAAAAATGCGGTAAAAACCCTGTTATCTGGGTTTCTACTGCATTTTGGGATGCTGTAAGCAACCCCCGCCGGGGGGCATCTCCAGAAAAATCTGGTGATGCCCCATAGAACCCAATGGGCTTCTACCGCAACCCTCCGCCGCCCCGCACGGACCCCCGCCGCCCCCCCCATCTGTGTCCGGGCATCACAGAGCTGTGCTGCCCGGACCTGTGACCTCCTCCTCCCTGCACTGATCCTCTTACGGGTGCAGGGAGGAGGAGAGCCCCGCGCAGCAGCGCCGGGTAAGGGAGGGAGGGGAGAGCCGACGGGTCCCCATGGGACCCGCTGAGTATCGCAAAGGACAGCTCTTAACGCAAGAGCTGTCCTTTGCCATAATTATCGCATATGTTACTGCATATGCGATAATTATGCAGGCGATGGGCGGCGGAGCTGGGGAGCGGATGTTAGAGCACCCCCCCCAACATCCTGCCCCATAAACCTGAATGTAATCCATGGGTGCAGCTGCCAGCTCTTTATCTTTTCTTACTATACTATACTAACTTCCGGCAGGGGCCGTGGATGGTCACATGCACGTGGAGCTCCCACTGAACACTCGGGTAGTGAGCGAATGTCCACCGTGGGGTCTCCTGTGACTGAGGCAGCAATGATGCCACAATGCCTCTATTGTCGGACACGATGTCCCCAGCTTGGAGATGGGCAGCACCCAGCCATCAGGATCCTATGTCACAGCCCCGGTGGCAAATCCCTTGGCCTGGAGGGTCCGCCAACAGAAAACTCTGATGGTGGGAGCAAACCGCCTACAGAAGACCCTGGCGGGGAGTGGAATCCAGCCAGGTGGTCCCGGCGAAAAGACAGGATGCACAGAGATCCTGACTATGGGTGAACATCCTTGCCTGCAGGATCCCCTCGGTAAATAGAGCAGTGGCCCTCACAGTGAGAATCCCCAGAGACGGTAAGGTTCTTACCTCAGAGGGGTGGGGAGTGGGGGGCAGCAGCGATGGGCCAAGCAAAGGCCCAGTCTCGGACCCACTCTTCCCACACTATGGCCCACCCCACAGCCTCGGCCTCAACCAGGCCCACGGACATGCTTGCCACTCCCTAGCTGAGAAGATTGAGACTTAGCCATACAACATGCTGAATAAGAAAAATGGCCTGTTGGGCCTGGAAGTAGCTATGACCAAGATGGTGCCACTGCTGGCTGCCTAGGAGCTGTGCAGCTCAGCCAAATATATTAACCATGATATATATATATATATATATATATATATATATATATATATATATATATATATATATATATATATATATATATATATATATATATATATATATATTACTGTCACTGTTTAGTTGGCTGTTGCAATGACCAATTACCACCACTGATTTGGCTGCCTGGGTGCTGTGCTCAGCCAAAATAGGTCCCCTGTGTCTCCCCTGTACTTGTCCTCCACCCTCACATGTGCTCCAGAATGCTATTCACACAACATTCTATGGCACGATTCTGGTAGTGATGTTGATGTGTGAATTGGAGCATTACTGTAGTGGTAAGGACGAGTAGGAGGAAATCCATTCTGCATTAGAGCACAATGAATTTCCTCTTTACAAGTCAGGGCATGATGTGGGTTGGACGGCTAAAGCCCAGCAGATTGCACCAGTTAAGTGGTTAAAGATTTTAATGCAGCAGAATTAAAATAGGTTTTACATTAGAAGAATAAATCATCACAAATTATATAAAGTAGGGAGAAAGGGGATTGTAGGTGAAGTAAGGTACTGTACAGGGTAATAAAGGGACAAGAATTTTACCTCTGTACTATATGGTGCCCCTACAACACCACTGCAGCAGTCACCATGTACTTACATCGGTCTACTCTTCCCCCATATCATTACGTATATGTACACTCTATATCATTAACAATGTGCAATCCCTCAGGACGTTCGTGATCGTACATGCACCCAGCCAGGTCCAGTAGCTCCTGATATCACACTTCGTCTAATAAATACCCAGCTTCTCTAAATCGCAAGCATACAATGTGCATCAGAATCATGAGCCTTTTTGTTTAGCTTGCTGCGCAGGCCTAAAAGCCTGGTAAGGATAGCATATGTTCCTCCTACACTCTTTTAGAACATAAGAATAGGCTTCTGGTTTACAGTAAGTGCTAAAATTATTCAAACAAAATTCAAGCAGCAACATTTCCATACAGTTTTTAATAGCTAATAAATTTAAAAGGAAATTCCACTCAAAACCATAGACAGGTTTTTTTTTTTTTATCAAAAGCAGGATACATGTACATCCATCATCTTCCCCTGTTAGCAATGCAATGTACATAGGCTTTTTTTTTACTGTGAACCAATAGACAATGAGGCAGATGTATTAAGCCTTAACAAGAGATAAATGCAAGGTGATAAAGGGGCAGATGTATTAAGCCCGGAGAAGAGATAAAGTGGAGATAACTTGGAAGAGATAACGCACCAGCCAATCAGCTGTGTTTGAAATATGACAGTTGGGATCTGATTGGCTGGTGCATTATCTCCTTCCACTTTATCTCCAGTTTATCTCTTCATGAGGCTTAATACATCTGCCCCATTGAGAGATAAACATCCAGCCAAATCACATCCTAAGTGCCATGTTACAGGCTGTGTTTCAAAAAAGTCAGTAAGGAGCTGATTGAAGAGAGATAAACTTCCAGCCAGTCAGCTACTTGCTGACTTTTTTCAAACACAGCCTGTAAAATAGCAGTTAGCAGGTGATTGGCTAAATATTTAGCGCTCTTTATCACCCATGCATTTATCTCTTGTTAAGGATGAATACATCTGCCCCAATGCCACTTAAATAATACAACTAGTTTGAGTATCAACATTACTAAGAATTAGCATAAGTGGAAGGCAGTCAGACTCAACCAATCAATATTGGCCGACGACTGCCAACATCAGTGTTTGTATATTGCTTCAGGAGACACATAAAAAAAAAAAAAGTTACAATTTATTTCCAGAGCAGGTGGTTTCCTAGCATGTAATTAACCCACACTCTATTAAAAGGTGTAACACTCAGCACTACCACACAGAATGATATTTAGGTACAGTCCTTCAAAATCTAAACATACATATTATTTCTAAAACAGACCTGCTGAGGTTCATAAAGGTTTCTTTAGCTAAACCAAATAAACCTGCCGACCGAAGTAATCATTTTTCAGCATAGCATACGTTTTCATATAAACATTACACCACATCCAGATGCATAGGTCTTGCAGCAATTCCCACAGCTTTCAATAGGCATAATCCAGTATATTTATTTTATGTTCTATCATTACCAGGTCATCCAAGGTTGTGTTTACGGAATGGATTCTTTACTACAAACTTACACAATAGGTCTGAAAATGGAAAATACCACTGTAAATTCTATTTTGGCATAAGACAACTCAAAGCTCATTCACATATTGGCGAGATAGTCAGACACAGCCCAACCACTCTCTGGAGAACGCACCAATGCCAAATACAGATCAAGGTTTGGCAAATACTGCAAATCCAGTGCACTGTGATCAGTGTCTTGTGTAGTAAAGGGGACTTGAATAGAATAGAATTCCTTTATTCGTCTCACAATGGAGAAATATGCATTGTTACAGCAAGGTTCAAAGTACAGATAAGAGTAGTTGCCCAAGCAGGGGGTTCTGTTATTCTTACTTATTAGGATCAAGGAAGTTGTTCCCGAATGGTGAGCCTAGGCTCCCTGGGATGCCTCAGGTTGGTGGTCCATAACCAAATCAAATTAGTTATAGTCAATGAAATAGGCAAAATCAGTGCTTGTGGCTTCCAATCATAAATTATGTGGGTAAATTAAAGTGAATCATGTTCTTCACCATGGGCCTAGTGAGGCCTTTCTAGTTCACTCTGACAAAATCCTTCTTAGATGGACAAAACCATGTGCACTTCAGGTGGGGCAGATGTAAAATGTGCATTCCCGGCTTCCTGCAGGCTATTACATTTAACCCCCACACAATATAGAAGTGTCAAGTATTCCTTTTGATATGAATATATAGCTTATTTTTAAAAGTGAAACTTTAATGCTGTACTTGTCCCCCCCCAGAGTTACACAACCTGGCAGCACTCAGGCCAGGCATCCTACACTGCATGGCGTATTGAGGCTAGATTTAGTACGGACACATCTGTATTTAGTAATAGGGATAATCATGCTCAGAGTATGTGCATTCCTTCTCAGGTAATTTTCAGACAGGGAACTTGGGGTTAAAGAACAGTCACTGCTACAGGATTCTGAATAAAAAAAAAAAATGAAATAAAAAAATAATAAGGATGCATTTGTTTTTTTCCTATATCGGTATGCAGTGGCAGATTCACCACGGCATGTGCATGAATGTGAGGCTGTCTGTTTCCCAGCGTGGCTGCATCTTCTCCCGGTGATCAACCTCACTTCACCATGGCCGCAGGGACTTATCTATGCCCTGGGGATGCGGACAGGACAGGACCAGGGGGGGAGAGGTGAGGGTTGGGTCAGATGAGCAGGGGAGCAGACTATGCTGCTGTGATTCATACCTGCATTATGACCACGGGGTGAAGGAGGGTGATGAAGAGTTGGCTGGCTGTACAGGGAGGCAGCCCCCTGCACAGGGGAAGAGGGTAGGAAAGAATACAGTAGGTAAACTGAACTGCAGGGAGGCATCCACTGTGACCACGTTGGGGAATAGAGTACAGGAGGGCAGGCTGTTCCCAGCCTGTCACACCTACATGACAGACAGCAGCTGAGTGAAGCGCCTCCCACACCCCCTGTGACAGCAGGGAATATAAACCCTAAAGTGGCGGGTAAATGGGCAGCCCAACAGTCCTAACCCTGTATTGAATACCCCCCTAAATCTGGCAGCCAAAACTGCAGGTTTGGAAAGCACTGCATAGCCTTTAAATGTGCTAAACATTTGCTATAAGATGAATAATAAAATGGATTTATGTGCCTTAAATCTTAGCCAAGGGGTAAGAAAGAAAAGGTATGCAGCCAGTAATTTGTTCTAACTACAAACTACTTACAGTGCATCTTATAGAAAAGGAATAATAAATTAAATTTAAATTTAAAAAAACACCTATTTAAATTTGCTGGCAAGAAAAGAAACATCTTGCAGCCATGTGCAAAAAACAAAATGGTACAAAGCAAAGAATGCTGTACTGCTGTAGTAATCATTTTAATCATGAAAAGTCTATTGCTGCTTAGCCAAAAATAGTTTTCCATAGTCTAAATTCTAGGTACTGGCACTACATAATAGAAGAACAATTTGTATTAAGCATTTTCACTGACTCAAGACTCAACTTGTATTAGCTAATCTTCATTTAAGTAAAAATGCCCATGCACGGTACAATGGTGCTCTGCGATGCGTGCTCCCGTGGGCATCCCATCGCACAGCACAAAGTCTGTGCAGCCCGTGCTTTTAGTACTAGATGGCATTGTATCTAGTACAAAAAGCACGGTGCTGTAGCACATTGTATGCTGTTTGTACTAGATGCTATGCAATATGGTACTAAAAGCATGGAGTTCATCCCACCGTGTATGGGCACCTTTAGTTAAAGAAAAACCTGACACACAAAAGCTAGCATAAATTTGAAAGATTTCTGGTGTATTCACATCTAGAAAATTTCAAAATAATGGGGGGGGGGGGGGGGAGAAAACAGCCGCAATCATTTTCCGCAGAAAAGAACGTTTCTGAATAATTGTCAGAATTGTTGCTATGTACTAATAATCTAATTCAGATTTCTCAGAACCCTCCTGCAGACCAGTAATACTGCTTTCACATTGCAGAAATGGGTAATGACACGGTATTCTTAAATGGGACTTTAAAACGGGTCTGAGCCTTGAGACCTTTCACATTGCAGGTGAAAACCGTTTTAAAAATCATTTAATACCATTCAAAATTCAACCCGTTTAACCCCCATGGGACACGTTTCAAGCCATTGAAATAGAGCCATTCACACTGCCTTAAAAACGGCTTTAAAACGTGTAGGACTCTGCTTTTTAACAGTGTTGAAATACCGGTTATCTTTAACCGGTAAATCAACTTTGGCACTTTCACATTGCAGCCTTAAACGTTTTAATATGGGAAAAAAACGGCAATATACCGTTTTAAAAGTGCAATGTGAAAGGGGTATTAGTGTTGCAGATTGCAGTTCCTATTATTATTATTTATGTATGTAATGTCATAAATAAATGCTACTGTATATGTTTTTTATAAATCATCTTGTGTATGTATCTTAAACTGGCCATACATCTACAGACTGTCAAATCTGGATGATTGGAACAAAAACCTGAATGACAGCATTTCAAAGCAAATGGTCAACTGTCATCTGCTCTCATCCATTACCAGGTTTGTGTTCCAACCAGATCTGACAATAAATCTGTAGATGTACAGTATGGCCAGTTTATGGAAGGGGATTCACCCATTATTGATAGATCAACACCATCCCTTTACTGCAGTGAATGGAATGGGTAGGTGTCTATCGGATTAAAATGCAATATCCACTTATTTTCATTTTACAATGATTAACACCGCAGAGCCACAAATCTCCCTGTGCTCCTGTATAAGCCGATACAAGCATTAGGTCGACAGGGTCTAGGTTGACATGGGGTTTTTCACTTTTTTTTACCCGAATGTCGACACAGTCAACATGAACAGTTTCAGTGCACCACTTTCGCTCGCAATGCTTCAGGCACACTATTTTATTCTCCCACCATGCCCTAGTGGATGTTAGGGCATGAAATACCGCATGTCGGCTCAAAAACAGTGGAAAACCCCATGTCGACCTAGACACTGTTGACCTGATGCTTGTGTTGACCTAATTTCCTGTCGACCTAAACCCATGTCGACCAAAAACCATGTTGACCTATCCCCTAACGGTGTCGACCAACTTGCTGTAGACCCAATGAACGTATCCCATTTGAACACACATACAACACAATGGGCAGTATTCAATGAGCATTTTGGCGATGTGCAGCGAATCCTGTTAAGAATTCGCTGCACATTCGCCACTGCTCGCCGCGTTCCGGAGCCTTGCCGGCTCCAGTATTCGAGTCAGGGGCTCGCTGCCCCTGACCGGCGAATTTAAACTCCTGCGGCGATGCCGCAGGGAGCCTGAGGACGGCGGCAGGCAGGGAGATGGAAGTCTCCCTGCCTGCCCCAGAACGTTTGTGGGGGGAGGTGGGCTCCCGGGAGCCAGGCAGCACAGGCTGTCCCCCGGGGGTGCCAGCAGGGGACCGGGTATATTCACTACACCCGATCTTGCATATGTAATGATCGGGTGCAGTGAATATATGAATATCTAATGAGCGGCTCGGCTCCCGGCCCCCTGCTGGCTGGTCTGTGTAAAAAAAAATGCTTACAGCACATGAATAAAAATAGCATGCCCCTCCTCAGAATAAAATTCCTGATTTTTTGACACCAAATGTAAAAAACAAAACACTTTATTTTAAAAGTTCACATTCCACTTCACCATAAAAAGATAGCGATTGCTACTCGGTGAATCGTGGCGAAAAAAACCTTGAAATGTATTCGCCATCTGGTCATTGAATAGGGTGATTCACCGTTTTAGTCAAAAATTCGCCTTACAGCACAAAATCGCCATAAAAACATGGCGAATCAGCCTCATTGAATACCGCCCAATGTAGAGTATCTTCTTTACAAAATATATACTATGTGACACATAATAGACGTGCATCTTAAGGATAAGTGCAATACAAAAATCAAATGCACTGTAGGTAGACATCGGATTTAGCAGAATACCGCTACACTATTTTATTTTTTCATATAAGAATTATGTTGATTCATATGTACTAGTTTGGCTGGAAGCCTGGATTTACACAATGCAGTTGAACAAATACAACTTTTCAGAGTGCATTGAATAAGGAGCAAACACTCTGTTATACGAGTTAGTAAACACTGCAGTATTTCACATACTCTAAAATTCAAATGGAAAAGATTGCACAATATATGTTGAGGATTATGTCATAATCTAAAGCAACTTTGTCCAAAAGTTACATGTAAAACGCTTTATTAGTATATCTAAGCGAGGAAAAAGAAAGAAAGGACTCTGTAGAAATTGTGATTATCCAATATCTAAGGGCATAATCAGGCTGGGGCGGCTTTACCTTCCCTCCTTTCTTACATATGTGAAAGGCTAAAAGGTATGTATTCAGTGTTGGTCGTTAGGTGTGTTCTGTCGGAAACCGCATATTCTCCACCTAAAAAAAAGTCTAGTTGAATTAGACTATTCAAGGTAATTTTTTCTCGATCTGGCCCGACAGCCGTGACCCTGGCCTGTTTTCGTTCGACTGCAGATCGCCTGCCGCGATTCAATGCCCCACTTCGCGATCGGTGAAAAGGGGGCGCTTCTGTGTAAACAACCATGGATTGTCGATATTCGGCCGTGATCGCGCGATTCGCGGACGAAATCGACAAAATGGGCCCGACTGCATTTAAAGTCGGGCCCATTCTGTCGATCTGCCTCTTCAATGCTATCAGGAAAGACAGCATTGAATAGGCGTTCACCACTATTTCCCCCGTTGTAAATCATGGCCCAGATTGAATACCCCCCTTAGTCTATTCAATGTCAGATTGTCTAAATGGAGTCAGTCTTTAGACAATGTGAACTAGACAATTTCTTCTGTCAGGACTAGTCTACATAACATTGAATTTTTTTTTTAATGAATCAATGTAATTTATTGTCATTTTGTTTGTAAACATATGTTTTATGTTTAGCAGGGTAATTAAGGGCTAACTGCAGCGCTGGTGAGTATATGTCCCAGATTTTCTGTAGGGTATAAAGAGGAATATTAAACAGTTCTTGAGGAAAAAATATATATATATATATATATATATATATATATATATATATATATATATATATATATATATATATATATATATATATATATATATATATTCCTTGCACTTTTCTTAAAACATCCAATACTTTATTTCCACCAACCAAATCAGAGAAAAAATTTCCTCTTTAAGGAAAAATAATAAAAAATGCAAAAATTGCAATACACATTTAAAAACAGTTATTTCCACTTGAACAAACAGAGCTTTACTTTGAGCTCACCGGACCTCCAGGGGAAGCTATTTTTCTCTCCTCTCCACCTGATGTTATAAATCCACTTTTCACACTAGGACTCCTCTTCTGGACGTCGCACTGCCACTGCGGCTGTCCTTAAGATTACCTTCCGTGTGTTAGGGATAGTGGACAGGGGGCTGATGTCTCCGAGCTAGGTGCATGGCTATTGGAAGCAGGGAGAGGACATATCGACTCCCAACCCAGAACAGATATGAAATATTGGGAGAGACAACTTATGGAAATCAACCCAGTGAAATTAGGACACACTATAACCACAGGAACCAACCCAATGGGGAAATTGGCACACATTACAACCACAGAAAAAATGAGGGACAATACTCACAATATGTTTACAGGAGGAACACAGATCAAAATCATAGAGAGAATTATCACCACAGAAGGAGGAATGAATTTAAGGATTTTTTAGGAGTAGGAGTAGACACATATCACCAAGAGAATCACTGGAGAAGATAAATATAGGGGAAGGCCCAAATAAAAAGAAGAAAAAAACCACTAGAGGAAAAGGGGGGGCACTAAAAAGAAAGAGAAAAATAAAGAAAGGAATAATGTTTTCTTAAAAAAATTAAAAGAAAAAAAAATCCAACACAAAATAGCACAAGATAAAGGAAGTATCAAAATTTATAATATCAGCACTCACAATTTATCTATAGATGAACAAAATGTTCTAAGTAAAGGTTTAAAGTATTGCCCAACTAATGTGGCAAAATCATTTGATTTATTTGTAGATGTACAACGTCACGTGCGCAAATTAGCACTAAAAAGATTTTTTCACAAAAATACACTGACACAAGGGGATAATCAAAATTCAGAGGTTGATGGATTCAGTGGTTTCAGAAAAAAATCAAACTTCAACCCAATTTTCAGTCGAGGCTGTTATGTGGAAACATACGGTAAATTAGTAATAGATGATCTAAAAAAGATGTGCAATAAAAAAAGAAAGAGGAGGTATAATATAACAAAAGCAGAGAAAGAGGCCTTAGAAAATCTAAAAAGAAATGAGTCCATAACGATCAAGCCCTGTGACAAGGGAGGGGGAGTGGTCGTTATGGACACAACAAATTATAATAATAAAATAAAAGCATTACTCACAGATAAATTAACATACAAAAAATTAAAGAAAAATCCGACAGAAGACATAAAAAGAAAACTATATACCTTTATTGAAAAACCATCATGAAAACGGAACTCCATCCGACAAAGAACGAGACTATTTGAATATAGAGGACCCTGTTTTACCCGTAATATACGGGCTGCCAAAAATTCATAAACATGAAAAAGACCCACCCCTAAGACCGATAGTAGCAGGAGTGGGGTCTTTAACCTCGAATTTATCCGAAATGATTGATAAGCACTTACAACCTATAGTGTGTGGAGGTAGGGCATATCTGAAGGACACGATGGATATTATAAATAAATTAAACACCATAAAATGGCAAAAGAGGGATATCCTAGTGTCCGCGGATGTGTCCTCCTTGTACACAATAATACAACACAAAGATGGTTTGGCAGCAATTGAGAAAGTACTAATTAGAGAAAATTGTGAAGAGAAATTGAGAATGTTTATATTGGAAGGTATACAGTTTATACTGGAAAATAACTATTTTTATTTTTATTTTGATAATGCTTTCTTTCTGCAGTGCGCCGGGACTGCGATGGGGACGAAATTCGCCCCCAGTTTCGCCAACACATTCATGGAAGTATGGGAGGAGTCATGTGTGTGGCAGAGGCTGGGGGCGGATCTCGTCCTCTACCAGAGATATATAGATGATGTGATTATGGTATGGAGGGGAGGGAGAGAAGCTCTGGAAAATTTCCAAACTACTTTAAATAATAATAATAATATGGGGATTGTCCTGACATTTGAATCAAGTGAAGAGAGCATACACTTTTTGGATTTAACGGTTTATGTAGAAGAGGATAACATTTTAACAAAAACATATTATAAGCCTACAGATAGTAATTCCTACATTAACAAGAAAAGTAACCATCACCCTATGTGGTTGAGGAGTGTACCTGGAAGTCAGTTTCGAAGGGTAGAAAGAAATTGTACACAGGAGAAAGTATACATAGAACAAACAGAAAAAATGAAAACAGAATTCCTAGTAAAGGGGTACACGGAAGCTGACTTGCAGAGTACACTATTAGAGGTGAATAAGATAGAAAGAAATGTACTCTTAAAAAATAAGAATAAAAAAGACAAAAAAGATGGAAGTCTAGCTTTTGTGACAACGTATAATAGTGACTATAAGAAAATAAAAAAAGTGTTAAATAAACATTGGGGTTTATTAAAATCTGACCCAATTTTAAAAAGCTATATTCCAGAAAAAGCAGATGTGATTTATAAGAGAGCACCCAACATTAAAAATTGGGTTGTGAAAAGTGCTGTAGAGCCAAAAACCACAATGCACACAAGAGTGAAATAAAAAGGTTTTTTCCGATGTGGAATGTGTGCTGGGTGCAAACAAGTTAAAAATAAAGAAGGTAATAAGATAGAAACTTTTGTATCATCTGCTACTGGAAAGGAATACAAAATAGATAATTTTGTCACATGTAATAGCTATAATGTTATCTATCTAATTCAGTGCACATGCAATAAGCAGTATGTCGGCAGGACCAGCCGACAATTCAAAATCAGATTAAAGGGAGCACCTGAACAATATAAGTTTTATATATATATAAGTTTTATATATATACATATATAAGTTTTATATATAAGTTTTATATATATATATATTTTAAAAGTGAACATTCAATGACATAGTAAGTTTTAAAATTATTGATTCAGTTAAAGGCAGTTGGAGAAAAGAAGATAAAAAAAAAGTGATCTGGCACGCGCAGAAATGCGCTGGATTTACGAGCTAGACACACTCCATCCGAATGGATAATTCGACATTAAGTGGTTCTTGTGATCATATCCCCCATTTTTATGTCTCCACTGCCGTACTATATCATTATGCTGTGCACTGTCTTATATGCTATCTGGTTTGGCTGTACTTTTCCCTTAGAAACAAAAGTGTTATCATGATCGCATTTTATAGGGAAGGAAAATAATTTGTATGTATTTTTTATGTAATTTTTCATGTTTTTTTAGATGTGTGTACCACTTTAAGACAACCCAGGAAACTGTATAATGCATAAGAACGCCCTGTATTGAGGAAACCGGACTTCCTGGAGAGGTGTAAATTAGGGAGGGCTGCAATCTCCAGCTGCACCTTGAGAAAGACCAATTAATGGTAGAAACGCGTTGGTGAGCAGCTGGAGACCGGAGCCTGTGGGAGAGAGAGTCACCGCACACAAGGGGAGCAGTCTGTAGCCGCCAAGCGAAAGCCTGAGACATCTGCGGCACTGACCGGCTTTATAAAGATCCCAAGCCTGCTGAAGCACTCCTGAGCGCCGGCATTATAATAATCTTGGACGTAAGACCACGCTGACCTGCAGGCGCTAGCGGGACAGACGGGAGGGTGACACGTGTGCTTCCAATAGCCGTGCACCTAGCTCGGAGACATCAGCCCCCTGTCCACTATCCCTAACACATGGAAGGTAATCTGAAGGACAGCCGCAGTGGCAGTGCGACGTCCAGAAGAGGAGTCCTAGTGTGAAAAGTGGATTTATAACATCAGGTGGAGAGGAGAGAAAAATTTCTTCCCCTGGAGGTCCGGTGAGCTCAAAGTAAAACTCTGTTTGTTCAAGTGGAAATAACTGTTTTTAAATGTGTATTGCAATTTTTGCATTTTTTATTATTTTTTCCTTAAAGAGGAAATTTTTTCTCTGATTTGGTTGGTGGAAATAAAGTATTGGAAGTTTTAAGAAAAGTGCAAGGATCATATATATATATATATATTTTTTTTTTCCTCAAGAACTGTTTATATGTCCCAGATTTTCTGTAGGGTATACAGAGGAATATTACTCACCAGCGCTGCAGTTAGCCCTTAATTACACTGCTTCACTTGTTTCTTGGAAAACAAATTGGGATATAACTTTCCTACCTGGGTTCAGCAGCAGCAGGTGAAGGGAGCGCTTGAGGTGGTGGGGATTAACCCTTTTCCAAATATGTTTTATGTTTATTATTACCCATATGAATATATTTAGATTTTCTTCATTTTTTTTTTTTTTTTTTTTACTATGTCCCCATCGCACCTGCCCCTCTCTATCCCTATAGGAACTGCTCCTCTTTGTCCCAATCACAGCTGCCCCTCTCTGTTCCAATCACACCTTCCCCGTCAATGGCATTTTAATGTCATTTACACACAAAATGCCCCCCATAGCTCCACATACATAATACCCCCTGTAGCGCCATATACATTATATCCCCCAGTGCCATATACACAGTGGCAGCTTTAGATGGCACCATTTAGAATATTTGTTGTTAGAACTATTGCATATATAAGGCTGACAGCCTGTCAGTGTTGCTGCTTACACTGTAGCCAGGGGGCACTTGAAGCAGAGGGGATGGAACTGCCAGGAGCCGGCGGAGGGAGGGGGGGACCTAGATGCTGCTGCCAGGCAGAAGGGGGAAAGATGGGGCTGGGAGGAGGGACGAAATCAAACATTAATATGTTCTCATTTTTACAATACAATATTTAAATGCATTTAAAAGATCTCATTACTGTAAATAAATTTTAGTAGAGTTGTTGCAAATAAAATAAAACTGGGTACAGCCAGAGCCGGTGCAAGTTTTGCTGGGTGGGCGGGGAAGATTAGCGGATGACTGCCGTTCCGGGGGGGATATTTGCTCCTTGGGCGAGGCAGGGGTCAGCCGCCGCTGACCTCAACCACAGGGAAAGGGTTTAGTACTATGCGCGCAACCCGTGGTTGCCTCTGACCTGCTCTGGAAGGGTAGGGGGGTTTGGGTGCAGCCACTGACCTGTAGCAGGGGGGGGGGGGTTACTACAGTTGGCAGGGGGTGCAAACACAAGTAGAAGCAGGTCAGGGTTAGCCACAGACCTACTCCACGGTTGGGAGGGAGACCATACCTTTCCCCCTGAAGACAATGCCCCATCCCGGATGGGATGATTAATGGGCTGGCGGCTGTCTTCCTGCTCCTCATGCGCCAGGCACCTGCTTTCCTCCTTCTTCTTTAGAACTCTGTATCGCCTCCAGTGGCCAGCGCCCACAGGCAAATGCCTAAATCTGCCAAATGGTGGCGCCGGCCCTGGGTGCAGCGAGGCACTTGCAAGGGTGCCCTGGGTTGGTGGTCTAAGACCAATTCAAACTATTTATGGTCCATTTAGTAGGCAAACACCAGTGCTAGTGGCTGCCAACCATAAAAAAATATATGTACAAACAGGAACACAACACTGTCCACTACCACATAACTGAAGATAACAATGATAAACTGTATAAAACACAATTTGTGTAATTTTATATTTCTTTCTGAATTTAGGAATGCTCAGAATAGGTCATTTTATTCATGACTGAACTAGGCTAAGAATATATTTTTAAAACTTTTAGATTACAAAAAAGTATAGTTTTTACACTTTTTAAACTATAGCTTTTTTTATATACAGAGGTGTCCAAGTAATTGATAGATCAGTCTATCTATGATCAGACTATTGTAACTTCATATCTTCTTTTCTGCACACATCAGGTATATGTAGAGAAGGTAAGGGTTGTATCCTTCATATTTTCCCTGTGGTTGCAAATTGTGGCATCATGCTGTCGGATCAACAGTGATCAGCCCCATGGCAAGTACTGGGGCGGGAAACAATAAATCAGATTGATCTGCATTTTTTCCGCTGAGAGTGGCAGCTGCTGGAAGATTATCTTCCAGCAGCCACCTAGCGGGAGTTTCTCAGTAGGGGCATAAGATATGAACAGCTCATGGAAAGCTTAGCTTGGTGCGGTCAGGTTTGATACCACCATGTCAGACCCGTGGTTATAGAATTACTACATCCAATGACAGAAGAGGGTCTTCCTCACATCACCACATGTCAGTTCTCATCTATGTCTGCAACTTTGTCATTTTCAGCCAGCCAGACCTTCCATGAGAACATTATATCACAAGCTTTTTGAATAACGTTGACAAGATGTTTGTAGGTTAGGTGAGTGACCAAGACCAAAATAATGTAAACTGTAGTTCTTTATGAGCCTTTTCACCTTTTAAAAGGACTTAACCATATACAGTTAAAATATTTATATGACAGATATTATTATTATTATTATTATTAATAATAATAAAAAGAATAGAATGAAGCCAGATTAGAATGTATTTGCTTAATATACAAATAACTGGAATCGCTTTGCTGACATTTAAAAAATATCAAAAAGTTGATTTTCAGAGCATTTATTTCCAGTGGAATGCATTGAAAAGGCTTGCGAAGAACAGATAAAGTACACATTTTTTTTATTATTTAAATGAACCATTCATACTTTTCATATATCTAAATATTTTTTTTGTCTTAGAGAAAAGAAACAAAAAAAATACTTACTTTTGTAAAGTTAAACTCAGTGATCCAGTGCAGCTCTTAATCTTGTTTTGGGCCTCCAAGTGAGTCATTCCGTCAGTGCTTATACCATCAATGGTAAGGACCACGTCGCCAATCCCAATGTTTGCTCTAGCAGCCTTCCCGCCATCACTCAACTAATAGGAGAGAACAATAAATAAATCATCAAGTTGTGTAAAAGCATTAAAAAAAAATATTGGATAACTTAACTTTTCAGGTTAAAAAAAAGTTGAACAGATCTAGAATCAGCTGTTTACAGTTCATAAGCATTTTATTGATACACCTACACTGTCATAATATCCAAATGCTTAGTGCAGTTTTTTGCAAATAATTCAAGAATACTCAGAATAATCTTTTTTTTTTCTGCAAATGAAAATAGGTTTCAAGTCCTACAGGGAAAAAATTACATAAATATTTTTCTATTCTTTCATAACAACTGGATAGAGGAGTAATGTTGCATGACTACTTACTACTTTTTCCCATGTATATTGTTTTGATACAGTTAAAGTAGATTTTTTTTTATACTATGTTGGGGGAATTGAAAAGAGATAAAGTACCTACTGTACCAATCAGGTCCTGTTATTTTTCACAGCCTATAACATGGCAGTTCGAGACTAGATTATTGGTGCTTTATCGCACTCCATCTACAAGATAACATGTCTATATGCAGGGGCAATGTATGAACAGTCTGTAACATTGACCGTTTCAACAACTAAAGATATGGATTTGACAGCTGCAGGTGTCATTGCCCATACACCACCGCAGCAATCGCACGGTTGCTGGCTGTGGCGGCTGCCGCCTTCGCTCTGATCTGCAGCGCTCACGAGAGTAGAAATAATTTGTGCATTCCCAGGGGAGCCAGTCGGGAGTGGTAGACAGCACATCTGCACTAGGCTGATGCACTGTGGGGGGGGGGGGTCTGGCAGTGACAGTATATCATACTTTTTGTCAAGCTCCTGATGGACACAACAGCTTACATCCAGAGGCGGAACTCTCAAAGGAAATGGAAGCATTGGCCTCCATGCACCACCTGTGCCTAGCAGCAGAACAGGCAGTGGTCATAGCTGGATCCATCTGTGCAGTCTGGGAAGTGACTGTTTTTTGTTGGCAGCTGTCTGATACAATCTTTTTACCTTTATTATTACAACATTGAGTGTATGAGGTCATGCTGCACCACCAACAGAGGGGATCCAACAAACAGAAGCAGCAACCAAGAGAGGAACAGAGATATAACAACTAAAAAACAAAAACACAGTGATCGCTACCCTGCAGCCTGCTGCCAGTATGGGGTTTATTTACTAAGATGGGAGTTCGATGGAGATGGGATTTTGCTATAGGCACCTTCTAGAATATAATAGATATAGTCTTCAATAGAACTCCCATCTTAAAAAAAAATGCTATGTTCTTAGTCCTCATGTTACAACAAGTGCATTCTAATACCCCTTTTGGACCAGCTCTAATAACTCGGGTTTTTGCACGGGAGCGCTCATAAACTTGGGTTTGCAAGCAGTGTAAGCGCTAGCGCGGGATTTCAACACGGCAGATCGTGGTGTAGTGTAAACAGGTAACCTGGGTCAATGCGACCTGGGACCCGTTCACTGCAATGGAGCAGCAGTAAAAGAAAAGATGCACTTGTTCCATATCTCAATCTGTGGAAAACAGGCAGAGTAATTACATTTCTGACCCAGAACAATGGATTAACTTAGGTGTACATATTTCAACTAAGCCATAAAACAATTTGTTGCTGGTAGTGAGGAATGCAGTTAAGAACCACTGCTAGAATTAAAATGAGAACTACAGAATTAGGGGGCAACCTCCTAGATATCGAAGAAAGCAGGCAAATCCCACAGAAACCCATACTTGCTCCAAAATGGGCAGAATAAAAAAAAAAATGGTATCCTTATTGGGGAGAATTCCAACTGAACACATGAAATTATTACTGGTTATAACTATAAATAGCAACAGAGAAGCTCAGGCATTGAATAGGATAACCATTTAAAACTATAGACATATGCAATCATGATTACTTACACAGTTACAGTAACTGGCCAGGGCAGTTCTCAGTTTCTATTCTAGCATTACCCAGACTGTAAATATTAATTTATTATAACCTCAGCTGCATGCTCCTGTGGGATGAAGTCTGCGGAGAGGGGATATTTTAAAAGCATCACTATTACAGTGCAATGACATACTGCTTACAGGCATCAACAGTATGACACGCACTATACGAGGCAAAGGTCAATTGGATCTGTTGCTTAACTAAACAAGTATGGGCCAAGAAATTTAATACAGAGGGACTTTACTTTTAAATGTTATCTCCAGACATCTCTGTACAATGACATCAAGAATTAAGAAGAATTGAGAGTTTCTAAATCTAAAGAACAAGACACCTTATTCAAACAGTCAATTGATATTTAAAATGATTATTTGCTGATGGGAAGGTTTAGAGAATAAAATCTACTTTCAGATATAAATAAGGTGTGGTCTAAAATTTCTTAGGTCGAAAGCTCATAAACATTCTGCGCTGGTGGCTAGATTACAAGTCTAAAGAGTCTTAAACTAGTTAAAGTATCTGCAATCCATTTTAAGAGGGCAATTTTGTTCAGAGCGATGTCTGCAGAATGCTGGATGTTGGACAGAGGCACTCTGTAACCATTTTTTTAGCTGATCTTTTATTGCACACTGCATAGGAAAACAAGCCAAGATTTCCTACTGTATTGAATCCTGTGCTACAGGCAGCAATTGTGACTAGCCATTGACATAGTTTAGCACTGCAGAGGAAGAAGTGCCACTTGTCTAAATTAATTGAGCCCATTATAAAAAAAAAAAATTATGTGGAACTGGAGCTTGGGATAGACACCCCAGCAATAGCTGAAAAAGTGGGTTGGGAGTGCCATTTATTACAGAATATATATATATATATATATATATATATATTTATTTATTTATTTATTAAGCCAACCAGAGAGACCCTCAGTCTCCTGGAACGACAGGACCAGCACACCCTTATATTAGATGCAAAAAGTGTATTTATTGAAGCATCGTGTCAATCATCATAAAGAGATAAAAATTCATCATACTTAGCAGTGACTGGCCAAGGACTGAAGACAGCAGCATACAATCATGCACAAGTGCCCTGACGGGCTGTTTCGGTAAGTACCTTTCTCAAAGGGCATCAAGCTTACACTGACACTGAGCCTCTATATAAGGTGCAAAATCCACCTGTGACAAATAAACATCAATTACCTGGTTCATGCAATCCACACTTCATTAACAGAGCCTCATGGACGCTGCAACATGAAAACGGAAGCGCACACAGCAGGCGGAACCACTGTTCATGTGTGCGCAATCCGGGGGAAGAAAGAAAGGTTCCCAGTAACCAGAAATGATGTATGCCGTTTCCACGGCAACCCGCCGCTGCCCCGTCTGTGTGCGCACCACAATCACTTGCGTGCACAACACAGTCACAGGGGGAGCCGCTACTGGTTACCAGGCAACGGACATACACAAATCCGACTTCCTGGTTCTCACTTAACCACCAGCGTGTCCGCAACAATCGCCTGGTCCCCACCTGATCTAAGCACCCTTCACTAGTTACATGCAGCTGCTCAAAATACATAATAGTGGGTGAATGCATGATACCAGATAACAAACAGCTGGATGAACAGAACATGATCAGAGTGAAAGGACCATTGTAGAGACATAAATGGTAAGCCATAATACTGGTGGGTAAACTCGTGGGGTCAATTACATATAGCAACCCTCACATAAAAATAAGGTTCAACAAAACCACAATATACTGTAAAAGCGCTAAATAGTCTCAATCATGTCATAAATCACTCTGAAACCGTCCTGTCCAACTGTCACATAAACACCACAAATTACTATCAGAAAAAACACTAAACAAGAAGGAAGATTAGTATGTGATAGCAAGTAGAAAACATGGAATACACTACTTACACAAACTTATCAAAAATCAACAAAAAATTAACAAAAAATTCTGTGGGAGAGCTGAATCAAAAATGGCCTATGCTGGGTCCTAGACTCCTACTACTCATTATAAAAATACTGACATGTTCAGTTCCTCATTAAGGCCCAACGGTGCCATCGCTTGTAGCGTGTATGTCCAGTAACACTCACGTTGTAGAAGTAACATTTGGCGGTCTCCACCTCTCCTCAATGGCATAATATAATCAAATGGTAGAAACTTAAAGTCACTCATCCGGTGTCCGGCTTGAGCGAAGTGTCTCGCAACCGGTGGTGTCGATTTGTCTAGGAGTAGGAGTCTAGGACCCAGCATAGGCCATTTTTGATTCAGCTCTCCCACAGAATTTTTTGTTAATTTTTTGTTGATTTTTGATAAGTTTGTGTAAGTAGTGTATTCCATGTTTTCTACTTGCTATCACATACTAATCTTCCTTCTTGTTTAGTGTTTTTTCTGATAGTAATTTGTGGTGTTTATGTGACAGTTGGACAGGACGGTTTCAGAGTGATTTATGACATGATTGAGACTATTTAGCGCTTTTACAGTATATTGTGGTTTTGTTGAACCTTATTTTTATGTGAGGGTTGCTATATGTAATTGACCCCACGAGTTTACCCACCAGTATTATGGCTTACCATTTATGTCTCTACAATGGTCCTTTCACTCTGATCATGTTCTGTACATCCAGCTGTTTGTTATCTGGTATCATGCATTCACCCACTATTATGTATTTTGAGCAGCTGCATGTAACTAGTGAAGGGTGCTTAGATCAGGTGGGGACCAGGCGATTGTTGCGGACACGCTGGTGGTTAAGTGAGAACCAGGAAGTCGGATTTGTGTATGTCCGTTGCCTGGTAACCAGTAGCGGCTCCCCCTGTGACTGTGTTGTGCACGCAAGTGATTGTGGTGCGCACACAGACAGGGGGCAGCGGCGGGTTGCCGTGGAAACGGCATACATCATTTCCGGTTACAGGGAACCTTTCTTTCTTCCCCCGGATTGCGCACACATGAACAGTGGTTCCGCCTGCTGTGTGCGCTTCCGTTTTCATGTTGCAGCGTCCATGAGGCTCTGTTAATGAAGTGTGGATTGCATGAACCAGGTAATTGATGTTTATTTGTCACAGGTGGATTTTGCACCTTATATAGAGGCTCAGTGTCAATGTAAGCTTGATGCCCTTTGAGAAAGGTACTTACCGAAACGGCCCGTCAGGGCACTTGTGCATGATTGTATGCTGCTGTCTTCAGTCCTTGGCCAGTCACTGCTAAGTATGATGAATTTTTATCTCTTTATGATGATTGACACGATGCTTCAATAAATACACTTTTTGCATCTAATGTAAGGGTGTGCTGGTCCTGTCGTTCCAGGAGACTGAGGGTCTCTCTGGTTGGCTTACTATATCTATTTGTTCAGACCTTGAACCCCTGCCTGAATTACATTGGAAAGTGTGCGTTTCCCACAGAATATTGTATATATCCTTTTGGACTTTTTGGATAGGCACCTCGTCTGAATTGGTTTTTAAAGGTAGTGCTGTGGCACTTTTTTATACAAAACAAGTTGTTTTTCCTGTATTATCGTTCTATATAAGGCAATGGAATTACACCTGGAGGATATTACAGGCACTAAACGCTTTACTGATAAGGACGCAAATAAAATCCTGTTTTCAGGTACCGAAGAATTGGCACTTAATAGAGATACGCCATCCGAAGTATTTGCCGATTTATTGAAGTTACGAAAGAGGCTGGTAGAACTGGAACTACACGGGCTGACTCTCTCCCAGTATCATAGGGAGGGGCTCATTCCCCGTGGGTTCCGAATAAAAAACCAGCCCACCATCGGCCGTCTGAATAAAGACTTCTGTAAATCTTGGTGCCAGATACTAAACCAATGCAGTAGGGATCTCATTGTATTGGTGGTACAACAACTTAATAGCGATATATTGAGCGTACAGAAGGAAATGGAAGTTTGTGAAGGTGCAGGATTGGATGTGGTGAGGGCTGATACTAGCAGTTATTGGCTTGCTAAGTTGGAGGAATCAGTGGCAACATTTAAATCTGAGCTTTTGTTGTTCAAAAAGAACAAATATAGGCGGGTAAAGGAAGATTACAGAGAGTTACGGGTGTACCCGTGGCTGTCAGGGCAACCTAACAGGAGACCTTGGAGGGGTAATTTTGTAAGAAGGCGACGTGGTGATACTAGACAGCCAGATTATCAATTTACGGACTTTGACTCTAACACGTCTCAAAGTGACACTGAACCTACGGGCAGATCACACCCTAAGACTTTTTTAGGGGAGACATCCCAGACCAAAGGCAGGGGGAGAGGAAAAAACCCTGCAGGAGAGGGGGGATCAAGCACCGCAAAAGGCAGAACCCAGAGGGAGGGCAAGAGGTGATTGTATACAATTTATCTGATTACCAACTTACAGCGATTGAATTAGCTGTCCTTAATAAGGGGTTGAGTTTTGTTCAAACTTTCAGACATAATCCCTTCGACTGAAGTGGAACTGTACAAGTTCCAGAGGCAGTTGAAATTAAGGGATTTTTTTTCTAGACAACCCATTGCCCCCACTGGACAGGATTCCACGAATCCACAAACTAAGTCCTTTAAAGTTCGGTCTAAATTTGAACCGCAGGTCAACAACCCCTCGATTGATACATTTATGCGCCTGGTGCGTCAGGATATTATACCACAAATGAAGAGATCAAAGGTCCGTAGATCTAATCTGACTGTCTTAGAGCAACAGGCATTGCAATCTTTAAAAGAGAACCCGTTGATTATGGTGTGTCCGGCCGACAAGGGCGGGGCAACGGTAGTTCTTAACAAGATTGATTACATCAATGAAATTCTTAGGCAATTGTCTGACAGTACGTGCTATAAGCAGTTGAGAATGGATCCCACGTCGTCCTACAAACGTGAATTGGATTCTATCTTACAGATGGGTTGTGTAAATGGGTGGGTGGATGATGATACATTTGGATTCTTAATGCAGGAAAATCCTAGGGTACCACTCATTTACATATTACCCAAAATACACAAGTCAATGGTCTCCCCACCTGGGAGACCAATTATTTCCTCTATTGGGTCCCTGTCACAACCGGTTTCCCAATATGTGGATCATTTTTTGCAGTATGTGGTGCAAAACACGCCATATTGGTTGAGGGACACCACACATTTCCTCAACAGATTGAGCCAACTTAGCACTCCAACTGATGACTGCATCTTGGTGACACTAGATGTCACCTCATTGTATACGAACATAACCCATACGGAAGGTATGGAGGCAGTCAGAAGATGTTTGGAGGCCAGTCCACACTATAAGGGTCGGTACTCTTTACTTAGTTGGGCGCCCGTCGTGGTGATCGCGGGTACATTTATGTCTGGCCGCGACGCGACCGACGCGATGCCCGCGATTTCCCATTGAAACCCATGTTAAACATGGAAATCGTGTCGGTCGCGTCGCGGCCGGCCATAAATGTACCCGCGATGCCCGCGACGCGATGCTCCCGATTTGCCATAGGAATCAATGTTAAAAGGCCCGATGGCCACGATTTTACTGTTAAATGCCTCAATGGACCCGATTTGGCCATAGGAATCAATGTTAAATGGGCCACAGAGCCCAAATAAGCACAATTAACCCTTAAATGTCCCCCCAAATTTTTAACGCCACCCCACGATCCACGCCAACCCGAAGCGTGGCGAGCGCAGCGAGCCCGCGAGGGGCGGCGGTACGCGTCCTCCGACCTTTTCATGCCCTACTATCCACTAGGGCGTGGAGTGAGAATAGAATAGTGTGGCGAGCGCAGCGAGCCACCGAGCCCGAAGCGTGGCGAGCGCAGCGAGCCCCGCGAGGGGACGCGGATACCTTCACAGTTATACGCGTCCCCTCGCGGGCTTCACAGGTGTCCGTGGCGACGCGGAGACCTGTGAAGCCCGCGAGGGGACGCGTCTACCTGTGAAGGTATCCGCTGCGCTCGCCACACTATTCTATTCTCACTCCACGCCCTAGTGGATAGTAGGGCATGAAAAGGTCGGAGGACGCGTACCGCCGCCCCTCGCGGGCTCGCTGCGCTCGCCACGCTTTGGGTTGGCGTGGATCGTGGGGTGGCGTTACAAATTTGGGGGAACATTTAAGGGTTAATTGTGGCTATTTGGGCTCTGTGGCCTATTTAACATTGATTCCTATGGCCAAATCGCGGGCATTGAGGCATTTTACATCAAAATCGCGCTCAATCAGCCTTTTTAACATTGTTCCCTATGGGAAAATCGCGGTCATCGCGGGTAGCAGTTTTTTATGTACCCGCGATTTACCCGCGATGCCCGCGATTTTTACCCCCGACGCCCGCGATTTCAATCGCGGGCGCCCTTCTAGGTAAAGAGTACCTAAGGGTCCACCGATAGAGTTTTTGTTACAGTTAATTGGATTTGTGTTACACAAAAATTATTTTTTGTTTGACAATTCTTTTTATTTGCAGTTACAAGGGACTGCGATGGGGTCCAATATGGCCCCATCGTATGCCAACCTATTTATGTTTGATTATGAACGGACACACATCATGTCAGATCCAATTTTTTCTAAATACATAGCTCTTTATTTACGTTTTATTGATGACCTGTTTATGGTGTGGACTGGCACCCAATCGCTGCTGGATCAGTTTGTAGAGAAGCTGAATCGGATTGCTGGGTCCATCAGATTTACTTGTGCTAGCAGCACAGCTAGTATCAATTTTTTGGACGTGGAAGTAACAAGGGCAGGAGGAGCCTTTGCAACAAAGGTGTATAAAAAGTCTACTGACAAAAATAATTTACTCATGGCGTCGAGCTTTTACCCACAGCCCCTTAAGCGGGGACTCCCGTTCTCGCAGTTGGTTAGAGCGGTGAGAATAACATCAGATGCAAATGTCCTGAGAGAGACCCTTGATGAGATGGGACAGAATTTCATATCCCGTGGGTATGACATTAATGAGGTTGAGGCGGCAAAAGAGAAATGCCTTACTCTAAAGAGGGAAGAGCTCTTGACCCAGAAGGATAGAACGACAGCAGAGCAACGTATGTTGTTTCCGAACACATACTCCATTAATTCAGGTGCATTAAGAGGGGCCATTCTCAAACACTGGCACATCCTGAGGACTGACCCTATATTGGGTCCACATTGCGTACACAACCCCATGTTTTGCTACAAAAGGAGTTCCAATATTGGACAGCAGGTGGTACTCACAGATGTGGGACCTAAGGCCGTTGGTAACAGCACATGGCTGAAACTGGGAACCGGTGCAAACAAATGCAGTGGTTGTGTGAATTGTAAGTTCATACTTGCAGGCAGTGACTGGCAGAACCCAATTACGGGTCAGAAATACCATCTAAAATATCGTATGGACTGTACAACTAAGTTCACTGTATATATTATACAATGCCCATGTAACAAGATATACGTGGGCAAAACGATACGCATGCTGAAGGAGAGGATCAATATGCATAGGTCCTCTATTAATAAAGCTCTGCTAAAAGTAGACAAATCGACACCACCGGTTGCGAGACACTTCGCTCAAGCCGGACACCGGATGAGTGACTTTAAGTTTCTACCATTTGATTATATTATGCCATTGAGGAGAGGTGGAGACCGCCATATGTTACTTCTACAACGTGAGTGTTACTGGACATACACGCTACAAGCGATGGCACCGTTGGGCCTTAATGAGGAACTGAACATGTCAGTATTTTTATAATGAGTAGTAGGAGTCTAGGACCCAGCATAGGCCATTTTTGATTCAGCTCTGCCACATAGAATTTTTTTGTTAATTTTTTGTTGATTTTTGATAAGTTTGTGTAAGTAGTGTATTCCATGTTTTCTACTTGCTATCACATACTAATCTTCCTTCTTGTTTAGTGTTTTTTCTGATAGTAATTTGTGGTGTTTATGTGACAGTTGGACAGGACGGTTTCAGAGTGATTTAAGACATGATTGAGACTATTTAGCGCTTTTACAGTATATTGTGGTTTTGTTGAACCTTATTTTTATGTGAGGGTTGCTATATGTAATTGACCCCACGAGTTCACCCACCAGTATTATGGCTTACCATTTATGTCTCTACAATGGTCCTTTCACTCTGATCATGTTCTGTACATCCAGCTGTTTGTTATCTGGTATCATGCATTCACCCACTATTATGTATTTTGAGCAGCTGCATGTAACTAGTGAAGGGTGCTTAGATCAGGTGGGGACCAGGCGATTGTTGCGGACACGCTGGTGGTTAAGTGAGAACCAGGAAGTCGGATTTGTGTATGTCCGTTGCCTGTTAACCAGTAGCGGCTCCCCCTGTGACTGTGTTGTGCACGCAAGTGATTGTGGTGCGCACACAGACAGGGGGCAGCGGCGGGTTGCCGTGGAAACGGCATACATCATTTCCGGTTACTGGGAACCTTTCTTTCTTCCCCCGGATTGCGCACACAAGAACAGTGGTTCCGCCTGCTGTGTGCGCTTCCGTTTTCATGTTGCAGCGTCCATGAGGCTCTGTTAATGAAGTGTGGATTGCATGAACCAGGTAATTGATGTTTATTTGTCACAGGTGGATTTTGCACCTTATATAGAGGCTCAGTGTCAGTGTAAGCTTGATGCCCTTTGAGAAAGGTACTTACGAAACGGCCCGTCAGGGCACTTGTGCATGATTGTATGCTGCTGTCTTCAGTCCTTGGCCAGTCACTGCTAAGTATGATGAATTTTTGACTCTTTATGATGATTGACACGATGCTTCAATAAATACACTTTTTGCATCTAATATAAGGGTGTGCTGGTCCTGTCGTTCCAGGAGACTGAGGGTCTCTCTGGTTGGCTTACTATATCTATTTGTTCAGACCTTGAACCCCTGCCTGGCTTACTATATCTATTTGTTCAGACCTTGAACCCCTGCCTGAATTACATTGGAAAGTGTGCGTTTCCCACAGAATATTGTATAATATATATATATATATATATATATATATATATATATATATATATATATATATATATATATATATATATATATAAATAAAGCAGCACTCCGGAGGCAATTTTCGTGAAAGCAAAAGGTGTCTGTATTAAGAGCAAGCTTTCGGGGTCTAACCCCCTTCTTCAGGCACAGACAATGAAGATACAAGTGCAACACTTACCCCCTTAAAATGCAGAAAAGGATCAGGCGTCCCCGCTCAAGTTTGCAAGAGTGAGGATGCGATATGGGATCGGCCGTAGCGCCATCCTACGCTAATATTTTCATGTTTTACCAAGAGGAGATTTTCCTTAACAGACCTGAGATAAGCAGTCACTTGCTCCTGCACACCCGCTACATTGTCGAAATTTTTGTCATGTGGACAGGAGGCTATATGTCTTATGAATTTTGCTAACAGCAGAAAATCGCCCATTAGATACACATACCAATCTGGCACATTTTCTAGATGTATCAATAGCCATTCATGAGAATAAGATATCCACGGATGTCCACTTTAAAGATGTAGCACGTAATACGTTCCGTATGTCTAACAGCCACCATCCACCAGCTTTGAAAAAGGGCTTGCCCCTTTCTCAGATGATATGTGTGGCCAGGCTGGTTAGTGATGTTACACTGCTGCCAGCCTGGTTGGACGTTCTCATTTGTAAATATATCGCAAGAGTTTATGATCCGGCTCTCTTGGCTCAACAAAAGAACAGGGTATTGAATATGCCATGGTCCTCATTGTTAACCCCACGGGTTCGGTCCACTAGTGATGTCATCCCTTGGACCAGCACCTTTTCATTTGCTAATCCGATTTTGAGTCATGCCACCAAGGCGTAGTGGCCTATTGTTAAATCAGACTCGGTTTTCATACAGCCCGCCCCATGGCAGTTTTTAATTTGAAAAATCGCCTTGTGAGAACCGAAATCACAGGCATGGATATCCCCTGTGCCCCTAACACCTATTTCAAACCAGCTGGTTGCTATAGCGGTTATAATTGTATTACTTGTAAGTATATGGTGGTGTGCAAGAAATGTAAAAACCCGCATACCACCAAGGAGTATGACATCCGTACTATGGCTACTTTCATGGGAAACCAGTTTAGGTTTAATTTCCTGACAGAAAACTACCTTTACAAACTAGTGTGACAGATTAAGTTTATTTTATTTTTATGTCAATCAGGGCAGGTTTAGCAAAGAAGTTTCAGACTCTGCAGAGTTTTCCAGACATAGGTTTTCCTGGATCACAAGCTGAAAACATATTCAGAGCCTATTGATTAACTGCCACAAAGAACACTTTAGAACTATTACATTTCATACAAAATGTACCACAGTGGAATGTTTAGTGTGCAGGGCTAGAGAGAAGCTAAATTTAAAAGGAGACAAATCTATTATAGCTCTCTGTCTATAATATAATACCCCTTTTACACTGCCGCAAAAACCCGGGTCAGAGGCGGTGTAAATGGGTCAACCAGTGGCCATTTACATGGGCCTTCTACCCAGGTCCTGACCTGGGTAGAGGCCGTTGTAAATGGTGTCATCACGTGTTGAGGCAGGTGGTATCCTCCCAGCAGCAGCGCCGCAGCAGGGTCCGTGCAGCACTGGGTCCCTGCGGCAGATGGAAACTAGTAGCGCTCGAGAGGGGAGTTATCTCCACATATTGCCCCTCCCACCTCCTTGCCCTCTCCATAGGTACAAGGTACACACTGCTTTTCTGTTGTGCATTTCAGTTGGAGTGCCCACCATTACTTACGATGCACCACGCTGCAGTCACACTGACTCCCAGGCTATCAGGAAACCTGTCCCGTGACGTCACGCTGTGATTCCTCCTATGCTCTGATACAACTTTCCCTGCGCTCAGTCAGCTATGGCCGTACCAGCTGCACGTCTCACCCACCAGAGTGCTGCATGGTATTTGCTTAGTTATCCATATGTTGCTTAGCTGTGCTCCCTCCAGGTCCTGCCCTGTACTTTACTGTGGGTGCTTTCTCCTCCCCCCCCCCCCCTATAATTCAACCAGGAACCCCCTTTGTGCAGTACCCTGGTGGTATCACTCTCCCTGGCCATTTTTAATGACAGCCACAAGAAAAAGCAGGGCTGACCCAGGTTCAGTGTAAATGGTGCAGACCCAGGTCAAAGTGCTGGTGTACAAAGGTAGTTCTGACCCTGGAAACTCCAGTGATCGCAGGTGCACACTAAATATAAATGCTAGACCTTTTAATATCATTGCTATATTGCATTTCTGAGGTTATTGGGGTGGTTCTGCTGGGCCTGTCTCAGAATAGTGTTAGGGACTTTTCCTATTGAGGTAACCTGGACATGGTGGACAAGCCTATAATAATGGCCATCATTATGCTAATAACCTCAGAAATGCAATATAGCATTGATATTAAAAGGTCTAGCATTTATATTTAGTGTGCACCTGCAAACTCCTCCTCCTGCTTGCTGCACACTAAAGGTCTCAGCAGGTAGCAACTCATATGTCCAGGGTGTGCAGTTTAGGGCCCCTCCCCCTATAAACTCCAGTGTTCAAAGACCAGGATCCGACCAGGGATTTTGGTGTAAAAGGAGTATAAGTGTCCTAGTATAAAATCAGGGGTAAACAGCAATCAATATATTTCAGGCAAAATTTTAATCTGTCAAGTAAAACCAAAGCACTGTCATATTAAACTATTTCCACGTGCAGTCACTTATACCCCTTCAGACATACTTCAAAATCCTGGGTTGATGCACATGAATGCGCATCAACCCAGGATTTTGATGTCAGATGTCTATCATCTGTCGTTCCCCTGCTTCCGCCCCATGCACACCTCCTGCCAGCCCATCTTGGAGCGAACAAGGCGGTTGCTTCAGGGTACATGTGCATACTCGTGCATGCACAAACCCCCAACATCGGCCGGGGGACCGAATTTGGTCCACTACAAGCAGGTCTGAATCATCATCACGATCTCGAGCATGCTTCACCAAAATTACAGTGATGTGCGGTCAGGTGAGCCAGAGCTAAGTAAATCACCCGATTTCAACCCAATGAAGCATGCATTTTAACTGCTGAAGACAAAACTGGAAAAAGGTAGAAAGATCACTAAAACAACTGAAGACATCTGCAGTAACGCCATAATCAGGCCCGACTTTACAAAATTCTGCCAGATCAGGTCCAGAAATTGGGCCAAATTGCATGTGTATGACATCTGATTTGCGGTCCCGTGTGCATCAGACCAGAGGTCGGATGAGCTGCACCACTGGCACACACCACTCTGCATCCCTGGTGAGCAGGAGAATATAAAAAAATAATAATAATAATTAAAAAAAAAAAAAAAAAAAAAGGAGTGGCCGCTGATCCCGAAGGGCTCAACGGGAATTGGGTTTGACTTGTCCTTTGGACAAATCAGACTAGTGAAGTGAAGCCTTTAGTGGTTTACGAGTTCCAGATCCCAGGTAGTTAGGGCAAGAAAATAATTACAAAATTAACATTTTAAAAATGTGTCCAATTACAAAAAAAATTTCCTATAAATATTACATGCATTATAGTAATTCTCCATAAAAATAAACCATGGTATATTTGAAACACAGGTTTTATCAGAATCCATACAAATGAACAGACACCCACAAGGCACCAAGAAAAAAAATATGTAGCACAAAAAATGTTTACTTAGAGATGGTTACACCCTATGCTCTAGGCAGTTTTATTCACAAAAGATTCCTTTTAAAAAAAGTACTTTAAAATGTGCAGAATGTAAGGGTTACACCAACAGACCATCTTAAATTATATACTTACTCAGAATTGGATGACGAGTGAATGTAAAATGTGGTGTTAATATGTCCCAGCATTAATTCATGGAAAAAATATTTCATATGCAATACTAATGAAATTTAAGGTGCCCATACACAGGTCCGACCTGGTCTACTTTCATTCGATTTGGACGGATTGGCCCGATATCGGATGAAAAAGTGTTTGACAGCAGGTCGGATCCGAAGTGCATTCGGTTTGCCTTAAAATCGGATCCTGCAGATAATGCAGTATGTGAAGAATACAACATAATAATAATAAATAAATAAAATAAATAATAATCATAATGTATTAATGTTCATGAATACAAAGCAGTGATGGCTGCATAGCATGAGGCACTTGTGTATTATAGCGGTGCTCATCGCATCGCATACCAAAAGGCATGCGATGGTATGCGATGCGATATCGCGCAATGTTGTACAATGTCATACAATTTTAAAATTGTATGACATTGTATATGGCATACAATGCCATACAATGCGATGCGATTAAAAATTGTATAAGCACCCAAATGGGTGCTTACAATGTTAAATACACCCCCACGCCACCCCCCCCCCCCCACTATAAACGTGAACCCGAAGCGTGGCGAGCGCAGCGAGCCCGCGAGGGGCGGCGGTACGTGTCCTACGACCTGTTCATACCTCCACTATCCACGTCAGCGTGGGGTTGAGAATATAAAGTGTGGCGAGCGCAGCGAGCCACCGAGCCCGAAGCGTGGCTAGCCCCGCGAGGGGACGCGGATACCTGTGAAGCCCGCGAGGGGACGCGGATACCTGTGAAGGTATCTGCGTCCCCTCGCCACGCTTCGGGCTCGGTGGCTCGCCACACTTTATATTCTCAACTCCACGCCGACGTGGATAGTGGGGGTATGAAAAGGTCGTAGGATGCGTACCGCCGCCACTCGCCACGCTTCGGGTTCACGTTTATAGTGGGGGGGTGGCGTGGGGGTGCATTTAACATTGTAAGCACCCATTTGGGTGCTTAAAAGCACCCTTTAGGGTGCTTATACAATTTTTCATTGTATAGGGGGCAAAAATCACGTCACATCGCATGCCATCGGGTGTATGGCATGCGATGAAAACATTGTACGACCAACATCGGGGGCGCCGCTATAATACACAAGTACCTAGCATGATTTTGAAATGTTATAGCATATATTTTACTTATTTGTTGAGCAGACACATACAGGTCTGAATTATATTTATAAATTATGAATTATCCGTGCAACATCATATAGTGAACACTTTATACATCATTTAGCCTTTTTTGCACTTACATTTTATTTGCGTGGAAAAATATCAATAGCATAATAAAACAGTTTGCACAATAGCTATAAGTTATTAGCTAAAACAACATCTCATACTCCCTGGTCATGGGAAAATAAATGGGGGTGCACATTTCACTGTTAGAGCTATTTGCTAAACTACAACCCACACATTCCAGCATGATACAATAAACCACATTGCTTTAACTATACTCCCATAATGTATATACACTGATGCAAGTGCGAACAGGCATGGAAAGTTTGGAGTACTTAATGTTGCTTCATAGAAAAAACATTTCTAACACAACACGTAGCAGTTTAACTGGATGGGATATACAACATCAACTGCACAACAAACTGCTGAGCTGAATTCTCATGTTTCACTACTATATAGTCCAAGTAAAGGTTTCCTTGTAAAGTTAGAACTGGCAATTGCAAAGGGAACATATGGCAATCTTTCTGCTCAGTCACTTTCAAACTGTTTTGGTACTGACCATGTTCACAGCCTGCCCCCCTGTAATCACATATTACTAATAGAGATGAGCAGCGGGCACTTTTTCGGGTTTTGGATCTGGATCTCCCTTCCTGTTTTGGATCTGGATTGGTTTTGTCAAAACCACCCTTGCATGTTTTGATTCTGGACATTACAACATAACAACATTAATTTCCACTCATTTCTAGTCAATTTTGATCACTTCGTATAGTCCGTCACACTGGACATAGGCCATCACACTGGACATAGGCCGTCACCCTGGACACAGCCCCTGGACAGTGGACACAGCCCCTGGACAGTGGACACAGCCCCTGACACACTGGGCCCCTTGTATTATGGACACTGCAGCCCATGTACACTGAGTGTACAGTCAGCAGCACTGCAGCCCCTGCGTGTGAGCACTGCAGCACCTAGTTTACTACAAAATACAAAATCAGTCACTAAATAATAAATCACAGCACACGGAGCACAGATCCCAACCACCCTCTTCCCTCTCCTATAATGCGTCTTATATAGAATCCAGATCCCGCGAGAATCCGAGAGCGCGATGATGACGTTTTGCCTCGTTTTTGGTCCGGAATTCAGGCGGGAACTCCCGAGCCAACTCGGATCCTGACACGGATCACCATATTCGGATCTGCCGGATCCCGGAGATACGGACCCGCTCATCTCGAATTACTAACCATTAGGCCTCACTATTGTGTTGGCGAGAGCATAATCACTGTGGAGATAGACAGAGAGGAGATCTTGGAGAAAAATGTGTTATGGTAAAGCAAAAACTTTCTTCCAGGGGTTGCAGTTGGGGGGAGTGGGTGATTGGGCTCATGATAGAGTGAGTGTGTAGGGGTGAAAGAACGGAAAAGGAAATATGTGCACTAAAAATAATGCAATGAAACAGATACGGGGGGGGGGGGGGGGATAAGGATAGAGAACTGTATGTGTTAGTGCTTTATGTTGATTCACAGTGGAGGATTTAGGGGAAGGAGAACATTTTTGACAATTTATTTGCCACTTGTATGGAATTATTTGAGATATTGGAGTTAAATAATGGTGATTATGTAGCCAGAAGTCACATAATGCCACACGGTTTGAGACAAAATGCACAATAAATTCCACAAACAGGGACATTGCGCTCCGAAGATGCGCCTCAAAAATTTACACCGTAATGCCCATTTACAAATTATGCAACATAAATGCTGCTTACCTACATGCTTGTTGCCAGGGGTTCCATGTTCATTTCCATGTGGGATTACAAGCTCGTTGCCAGGCGTTCCATGTTCATTGTAATGTGGGATAACATGCTTATTTCCAGGGGTTCCCACTTGTTGCCATGTGGGATTACATGCTTATTGCCAAGGGGGAATACATGCTTGCTGCCAAGTGGGATTACATGAACGTTGACATGGAGGTTACGTGGTCGTTACCATGGGGGTTACATGGTCAGTGCCATGGGGGAATATATGCTCCCAGTAATGGGGGACAGCTGCTGCCTCTGGGAAGAACTGTATACACTGACAGCCGGGTAGAGAGCCAGGGGCTGCCCAGCTGTATTCACAGAGCTGCATGTACTGGACTCCCGGCCATTTGAAATCTTGCGCTTTTAAATAGCTGGGAGTCTGGAACGTGCAGCACTGTGTGAATACAGCCGGGCAGTCTCCGGCTCTCTGTCTGCATGGCTGTCAGTGCATTATGCATACAGTCCATCCCGGCGGTGGTAGCGGCTGTATCTGTGGGGGGTGGGTAATGACAATGGCAATATTGTAAGGCCTCAAAAATAATAAAAACAGAGGATGGTCAATATATGTAAAAGTAAATATTACATTTGTTTATTAAGTTTCTTACATAGCGCAGCATATTCCGTTGTGCTTTACAATAGGAAACTGTAAATATGAAGCTTGTTGTATCACTGACAGTCAAATAAGTTATGAGGGCCCTGCTCCACACAAAACCGGTGAAAAAGCAGGGGGAAATCTTTACTTCAAATGGTACAAAAGTAGGCACTTTCTTGCCAACCCCTTGAATACTCTACCATAACTAAACATTTGTAAGTCGTCCGTCCGTCCGTTCCCCCCCGTAGGCTGTTCGGGACTGGAGCAGACGTCACACAACTTCCCTTCAAACAACTGTGGTTCCCGGCACTCCCCAAAAACCGTCCGGTTACCACCCACTAACACCGCTTTACTGTCAATCAACTTGTGAGTGGTCAGTGATAAAAAAAAGGTACTCTTTACCTAGAAGGGCGCCCGTCGTGGTGATCGCGGGTACATTTATGTCTGGCCGCGACGCGACCGACGCGATGCCCGCGATTTCCCATTGAAACCCATGTTAAACATGGAAATCGCGTCGGTCGCGTCGCGGCCGGCCATAAATGTACCCGCGATGCGATGCACCCGATTTCCCATAGGAATCAATGTTAAATGGCCCGACCGACGCAATTTTACTGTTAAATGCCTCAATGGACCCGATGTGGGCATAGGAAACAATGTTAAATGGGCCACAGAGGCCAAATAGGCAACCTTGACTGGGAAATGGCCCCCCCAATTGTTACCGCCACCCCACGATCAACGTCAACCCGAAGCGTGGCGAGCGCAGCGAGCCCGCGAGGGGCGGCGGTACGCGTCCTCCGACCTTTTCATGCCCTACTATCCACGTCGGCGTGGAGTTGAGAACAGAATAGTGTGGCGAGCGCAGCGAGCTACCGAGCCCGAAGCGTGGCGAGCGCAGCGAGCCCCGCGAGGGGACGCGGATACCTTCACAGGTAAACGCGTCCCCTCGCGGGCTTCACAGGTGTCCGTGGCCACGCGGACACCTGTGAAGTCCGCGAAGGGACGCGTTTACCTGTGAAGGTATCCGCGTCCCCTCGCTGCGCTCGCCACGCTTCGGGCTCGGTGCGCTCGCCACACTATTCTATTCTCAACTCCACGCCGACGTGGATAGTAGGGCATGAAAAGGTCGGAGGACGCGTACCGCCGCCCCTCGCGGGCTCGCTGCGCTCGCCACGCTTCGGGCTCGGTGCGCTCGCCACACTATTCTATTCTCAACTCCACGCCGACGTGGATAGTAGGGCATGAAAAGGTCGGAGGACGCGTACCGCCGCCCCTCGCGGGCTCGCTGCGCTCGCCACGCTTCGGGCTCGGTGCGCTCGCCACACTATTCTATTCTCAACTCCACGCCGACGTGGATAGTAGGGCATGAAAAGGTCGGAGGACGCGTACCGCCGCCGCTCGCCACGCTTCGGGCTCGGTGCGCTCGCCACACTATTCTATTCTCAACTCCACGCCGACGTGGATAGTAGGGCATGAAAAGGTCGGAGGACGCGTACCGCCGCCCCTCGCGGGCTCGCTGCGCTCGCCACGCTTTGGGCTCGGTGCGCTCGCCACACTATTCTATTCTCAACTCCACGCCGACGTGGATAGTAGGGCATGAAAAGGTCGGAGGACGCGTACCGCCGCCGTTTGCCACGCTTCGGGCTCGGTGCGCTCGCCACACTATTCTATTCTCAACTCCACGCCGACGTGGATAGTAGGGCATGAAAAGGTCGGAGGACGCGTACCGCTGCGCTCGCCACGCTTCGGGTTGGCGTGGATCTTGGGGTGGCGTTAAAAATTTGGGGGGACATTTAAGGGTTAATTGTGCCTATTTGGGCTCTGTAGCCCATTTAACATTGATTCCTATGGCCAAATCGCGGGCATTGAGGCATTTTACATGAAAATCGCGGTCAATCAGCCTTTTTAACATTGTTCCCTATGGGAAAATCGCGGTCATCGCGGGCAGCAGATTTTTATGTACCCGCGATTTACCCGCAATTTTTTACCCCCGACGCCCGCGATTCCAATCGCTGGCGCCCTTCTAGGTAAAGAGTACCAAAAAAAAAAAAATAGCAGCATTTTATTGCAGGAAGGCCACGCACATGCGTACTACAAGCTGTACGCATGCACAGTCGATCAATTATAACCCGGCCTGCAAATCTACAGCCGCGCAATCAGGTCTGAATACTGTAACCCCCTGAATGCACATATTTCTGTGTAGATCAAACACAAATACTTTGCAAATATTATTTGTACAGTATAAATCAGAACATTAAAAAAAGTCAGCTGCAGGACAAGCAGTTATAGATTTTATTCCTGGTCTCTGGACTTTTCATGGTTTTATAAAGAAACTCATATGTTAGCCACCCACACAGATCTTTTCCAAAGGAAGTCATATGGGTTTGGGTGAGGTGTCTGGATGACTTGACAGGATCTCAGTATCTCTCCTCTCTCCTTGGAGACAAGTAAATATACAATCACAAAACAGCTCACTTAAAAAGTATGTTCTGCAACAATTGCCTGGCGCTTGTAAGCACTGCCCCATAACTCATGTTTTACCATTACCACTTTGAGGTTTTACATTGTTTAGGTATTTTATCACCGAGGAGCAAATTAGTCTACAGTCAATGGCATGTACATGTCTCTCTGAGTTGAGGGAAGGTACAGCACACACAAAGTATAGCTGTACAGGCCTAAAAATAATGAATCATCCCAACACACTTTTAAAAAAAAAAAGAAAAAAGAAAGGTTCTATATAAATTATAGGACCCTTGGTGCCTTCACAGCTTTTGTAAGCCATGTATAGATTCCAGGGGTGTGGCATTCAGCTCCATAATAACAACAACAACAACAACACTGTCATTGATTTCAACGTTTCAGTGCTTTAATTACACTGTCATCAGGATAAAAATACAAGCAATGTTCATACCTTCTATAACATCACCCATGTACTCATTTTCACCAGCTGCCGTAGACGCCAGCTCGGCCGCTCACTGATGACGTCATCAGGCTTGCCGTAGATACATGCCCATCACCATGACAACTAAATACATAACTAAGTTGTAACACAAGAACAAACTGACACTGATGAATAATAACCGGGTATCAAGTTAAAGGCTTCAGTTACTTAATGTTAACCCCTTCCCGACATTTGACGTATATATACGTCATGGCCGGGATGTACTTCCCGACACATGACGTATATATACGTCATGACTTCAAAGTGCCACTGCGTCTCGAGACGCAGTGACAGAGGGACGATGTCTGCTGTCCCTGACAGCAGACATGTCCCTGCATGCCCAGGGGGGGCTGCGATGCCGCCCCCCCGTCGGCGATCGCTGTGATTGGCTGTTCAGTGTGAACAGCCATTCACAGCGTTTTCCTGTGTTACCGGCGAATCAGACGCTCGGTAACACAGGTGTCAATCACCGCCGGGTGTCAGGGGGCATGAGGGGGTCATCGGTGACGACGACACCTCACCCCACCTGCCCCCAAGGCTGTGATTGGTCCGTGGGACCCACGGACCAATCACAGCCAAGGCGCGTGATTTAAACTAACGGTGACTGCGCTGCAGACGCCATTCCGGTCTGGAATTGCGTGCAGAGCGGTCACCGTGCCAATCTGTCGTGATACATACCTGATCCTTGCCTGAAACTTACCTGATCACCGCTGGTAGCGTGCTGCCAGCAGCTGGATACTTCCTGGATCTTGTGACTTCTGTGTGTGCTGCTGCAGCAGTGTCATAGAGTCACAGATCGTGAGAGATAGGGACAGATAGTGACAGAGAGTGATAGAGAGTGATAGAGCGTGATAGAGCGTGATAGAGCGTGATAGAGCGTGATAGAGCGTGATAGAGCGTGATAGAGCGTGATAGAGCGTGATAGAGCGTGATAGAGCGTGATAGAGCGTGATAGAGCGTGATAGAGAGTCCTATATTTTGTGTCTGCTGCACCCCCTTTTGTGCTGATCACTATATCTGAGGTGATCAGCAACTTTTTGGGGGTGCATAGGTTTTTTTTTATATATATATACACCTGTCAGTTGCAGCAAAGGTTGTGCTGCCTGTGCAACTGACTGCTGCCCCCCCCCTGCTGCCCCCCCTTTTGTGCTGATTGTGCTGATTAATTAACTGATCCGCAACTTTTTGGGGGTCCAGGTTTTTTTTTTTTATATATATACCTGTCAGTTGCACCAAAGGTTGTGCTGCGTGTGCAACTGACTGCTGCCCCCCCCTGCTGCGCTGGTCAGTTTTAATTAATTAATCAGCAACTTTTTGGGGGTCCAGGTTTTTTTTTTTATATATATACACCCTGTCAGGTTGTGTGTCTGCTGCCCCTCACTGCTAATCAGTGGTGCATCACTGCATTACTGATTTGCAGTTTTTTTTTTTTTGGGAGAGTGCAGTGGGGTTTTGTTTTTACACCCACGTTGCTTGTGTGGGTGTCCTGTGGCCGCTGAGCGCTGATCAGTGACGTACAATCACTGAACAGCATTTTTGGCACAGGGTTGATATCATTTTTTTTTCTGCAGTTTTTTTTAATTGTTTTTTTTTTTTGGAGAGTGCTGTGGAATTTTTTTTTAAATTGTTTTTACACCCACGTTGCTTTTGTGGGTGTCCTGTGGCCGCTGATCAGTGACGTACAATCACTGAACAGCATTTTTGGCACAGGTTGATATCATTTTTTTTCTGCATTTTTTTTTAAATTGTTTTTTTTTTTTTTTTTTACACCCACGTTGTTTTTGTGGGTGTCCTGTTGCCTTTGAGCGCTGTTCAGTGACGGACGTTACTGACCAACATCTGTGCTCAATTTTTGGCGCAGGACCTTTTTTTTTTTTTTTTTTTTAACCCCTTCAATTTTTTTTTTTTTATTGGGATCAAATTCCTGTATAAAGTATTTTTTTTTCTGCACTACATACACACTACACACTACATACCCCCCGTGTTGAAATAAAGTTTGTACCCCCCCTACACTATACACGTGTTGAAACATTACACTTACAGAAACACAAAAATAAAAATGGCATCCCAAATGTCATCCCAAATGTCATCCCAGTCATCCAGAAGAATGTATTCAGCGGAGGAGGCATATGCCATGCTTGCCTCTGACTCTGACACAGCCAGTGATGAAAGCGGGGAATTTGAAGGATTCGCCTTAAGCTCCTCTTCCTCCTCTGCTGATGAGGGACCCCCTCAAAGACGCCCCCGTAGAGCAGCTGAGACCCCCCCCCCAAATGATTGATCCCGTATGGACCCCACCACCAGACAATTTTGAGCCCCAGGTTCCTGAGTTTTTGGCCATCCCAGGAATCCAATTTGATTTAGCAGGTCTCAGAGAAATTGACTTTTTCAAATTATTTTTCTCTGATGATTTTATAAATTTAATGGTGGACCAAACTAATTTATATGCCCAGCAGTTTATTGCTCAAAACCCCACGTCATCATTTGCTAGGTGGACCCCTGTAGATGCAGTAGAGATTATGACGTTTTGGGGTCTGGTGTTACATATGGGCATAGTAAAAAAGCCAGAAATTAGGCAATATTGGAGTACAGATGTTCTGTACAGCACCCCATTTTACCGTATGGCCATGACTCGGGCTCGTTTTGAGATAATCCTTAAATTTTTACATTACACCGATAATACACTGTGCCCACCCAGAGATGATCCCACCTTTGACCGGCTATTCAAAGTCAGGCCGGTCATTGATCATTTCAGTGCCAAATTTGCAGAGATGTACATCCCTGAGAAATTTATTTGTATTGACGAGTCCCTTATACCTTTTAAAGGAAGGGTTAAATTCCGCCAGTACCTTCCCAGTAAGAGGGCAAGGTATGGCATAAAAATGTATAAGCTGTGTGAAAGCACCTCAGGGTACACCCACAGGTTTAGGGTATATGAAGGGAAGGATTCAAGAATTGAACCGCCAGAATGCCCCCCCTCCCTCGTAGGTGTTAGTGGAAAAATTGTCTGGGATTTAGTGCACCCCTTCCTGGATAAAGGTTATCACCTCTATGTGGATAACTTTTACACTAGCATCCCCCTGTTTAAGGCCCTTGGTTCAAGAGGTACAGCAGCTTGCGGTACTGTGCGTAAGAACCAAAGAGGCCTCCCAAAAACGCACATTGCCCAAGTAATGAGAAGGGGTGAAAGCAGGGGAATATGCACCGAAAATATGTTGTTGGTCAAATATAAGGACAAGAGGGATGTCCTTATACTGACAACAATTCATGGAGACAGTACCACCTCCATCCCTGTACGAGGTACCAGTACCCACACCTCAAAACCTAATTGTATCCTAGATTACAATAGGTACATGGGCGGAGTGGATCTTTCAGATCAGGTACTGAAGCCGTACAGTGCCCTGTGGAAAACAAAAATCTGGTACAAGAAGCTGGCCGTGTATATCATCCAGATGGCACTGTATAACGCTTACGTGCTATTCCGTTCTACCAGCCAGAGGGGGACATTTATGCACTTTCAAGAGGAAGTCATAAAGGGCCTAATATTTGGGAACCAGCAGGCAGAGGGCCCCAGTACTTCTAGTACTGGCCCCCGTATTGTACCAGGGCAGCCTTTTTTCTAACGAAATCCCCTCCACTGCAAGAAAGGGCAGGACACAAAAAAGGTGCAAAGTTTGCTATAAAAAGGGAATAAGAAAGGAAACTATTTTCCACTGTGAAACTTGCCCCGACAAACCCGGCCTATGTATAAAGGAGTGTTTTAAAATATACCACACATCTATGGATTATTAGGTTCATCATTTCACCGTGCTTCGGGGGTCTTGCTAATGCCACATAGCACCCACCATTCATTCCACCAGAATCTGAGCTGCAAAATCCAAAAATCACTCCTTCTCTTCTGAGTCCTGCCATGCACCCAAATGGTATTTTTTGGTCACATATGAGGCATTGCCATACTCGGGAGAAACTGGGGCACAGATTTTGGGGTGCTTTTTCTCCTTCATACCATCTGAAAATGAAAAATTTTGAGCCAGAACTGCATTTTTGTGTAAAAAAAATGTAATTTTTCATTTTCACTGCCCAGTTGTATCAAAATTGGTGAAACCCCTGGGGGTTTGAAATGTACACTATACCCCTAGATGAATTCCCTGAGGGGTGTAGTTTGCAAAATGGGGTCACTTGTGGGGGGGTTCCACTGTATTGGTGTTTTGGGGGTCTTGCTAATGCGACATAGCACCCACCAACATTCCACCAGAATCTGTGCTGCAAAATCCAAAAATCACTCCTTCCCTTCTGAGTCCTGCCATGCACCCAAATGGTATTTTTTGGTCACATGTGAGACATTGCCGTACTCGGGAGAAATTGGGGCACAGATTTTGGGGTGCTTTTTCTCCTTCATTCCTTGTGAAAATGAAAAATTTTGAGCCAGAACTGCATTTTTGTGTAAAAAATGTAATTTTTCATTTGCACAGCCCAGTTGTATCAAAATTGGTGAAACCCCTGGGGGTTTGAAATGTACACTATACCCCTAGATGAATTCCCTGAGGGGTGTAGTTTGCAAAATGGGGTCACTTGTGGGGGGGTTCCACTGTATTGGTGCTTTGGGGGTCTTGCTAATGCGACATAGCACCCACCAACATTCCACCAGAATCTGTGCTGCAAAATCCAAAAATCACTCCTTCCCTTCTGAGTCCTGCCATGCACCCAAATGGTATTTTTTGGTCACATGTGAGACATTGCCGTACTCGGGAGAAATTGGGGCACAGATTTTGGGGTGCTTTTTCTCCTTCATTCCTTGTGAAAAGGAAAAATTTTGAGCCAGAACTGCATTTTTGTGTAAAAAATTTAATTTTTCATTTGCACAGCCCAGTTGTATCAAAATTGGTGAAACCCCTGGGGGTTTGAAATGTACACTATACCCCTAGATGAATTCCCTGAGGGGTGTAGTTTGCAAAATGGGGTCACTTGTGGGGGGGTTCCTAAATTTTAGCATCTTATGGTGCCTAGAAACCTACATTGTGCCTAAAAAATAATCTCATAAAAAGGAGGCTCCAAAATCAAGTAGGTGCTCCTTCTATTATGAAGCCTGTGGTTTGGTCAACGTGCACACTAGGGCCACATATAGGATATTTATGAAAACAAAAGAATTGGGGGAATCAATTTTTAGTCACATTTCTCTAGTAAAATCTACTGTGTTCCTTAGAAAAATGTATTAAAATTGCAAATCTGCAAAAAAAATGAAATTTTGAAATTTCACCTACACTTTGTTTTAATTCCTGTGAAACACCTAAAGGGTTAACAAACTTCCAAAATGCTGTTTTGAATACTGTGAGGGGTGCAGTTTTTGAAATGGCATCATTTATGGGGGTGTCTCACATACAAGTCCCTCAAAGTCACATCAGAACTGAACTGGTCCCTAAAAAAATCAGTGTTTGAAATTTTCTTGAAAATTTGAGAATTTGCTATTCATATTGTAAGCCTCCTAGTGTCCAAAAAAATTAAAAGGAAGTTGAAATAATGATGGAAACATAAAGTAGACATATGGTCTATGTTAGTTATTAACTATTTTGAGTGGTATGATTATTTGTCTCACAAGCAGAAAATTTAACATTTTGCAAATTGCTAAATTTTCCATTTTTTTACGACATTTTGGTATTTTTCACAAAAAAACACAGACTGTATCGACCCAAATTTACCACTAATTTGAAGTACAATGTGTCACGAGAAAACAATCTCAAAATCACTGGGATAAGTAAAAGCAAAAAAAAGTTATCCCCACTTAAGTGATACATGTCAGATTTGAAAAAAAGGGCTCTGTCAGGAAGGCAAAAACTGGCTGTGTCAGGAAGGGGTTAAACACGTAACAAAATTGCTATCAAAGATACCTGCAGAGAACATCCTGCAAAGCTATCAGAAAGTAGCATAAAAAAAAAAAAAAACACACACACGCAAAAAATAACAAAAACAACAAAAAGCAATAAAGACAGGATTAACTAGCTATGTCGCGATCATCCAGTCGCAAGACATTTTGTTGAGCGTAATAATGCACTTAAAAGCTTGCGTTATCGAATGAGCTATCACGTTCCTAGTATCGTATGCTCCTTAGAAAAAAAAGAGAAGCACAATGCATAATTAGACTACACTTAAGGCCCCCATACACTAGCCGATTTTGGTCAGATTTCTGCCAGATCAGTCGGATCTGGCAGAAATCGGACCAAAATCGGCTAGTTTGGATGTCCCCTCAGATCCGATGCGCGGTCCCGTGCGCATCGGATCTGCGTCGGGTGGTCGGACCTGCTGCACGTCCGACCACCCGACTTGGGACCTAGTGCGGCGGTAGAGGGAGCAGGGGGGGCTGGGGACGCTGCAGGGGACACAGGCGGCATAGAGCCGCGCAGGGGGAGACGGCGGGAGCTGTCAGTATTGAATAAAAAAAAAAAAAGCCCATACAATGCATGGGCGGCCTGTGATTGGCTGAGCGCTCTCTCAGCCAGTCAGCAATTGGCTGAGAGAGCGCTCAGCCAATCACAGGCAGCCCATTCATTGTATAGGCTTTTTTTTTCTACCATTGACAGCTCCCGCCGGCTCCCCCTGCCCGGCTCTATGCCGCCTGTGTCCCCCGCAGCGTCCCCAGCCACCACCGCTCCCTCTACCGCCTCGCCGCACAGACGCTGGGGGGACACAGACGTGTCACCCGCAGCGTCCCCAGCCCCCCTGCTCCCGCCTCGCCGCACAGACGCTGGGGGGACACAGACGCTGTCCCCCGCAGCGTCCCCAGCAGCGGGGGACACAGAGTCCCCAGCCCCCCCCCCCCCCTGCTCCCCGGGTTTTTTTACATGTGATAAATCGAGACGATTTATCACATGTAAAAAATGGCACATCAAGTGCCAGTCTAATCAAGCTCCCCCGGGGAGCAGCCGGGGAAGCTCAGGGGGAAGTCGGGGGCGACTTGTCCTAAGGACAAGTCGCCCTAGTGTATGGGGGCCTTTAGTGCTCTCAGTCTTTTAGAATTGCCTTATACTACTTCAAGGTGCTTTAGTTTTTGCTTTTGTATCTATTATTTAGTAATTTTTCTTAGCTAATTAGCCCTGTCTTTGTTACTATGCTGTTATTTTGTTTTGTTTTTTGTTTTCAATTTTTTTTTATTTTGCTACTTTCTGATAGCTAAGCGGGATGTTCTCTGCAGGCATCTTTGATAACAATTTTGTTACATATTTAACATTAACTGAAGCCTTTAACTTGATACCCGGTTATTATTCATCAGTGTCAGTTTGTTCTTCTTGTGTTACAACTTAGTTTGAAGTTATGTATTTTTTTTTGTAATGGTGATGGGCACGTATCCATGTCAAGCCTGATGACGTCATCAGTGAGCGGCAGCGGCCACGCTGGAGTATACGGCAGCTGGTGGAAATGAGTACGAGTGATGTTATATAAGGTATGAACATTGTTGTATTTTTATCCTGATGACGGTGTAATGACAGTACGGGGGAGGGGGGCGGGGTTGCAATTCAATTAAATCCACATAAGTGGAAAATCCGATTATGGTATTTAAAATCGACGATGTCTAGGGCTAGTCATAAGGTCGACCACTATAGGTCGATAGGGTCAAAAGGTGAACATGAGTTTTTATGTGTATGTCGACACAGGTCGCTATAATAAGTGTACCGCCTCCACTCAGGCACTACTATATTCTCCCTCCATGCCGTAGTGGATGGTAGGGCATGAAATAGCACCTGTTGGCACATGTCAGCTCAAAATGTGAAAAAAAAAAAACCAACCCTTTTTCACAACAACCTTTTGACCTTGTCAACCTTATGACTGTCGACCTAGAGTCAATCTAATGTGAGTCCGGATACGGAAAAATCTGCACTATCTAATAAAAAATAAAAGGTGTTTGAAGCCCCATTCTGTAGCAAGTGCTTTTGTGCGAATCAGGCATTCGGACAGCTAGAAGGGTGTGAGATGAGGTTACTTTTGATGGACGATGGACTTAAACCCATGAGGTGCGCTGCATTAAACAGCAGGTGAGGCACTGTCTTGTATTAGGGCCAGATAGGAATATAATCTTTGTATTTTGACTGTACATTACTGGTTTAAAATACAATGGCATTCGTACCCTTTGCTGGCAATTTAATTTACCACCTTTATCCACTCTCTACAAGCTTTAAAAAGATTTCCTTCATCAATATTTAAACAACTGGTATAAGAAACTAGGGATAAGTAAAGACTTATCAACTGTAGAAAAAGGCTTAAAAAAAAAAAAAAAAAACAACTCTTGCCATCTTCATAAACCTGAAATATAAGTAACTAGCCACGCCTTGTCTGTTAATATTAATTATATTAACTATCCTATATTGTGGGAATGAGTTCAAGGATAGTAATTGTGAAGTACGTTTTCAAATTCCTAAAATAGCTACCTATGTACTATTAAACCATTGGTTTCATAGCAGGTCATCAATATTGGCACACATGCAACAAGTAATACGAGACTTATTGCATCCTGTCAGATGGTACAAAATTATATTCAGGTTAAAATAATAATAATAATAATAATAATAATAATAATAATAATAATAATATAGAAAGTTTTGTTGAATTCTCCGAGAAAGGACATAGAAGCAGCATCAGAACGTATCTATTAATGCAGAGCTTATATTAGTTATCGGAGCTGTGTCCTAGGATGTAGCATCATATCTTCTGCACCATAATCAAGATGGCGGCCATAGCACCTAACAAGAGGCCAGGAAATATCTGTCGGCATGCGCAGCTATTCTAGAGGGAGTGAGATCAGGTCACCCGTCCACTTACCCGGTGAACTGGCCAGTCTGGTTGCTCGATTCAAATCTTTAAGCCACACCCCGCAGAGCATGATGCATGCACACTTCTTGCATCACCCATCTCTCCTTATAAACATGAGGGGTACAGTTAAGTTATATTTGTTTCAAGATGCTTTCGCAAGCACCACGCTAAACAGCCATAGTTAGAGCACCACATCATTTTTTTGCTTAGCTATGCCATAACACTAAACCTTAGTACATAGTAAACCATAAATGAACAAAGATGCTAAATTTAGGAAAAAGGCTTCACAATGAGGGGAAAAAAAGTCAAGGAAAGTACATGAAGCATTATAGCAATACCACACTCAGCTGAGAAATTATAAGACAAACTGCATAATTCTTTACAAACATATGCAAACCAGCTGTTAAAAAGCTTTGCCCACATAAGGGTCAGAATCTGGTTAAATAGCTACTGGGAAGGGATCCCAAATAATGAAAGGAAAAGGGAAATGAATGATTAGAAATGCCCTTCCTATGCTGCACATGAAGATACTAAAGAATTCTAGGAAAGCCAATGTTAATAATTTCCTGCCAACAATGTGAACTCTTGAGCACTTCCCAAGACATCAAAGATAAGCATATCATTTATAATTATCTAACAAGAGTAACTGCTTCAACAGTACATTTTACTGCCATCTGAATTAATGACAGTATGTCATAAATGTGACACTGCGCAAAGACACATGAGAGTAACTAAAGACTTCCCTTCCCGTTAAAATCAGATGCAATCTTATTAAGTGGCAACAGAGCATTTTGTCACACTAAAACTTCACTGATCAGTTGAATATTACCGCTTGGCACGGAACACACCAATGTTACTTCCACCTTACTTAAAGTGTAACTATGGTATGTGGTCTAGTCAGTGACAGGCTGTGCCTATAACCAGTAGATTTTGTTTGTTACTTCTTTAGTTAGTGTGACAGTGCGGCATTATTACTATTCCCAGGTTGTAGAAGAACTCATGTAGAGAGGTGTGATAAGACTGCATTTATTATTGCCCCTTAAATTAACACGCTCTGCCGATAAATACCGTACAACAATCACAGGTTCTGTAGATATGAACAAACAGATCAGGTTCTTGTATTGATAGTCAGGTTTAGATTACTACACAAGTCACACATATAACATTTTTCAATTATGTTGTTATAGAAAAATGGTTGACAGTCAATAGGTCAGCACCAAATGGTCAAAAAATTCCAAAAACCTATGTCAACCTTTTCTCTACAGCGATGATATAGTATCGGCCGGATACCATATATTTTTTGTGTCCACAAATGATAGCCCACAGCATTATGAGAATTACTTCAATAACTAACAGAGACACTTATTTCTTAATTATTTCAGTCATTCATAAGTATTCTGCTGAAACTACTAAACATAGTTTTACAAATAAATAAACTCGACATTCTTAAAAACTATTTGGAATTATCTGCTAGAGCTGCACAGTAAGTACATGGGAGACCTACCATTTTGCTATGTTAGAAGGATGAAAGTGTGGATTATTAGGTTGACCACTATTAGTCAACAGACAAAAGGTTGACAAAAAGTTAATGTTTTTTTGTGCTTTTCGAAAGAAGTATACACAGACACCATATTAGTGTGCTGTATCCACTAGCCTCCTCTATGTCCCACTTGGCTCATGAAAAAAAAAATTGGTTCAAAAATGTTTTCAAAACTTTGAAAGATTCATGTAAACCCATTTCTGTGTTGTCGACCATTGACATATAAACCTTTTTTTCATGCGACAACCTATTGCCTGTCAACCAAAGCTGTGCTTCTCATCTGGACCAAGCCAGCACACAAATGTTCACTTAACATTTATCTGTGCCAACATCAAATTATCTAAATGCAATGGCTCAGTGGCATTAAAATGCCATCAACAGTATATACAACATTTCCAATACTGAACAGCCTCAGAGTTAATATAAGAATGTTCATACCCCATATCTGCTTAAGTTGGTTAGATCTAGGTCAAGAACTAATAGAAAAATGTATTTTACTTTTGCTGACATAAGTGTATGGCATCCCATTCAGATCACCAAGTTTATTGAACTAAAGTACCTCAAATTAAAAAATGCCAATGCACTAAAAATAGCTTTAATACAGACTATATTTTGTTAAGACGTTCTAGGTTTTGTTTTGTTTTTCTTAAAGACTTAAGTAAACGGTGTATGAGAATCAGGATTCTAGGAGTCCAATACAAACTTGAAAATAGAAATTGGAAAAATAGCGCTCCTGGAGCCTAGATTTATTCTGGTGCAACCGCACCACAGTAAAGGATGTGATTTAAAAAAAAAAAATCATGTTAAAGACACTTTAGGTGCTACCAATACAAAATATAAAAAATATAAAAGTACAGCTATATGCAAATGAAGCAGGTGGTGTCTGGTGTAAATAGACACCTCCTTTAGCAATCCACGGGTGTGTCTCAAAAGGCACCATCAGGTCACATTGTGTGACCATGGGTCATCTGAGTAACTTTAAGGTCACTGAGGTTTCAGTTTCAGGTCCAGAGCCTAGGTCAATAAAATCGACATCACCAGATGCAGACAATGACTTTGGCACATCTACAACCACCACCCATTGGGTTAGCAGACAAAACTTAATTAGGCCCTAAGCCCAGAATTTAGCACTCCCCTTACTGCTACATCATCAACAAGAACGCTATAACCAAGAGAATCAGAGATCCAGGTCAGAATAGCTACATAAATAAAACATGCAAAAGTTAAAAATCAACATATGCTTTCTAAAACAACAACATTTAGACTATGTCAAAACTTATACGATTTAAACTTTTTGTTAAATTTTATTGCAGGGAGATGGCTAGAAGCCATATACAGGAAATATGACCACAAAGAAAATGAGAGAATTGCATTTGTTGTTCTAATGATAACTAGTGAACTATTAAGATTTAATACTAAAAGAGAACAGCTAATTTACACTTCTAAATTGCAATAAATAGCCAAAAAAACGAAAAACAGTTTATTGTTTAATATATCAAGCTTGACTTTAGTGGTTTTACAGTGAATGAAATGTACCATATGTTACATTTGCAGTAAAATACTGTAAATAAAACCCCAAATGTCAACAGTGAACAGAAACATAAAACAGAATTACTACACAATTGTACGGCTATAATTTTTTGACCTAGGTCATACTAGTTTTAATAATTCTGGCAGTGCTGGGCATAGAAGTCTCAATCTTGCTGTAACGGTTACAAGTCTGTGCTGCTGTAGATTGCGCAAAGATCCAATGAAAACTTGTGCTGAATTGTATCAATACCATAATGTCAGATCAAATTAGTAGTTTCATTAAAAGCAGTCATTAAAGTACATATCTAACTTTAAATATATATATATTTCCTGAAACATACGGTGTTAAAAAGATCCTCCCACATTTCCACTCTGATTGCATACTCTGACAAAGTTTTGTTCCTGCTTTTTCATCTTTCCGGTTTCTGCAAAGGGCACCCACAAAATTCCTCTGCTTCCTACATTATTGTGTCTACATTTGGAAATGAAAGCCTCTTGAGAGATAGCTTTTGACAAACCCAAAACAAAACCCATTACTTATTAATGAAAAAAAAAAAAACTAGTCTACAAATGATTTAGCATAGAGCAAACAGACTTGAGAACTATTTATATTAAATGGGGTTTTGTTTTAGCCCTAGTGGAGTTGCAAATGGAAAATACATATTTTGAAAAAATAAAAAAAATTGTATAAAAACAACCAACCAAAAAGAGAACCTTTTCTTTTCAATGCATGTAATGCTATCCAAGGTTGTGCATTTATGCATACTGCTTTCTCTCTCTAATACTCCTTTCAGACATGTGACCGGGCAATTACCTGGCATTTTGAGTGCTGGGTCATTTTGCCGGGTGCAGTCTGACCCCCTTTCACGCAGTCTGACCCCCTTTCACACATTGCAGCAAATTACTGGGTTGACCATGGTCAACCCGGTAATTTGCTGAAAACACAGGTTATTTGTGTAGTGTGAAAGGTTCTTTCCGGGTCGACTACCCTGGTAAAAATTTGAGACCCAGGTAGACCTTTTCACACTACACAAATTACGGGGTAGAACTGCTTCACCAGGTAATTTGTCGTTATGTCTGAAAGTGGTATGATTAACAAGTCCAGTCTTCCCAAAAAAAAACCACCTTCTGGATGAAAACCCATAAATCACACTTTTTCAGTTTTGGGTCCACCAACCATGGAGGTGCTCCACAGCTGGGGCAGTACGGATGGTGTAATGGTTAGCATTACTGCCTCACAGTGCTGAGGTCATGCGATCGATTCCACCATGGCTCTAACTGTACGGAGTTTGTATATTCTCCCTGTACTTGCGTGGGTTTCCTCCGGGTACTCCGGTTTCCTCCCACAATCCCAAAAAATATATACTGGTAGGCGAATTGGCTCCCAACATAATTAACCCTAGAATGTCTGTGTGCATGTATATGTGGAAGGGAATATAGATTTTAAGCTCCACTGGGGCAGGGACTGGTGTGAATGTTCAAATATTCTCTGTAAAGCGCTGCGGAATATGTGTGCGCTATATAAGAAACTTAATAAATAAAGACAGAGCTCTTAAGTTCACTAGAGACCCAGGATAGCAGCACATTCTCAATAGCCTTGTGCAATAAGTAAGCTTTCTACGAAAGATCATATTACATAATTGGAGTTTGTAGTGCACATTATTTGTGCGATTGGTTTGTCACAGTGTGGACAAGAGTAATCATTGCCATCACCAGTCTGATTAAGGCTCACCATTCCACCCAAGGAGAACAGTAAAAAGCTAACACTTAAACCCCGTACACCCGGGGGAGATATATTGCTGCTGATGAAAGGGAACCTCTGCCGGCGGGCCGCAGAGGTAATCAGCAAGCTCCTGCGACCAGAACGGGTCTGAAAACTGGAGCGCGCACCCAGCGATTTATCGCCGGGGCACACTCCCATCACTGGCAATATGGTCGCCAGCGACCATATTTCCAGCGATTTCAGCCCCTAACGCTGTGTGCACACAGCTTAAAAGACCTCACAGAGAGGAAAGATCTCCACTCTTTCATTATTTAAATCTGGCATGTCCAACGTTGGCCCTCCAGATGTTGTGAAACTACACATCCCAGCATGCTTTGCCACAGTTTTGCTATTAGAGAATGTTAAAACTATTGCAAAGCATGCTGGGATGTGTAGTTTCAAAACATCTGGAGGGCCAACGTTGGACATGCCTGATTTAAATAAAATGGCAATTTTTTTTTCCCAATTGATGTCTTTGTGCTCCTTACTTTCATTACTCTCCTTTATTAAAGTCATAACCCTATCAGGCTTGAGGATGGACTAGACCAATTTTTAACAGTGAACTTATTGAGGTGGTACTACTGGCCTCTTCCAGTAAAGCTTAAAGCAATGGTTCCCAAACTGTGTGCCTAGGCTCCCTGGGGTGCCTCAGGACACCTGCAGGGGTGCCTTGGGTTGGTGGACCAGGATCAATTCATATTATTTATGGTCAATGTACCAGGCAAAACCAGTGCTTGTGGCTGCCAATCATAATATGTGGACAAACAGAAGCAAATTCAGTCCCTTACCAGATAACTGACACAAACACAATGTACTTAATTTTATATTTATTCTCTAAATTTCTCAATAAGAACCATTTGGCCTTGGGGTGCCTTGAAAACATTTTGATGCTCTAGGGCGCCGTGATTCAAAAAAGTTTGGGAACCACTGGCTTAAAGTGGTCACAAAAGAAAAGGATGGTTTTGCTGCACTGTATTAACCGCTCTTGCTGACACAGGTTAAGCACCTGGAACACTTTCTGCAGATTACCATTTTTGTCTAGCACTCCTCTGCATCTTCCCATCAGTGGCAACTCCCAGAGGCCATTCTGACCAGGTTTTATGTCCTTACTACCCTACCATCACCCTTTACTGATGCAGCTGCTTTCATGGGTCCCTCTGGCATAAGTGTGGCCCGCACAAAGGGTATCTCATCAATAAAGTTCTCCTTGATCCCTTTTAAATCCTGGTGTCTCCTTGCAAAAGGCACCCTCCTGTTTGAGGCAGGTGGCATGGTTTACAGCTGAGGATGTACAGCAGTGATTTTCAACCTTTTTCAGGTCGCAGCACACCTGACAAGACTTTAAAATTGCCAAAGCACACCAACAGTTTTTATCAAATATAAGACAAGTAATAACAAATATTGACATATATTTAATATATGTTGAGATCTGTTATTATTTCCTTTAAAATTAGTAGAAACAAATAGGTTTTACTTACATAAAATATCAGTGGGAAACCTATGCCCCCACTATGCCAGATAAGACATATGCCCCCAATATGCCAGATAAGACATATGCCCCACTATGCCAGATATCACATATGCCCCCACTATGCCAGATATCACATATGCCCCCACTATGCCAGATATCACATATGCCCCCACTATGCCAGATAAGACATATGCCCCCACTATGCCAGATATCACATATGCCCACACTATGCCAGATATCACATATGCCCACACTATGCCAGATAACACGTCCCCAATATGCCAGATAACACATATGCCCCCTCTCAGTGCAGCCGCTCGCCTCCTCTTCCCGCCTCCGCCGCTGAGCCCCTCAGCCCTGCACTGTGAATCATATTAATTGGTTACATTGCTCCTATGCCCAGCCAGCTGGCACATGCCATTCGCCCAGTGTTGCCTCCAGCTCCATCATATCATATGATGGAGCTGGAGGCAACACTGGGCGAATGGCATGTACCAGCTGGCTGGGCATAGGAGCAGTGGTTACCTGGCTGCTGATGATGGTGGCTGCTGTTCAGGCTCCGCTCTGGCCTGTGCAGGACGTTGAGGTGGTTGTGGCAGGCAGGGAGGGTGGGCCGTGGCCGGCTGCTGCTGGGGGTAAGGCGGCAGCAGAGGGTATGAGTGCCCGTGTCGGACCACCAGCCAGGTGATGCCAAAGCCTGGCTGGCAGCAAAGGAGAGGAGCGGGATGCCTGGGCTCTGGCTGCTGCTAGGAAGCTCCGGGGGTGCCGCAGGCCTGACAGGCACGGCGCGCAGCTCTGACAGGCGCTGTCTCAGGCTACCTGGCTGAAATGGCGCAGAGTAGAAAGGACCCTGGTGAGTTGCCGTGACACGCTGTCAGGTGGCACACCTAAGGACTGGCCGCGGCACACTGGTTGAAAAACTCTGATGTACAGTATCCCCAGCAACCTGAGCCATGGGCATTCATATTAGTGTAGCAATGTACTTTAATACTCCAGTGCTCACTCTAAGGCAGGCATGTCCAAACTAAGGCTCTCCAGCTGTTGTGAAACTACACATCCCAGCCTTCCTTGTCATAGTTTTAGCATTTCCTAATAACAAAACTGTGGCAAGGCATGATGGGACTTGTAGTTTCACTACAGCTGGAGGGCCATAGTTTTGACATGCCTGCTCTAAGGGGACCATTGAATATTTGCAGCTAATGTTATGGGGGTTAGCCGCAAATATTAAAGTGTCCTACAAATGTATCTAGGAGAGACCACAGCAGGAATCTCCGATACCTGCTTAGATCAATCCTGCCCCACCGAGAGCAACATCCCTCATAGGTTTCTATGGGGCATGCAATGCTGCCTGATGTACCAATATCGGGCAATATCGCATTGGGTCCAGTGGCTACCGCCATTCTGAGATGGCAGTTGCCCATTGTAGCCTATAGGCAGAGCACAGCAGATCACAAGGACAGGCTCCTTACATATATTCTGCAGAAAGGATCGCAACCCATATCGCATTGCATACTTATTCCCATAGTAAATTGGCCCCATAGGCTTATAGTCAATTATCAGCAAAAAAATCAGAAGAAGGATTTTCTTGATGGTTTACAGTGTTTTGTTTTTCGGGCAATGCAATTTGGACGGCTGGAAAAAAGCAAAATAGACCACAACACATTTTTCACCTGAAAAAACACACAGGTTTCAGTAAAACCTGTGTGTTTTCACTCAAATAACCCCCCCCCCCCCCCCCCCCCCCCCCCCCCAAAAAAAACCAGAACAGTTCTTGGGGAATTTGCTTCGCATGCTGGAGGCAGGTGAAACAAAATCCCAAATAAACTGCAGCACATGCCGGCATATCAGGGCTAATAGAATAGCCATGTGGACAATTACCCCATATAATTAATCAGAGGTAATTGAATATCAGTCTAGGTGCAGGATGCTGATCAGTAAGGAGGGCATATCACTCTAGTTAATGTAGCAATGCTTCAGTCATATCTAAAATGCTGCCCTTCAAATGTAATGTATGCCCTCCTCACTGATCAACACCAAGATAAATAATCTACCCATTTTATGATAAAATCCCACATATAAAAACTGCACATTTAAGTCCTACATCCCTTAATTTCCTAATATACTTAATGGGCCTGATTCTGGTTCACTGAATACTATAGAAGAAGCAGAATAGCAAAGAAACTGGTCCAACCTATCCCATTACCTGTTTTAATTAATTAATCCAGAGAAATCATTCATTGGGGTTATGAACATGTAGCAGAGACCCTGTATACACTTCTCAACTGAGCTTTTCAACCCATATTAAGCAACATATAATGCTATCCGAGGATGGTGGCATGCATACTCACAGTCCAGCTGCCACTTCCGGGCACTAGTTGCCAAACCCCCTCCCCCTATACAGTAAGCTACATGGTATATCCCTTAACATTTTGATAAAAAAAAAAAAAAAAAAAGAAGAACTGCTGATTTTTTTTTGTTTTCTTTTCAGGTTGTGTGAACGAACGAAACACTATCATGTAACTTTGCTAAGGACTGACAGCAGTAGAAAGGCAGCTTACTATAAATAAGTCTGAAGCAATGTGGTTCATGACGTATATGGCATCAAAACACACCACTGGCATCGGTTATGCTTACCCTTGAGATAGTCAGAGGCATGTTAAAGTCTTTGCCACCTTGAAGCCTGAAGCCCCATGGAGCTGGTCCAACTAAAGACACACTGTAGTTGCTTGTCATGTTGATTAAATGTTTACAACTGGAAGATGCAAATTTTCAAACTTTTGAACCTGTAAAACAAGAGTTTAAATAGTGGTTAAAAAAAAAAAAAAAAAAAAAACAACCAACCAACAATCATCACATAAGGATTTATATCAAAAGTCATACCAAAGTGTCTTAAAAACACACACAAAATTTTTTTTTGTGTCTAAATACTACTGACCCGTGTCAGATTTTTGCTCACTCGGCTCAGTGTGATACACAACAAATCTAACATGCCACATAGAGCATTTCCATTATTTGATACTCCCTAATCTGTGAAGGAAGAGAAAGATCCCTTTGACAAACTTATTCCATGAGGAGGGTGATTTGGCTACAGATAAAAGCACCAGAGACAATCCACCCTCATGTAAACACTTTCTAAACAAAAGAGGCACAGATCAACGAATGTGGAGTAAAGGTGCATACACCACTTATTGTGTAGGTGGCTACGTACGATTTTGACTAACTGATTTCCCTTGAACTCCCCAATATTGACTATATTTACTTAGGATTTTGACTATGCCAATTTTGAATGTACAGGTTGAGTATCTCTTATCCAAATTATTCCGAAAACCAGCCAAAATGTACTTTTTTGGGACCTACTGGGTACATCTGTAACTGGCACTACTTGGGACATGATATGTAACTGGAATTAAATATGTGCAAGAACAGGATTGCTCAGCATTCAAATTCAGTGACAGAGATAGTACACAACCTTTGTTTCATGTACTTATACAACATGAATGCAAGATACCTCATTCAAATATAAATACGGAAAAATTGGTTATCCAAATGCTTCTGGGTCCCGAGCATTTTGGATAAGGGATACTCAACCTGTACTAGGACACTAGACTGTATACTAATGTAGTTGAAATTGGGCTGCCTGCAGAATTAATTTTTGGTACTCTTTACTTAGCACGGCGGCCATCGCGGGCATTGAATGCACTAAAAAAAATCGGGTGCGACGCGACCAACGCGATGCCCGCGATTTCCCATAGGGAACAATGTTAAATTTCTCAATTGACCTGATTTTCCTGTTCAATGCCTCAATTGACCCGATTTTTCCATAGGAAACAATGTTAAATGGCCCACAGAGGCCAAATAGGCACCCTGAAGTGTGAAATGGCCCCCACAATCAGAAACTCAAATTGCACCATCTGTATGCACGTTAACAAACAGTAACTTTGGTAAAATAAACATAATTTATAGCAAATGCAAAAAGGGGTAATTTCATCAACCATGTTTTACAGAATTTGTCCGTTTGGCATAAATTTGCTGTCTCTCCGCTACATGGTCTTTGTTTTAAGATGGCAAGGAATAAAGCTCCATACGCATGGGGCGATGTGAGCCCGATGCTGAGCGATGTGCTTAAGCAAAGATCACTCAGCACACATCGCTGGCACACATGCAATGTATGCTGAGCAATCTATGCGGACCAGTGTCCTCTGGTGAGAACACTGGTGATCTGACTAGATTTTGCCTGCATGCAGTCAAAATCAAGTCAGGCAATTGTGATGCAGATCACTTAGAAATAGCCCTGGAATCGGCCAGTGTGTATAGGCCTTAAGCTGTTCAATTTATACCCGTTCTCACTGCAGGCAAATTCCAGGGTCTTGCATGTCCATGTTTTTTTTTAGCAGTGTGAACGGGTCAACCGTGTCTGCATTCCCGGATCTCATACACTGGTAAAACCCTTCTTTTTACCCGTGTTTGAGATCCGGGTATACAGACACGGGTCGACCTGTTCGCAGTACTAAAAAACCCATGTTAAAAAGGCAAATTACCGGGTAGAACTGCTTCACCTGGGAATTTGCCTAGCAATGAGAACGGGGGTCCCACGCCACAGCTCCTGGCATTTTAATGCTGGGTATATGCTGTGTACTTTACACTCGCAGTGTAAACACGGTATAAGTAAAATATTTGGTGTTATCTACTCACTACAATAATGCTGATAGCATAGCAAACAAAAATGTCAGGCTGGCTCATGGTTAACAAAGTCTTAACTTGATAAGGAATATCTTATCCGCAGACGTTTTACATAACTGGAATATCATAGATACTAATACTAACATTGCTTCCTTCTGTATTTACAGATGGCGCCGGCCTTATTATTGCCGCCTATGGCGATGTTTCCGACACACGCCATGGCGCATACATGTAGCGAATCGCCGTGGCGCTTCACGACGAGTGCAATATCACAGACCAACCACCAGATGTCACTTTTAAAAACCTCATTTGCGCATGCGTAAGATTTGTGCTTCAGCGCGTGCATGATGCGCAGGAATTACATGAACTTTATTATACGATGAGCACCTCTCTAATGCCGCTGGCACGAGCGTGATCCAGTCTCTTCAGCCGAGAGTGCATCATGCTGATGCGGACAGAGAGTGTCGTACATGTACGTCATGGCCGGGAGGTACTTCCCGACACATGACGTACATGTACGTCATGGCTTCTAACTGTCACTGCGTCTATAGACGCAGTGACAGTTAGGAGATGTAGCCGCACAGAGGCTAATGCGTAACATCAAACACCGTACTGTAGTTCTAAAGGTTGTACGACACGGACGCTATGCGTCTCAGTATACAGTACAGTATTGTTCTAAAGGCGGTCACAATATTGGAAACTTGGTCACAATATGGTTTTGCAGCATTACGCATGACGCTCGAGCTAACGGGACGCTCGAGCTAATGAGACGCTCGAGCTAATGAGACGCTCGAGCTAATGAGACGCTCGAGCTAATGAGACGCTCGAGCAGCAACGACGGTATCCGCTCCCCGTCGCTAGGCCCTGCTTTCCCCGTCAGCTCCTGACTGTTAAGCTACAGGCTGGGTGTAGAATCAGTCATGGTAGTATAGTAGTCATTACACTGTACAGTTCTTGGCTGTAGTGTAGTGGTTATCTGCATGGTGTTTCACGCCGGAGACCCGTGTTCGATTACGGCGTTAAACCTTTAATATTATAGTATCAAATTTTACAGTTTTAACTAAGATATAATTATTGACAATATACTGTGTGATTAAAATATAATTATTTATATTTACAGTATAGTATTACATTTTACAGTATATTGTATAAGTAATTTATTACAGTATATAAAAACTACTGATAAACTACTGATAAACTACTGTACCCACTACTCAGCGGCGGGCGCACAGAATGGGACGCTGTTCCGCACAGGACGCACGGCGCATAGCACGCACGGCGCATAGCACGCACGGCGCATAGGACGCACGGCGCACACGCTAATGCAGTGTACTGTAGGCGCCATTATCTGTATCGCTAGTATCTGTTCAGTACAGTATGTCGGACACTGGCAGAGTCAGGAGGGCAAGGCCCTTTGGCAGAGGGGAGCTCCTCACCCTGGTGGCTTGGCGGGACAGGCTCCTGGTCTCTAATCGGGAGATTGTGGAGGCCTACCAGGGGGCCCGTCAAGCCATCAGGGTGAGGTTCCATAGAGACAGGCCAGTTAGGAGCCTCCAGAGGAGATGGTCCGACCTGGTCCGTCGGGACCCTCAACTGCTGCACTCCCTCAGGCAAAGTAAGTACTGTACATACTGTACCTGTACAATGTTGAGTGCTATTGTATACAGTATTTTTTTACTTGTTGCCATGGTGGATTTTACAGTATACTGTACCTGTATTTTTTTTTAATGTGCTGATTGCTGTACAACTGTTCAGGTAGATTTTACAGAACTTGCTATTAGAATTAGAATTTAGAATTAGGGGGTGTGTCATTCTCCACCTGAAGGGTGTGTCTACAGTACTTCCATACAGTACACTACTGTACTGTACATGGAGATACTGTATTGTGTGGGGGGGGGGGGGGCGCTGACCTGGACAGAGAGGTTTTTTGGACCGGGTCTGAGAGCGCCAGAGTCAGCTGTTCAGCAGTGGTATTGATACAGATTTGGGGGGAGCAGTATTAGACAGGTCCTTCTGAGCATTGTTCCGCTCTCCAACTCCAGGGCCTGGACCCCACTTCTTACATTCCCATTCCTGCAGCCACCAGACCTGGTTTCCAGCCCATGGTTGGGGTGATGTCAACATGTTAACCCCCGGAATCCATGGCAGATCATGTACTGTACAGTAAATTCTTTGCAATGAGCATGTTAATCCCTTCCAGAGTGTGCAACACCTGGAAGACCAGGTTCATCCCATGGCACTGTACAATAAAGCACAGGTGACGCAAAATTTCGGCGCGGGGGTCCTAGACACATGACTTTCATCATGCGCCCAAAACTTTATTTAAAAGAGTTTGGAGATACTAAATCGCTAGGACATACTGTACTGTATAGTTTTATTAAATATCATTCTACAAAATACTGTACACACTGTATTCCAATAGAAAAAACCCTGAGGATGGCCCGCCAGCTCTGGAAGCACGTCTGGCACGGCCCGCCCCTTCGTGGATTCTTTGCTCTGCAGGAGATGTTGAAGTGTAATGACCTGTATTAGCCGACCCCCTCCACCCCTGGGGGGAGGGGAGGAGGCGCTTGACTTCATTACTCCTTGCAAGAGACAATACAGTATTGCAGCGTGTGAAATAGGGCTTTCTTAAACCAGTCACCCCCGGCAAACCTCGCACTGGACGCTTCAACTCATACTGTAACTCTTGGTCCTCGCGGAGGTTCAGTCGCATTAGCGGCTAAATCTCCCGAGTGTACTATCTAGATTCGGACGCAGATGCGCCTGAACCTCCGTGAAGTCTGGTCTGTCAGGACTCGGCTTGTGAATCCTTCAGTACACATTTAGTGGTCTACGCTAGCTTTATTGATTACTGTGCATTTATAAATAAATAAATGAATGAATAAATAAATAAACATCAAAATTATCTTACAACCCCCTCCCCTCCGTAATCGAACTCGGGCCTCCTGCTTGGATTGCCGCGCAGCTAACCACTAGACTACTGCACGGTCATGTAAACCGTGGCAGGAGGAGGAGGAGCAGCAGTTGTGATGGCAAAACCAGTACCCCTGCAGCCTCTGAGACGCCCCCCTGGCGAGAACCCCGAGGACGGCACGGCCCGCCCCTTCGTGGATTCTTTGCTCTGCAGGAGATGTTGAAGTGTAATGACCTGTATTAGCCGACCCCCTCCACCCCTGGGGGGAGGGGAGGAGGCGCTTGACTTCATTACTCCTTGCAAGAGACAATACAGTATTGCAGCGTGTGAAATAGGGCTTTCTTAAACCAGTCACCCCCGGCAAACCTCGCACTGGACGCTTCAACTCATACTGTAACTCTTGGTCCTCGCGGAGGTTCAGTCGCATTAGCGGCTAAATCTCCCGAGTGTACTATCTAGATTCGGACGCAGATGCGCCTGAACCTCCGTGAAGTCTGGTCTGTCAGGACTCGGCTTGTGAATCCTTCAGTACACATTTAGTGGTCTACGCTAGCTTTATTGATTACTGTGCATTTATAAATAAATAAATGAATGAATGAATAAATAAATAAACATCAAAATTATCTTACAACCCCCTCCCCTCCGTAATCGAACTCGGGCCTCCTGCTTGGATTGCCGCGCAGCTAACCACTAGACTACTGCACGGTCATGTAAACCGTGGCAGGAGGAGGAGGAGCAGCAGTTGTGATGGCAAAACCAGTACCCCTGCAGCCTCTGAGACGCCCCCCTGGCGAGAACCCCGAGGACGGCACGGCCCGCCCCTTCGTGGATTCTTTGCTCTGCAGGAGATGTTGAAGTGTAATGACCTGTATTAGCCGACCCCCTCCACCCCTGGGGGGAGGGGAGGAGGCGCTTGACTTCATTACTCCTTGCAAGAGACAATACAGTATTGCAGCGTGTGAAATAGGGCTTTCTTAAACCAGTCACCCCCGGCAAACCTCGCACTGGACGCTTCAACTCATACTGTAACTCTTGGTCCTCGCGGAGGTTCAGTCGCATTAGCGGCTAAATCTCCCGAGTGTACTATCTAGATTCGGACGCAGATGCGCCTGAACCTCCGTGAAGTCTGGTCTGTCAGGACTCGGCTTGTGAATCCTTCAGTACACATTTAGTGGTCTACGCTAGCTTTATTGATTACTGTGCATTTATAAATAAATAAATAAATAAATAAATAAATAAATAAATAAATAAATGAATGAATAAATGAATAAATAAATAAATAAATAAATAAACATCAAAATTATCTTACAACCCCCTCCCCTCCGTAATCGAACTCGGGCCTCCTGCTTGGTTTGCCGCGCAGCTAACCACTAGACTACTGCACGGTCATGTAACCCGTGGCAGGATGTGATGGCAAAACCAGTACCCCTGCAGCCTCTGAGACGCCCCCCTTGCGAGAACCCCGAGGACGGCCCGCCAGCGTCTGATACCTGTAGTTCTTTCATGGATTGTCTGAGTTTGTCCTTTCATAGATTAGTGCTGTCATGTACTGTAGTACTGTACTTTATTTTAGCGCAAGTCGATACCGTCCAACTCTGGAAAGGCAGGAGGCACTTTGACTTCAGCGCCTCCTCCATTTGCTCACTTGTACTGTATTGTACGTTCACTAGTGTCTCATTTTAATTTACTTTACTGTACTGTACTGTACTTTATCATTTCCCACGAGCACCTCATCGTGCATGAGCGTCTAATCGCGCACGAGCTTCTCATACAGTATAGTAATACGGCGAATGGAGGAATCACTCCGACTGTATCTTGATGGAGCATTAGCCACCCAGTGGTGGCAGATTGTATTACATGGCGAGCAACCATGTCGCTTGGCGGACGCCAGCGCCATAAAAATATCGATGCGCCAGAACCTCCGCCATGGCGTCCAGGCGGCAATAATAAGGCCGGCGCCATCTGTACTCTCACAAAAATAATAAGGCAGAAAACACAGGGGAAGTTTTAGAAATATTTCAAAATATGTTTAAGGGTATAAACAAAAAGACATTTAAGGCCCCATCCACTAGTGCGATTATGGCCATTTTAATCAGATTTCGAGGCATTGGATGAAAAGGGCCCATATCGTGTGTGTTTAACCTCCGATGATTGTAATCCGATGCACAGTCCCGTATGCATGAGATCAAAGCTGGAGATAATCACTGCTGCACCAAGGACTCGTCGGATCCAGGACCGAAAAATGGGATTGCATGTGATATATCGCATGCAAAAAGGACCACATGGAGATATATTGCACGTGATCCTGCCATCCGGGACCTTCCCCGATGGCTCAAGGGGTAATAGGCTAGGACTTCTCTCCTCGGAGAAGCTCACAGTAGTGGATCCCCCCGGGGCCTTTAGACTCTGAAACCATGCATCTGCTTTACATTCATTTTTGTTTGCCAATATTATTGGGCTGAATAAAGTCCTACCTTTTTAATATGACCATCCAATGCAATGGCAGTCACATACAACCTATAGTAACCAACATTTGAAAATCATTCCTGGGAATTTTTGAAATTGGAAAGGTGGATAGGGGATAGTTAGTTATGCATGGTGCATTCATATAGAGCATTAGTGCACTACAATCATCATCATAACATGTTGGTGACAGCCAAGAAAAAAAAAAAAAAAAAAAGTCAGACCCAGAGCTGCACCACTAAATTAGAGAGAAAGATGGCAATGATTGCTGATGTGCAAGTTCCCACAGTACTCCACAGCTCCAGGAAGGTGACAGGTGTTTTTCTGACCCTCAGCCCAACTCTGCTCACTGATAAATAAGAGGCACAATACTAAAGTCCCCCATATAAACATTGCTGCTCATCCTTGAATACCTGCCATTTAGCCTCAAAATAGCCACACTGGCTTCACATGACCATCATTGTTTTACTCATATCTGTCAGGTCCGTTTAGAAAAAAAAATCACAATTGCAAGCTACTGTATACCCTGAAATATCTTCACTGTACAAAGCTGGCATATACTTCAAAACACTTTTCATTTTATAGTCATACACAGGTACAGACAGGTTATGGGAGGACCGGAGAATGCTCTCAATAATATTTTTATATTGTGCCGGTTGAAGTGGGTTGGCTGAAAAGCAGCTAGATATTTTTGCTTAAGACAAACTAAACAAAATAATAATTCTTAATAGGTGGCAAGCATTGACAATGGGGAAACATAAACAAAAAGCCACACCTATTATTAATACACTTTATTTATACAGTATAGCTCCAGTACAATATACAGGGCTTTACAAAAAGATTAAACCAAAAGGACAAATAGAAGGTAGTTATTGTCCATTTAATATGCATTCCCAGCAGTCACTGTATTACAATATTTGTCCCAGTTAATGCAAACTAAGATCTGCACCATGGCTTTACACCTGCAAAGAGAATTAATTTAGCCGGTACTGGACTTGGAGAAGAGAACAATCCCAGCAAACAGCTATTCGGTTTTACTTGGCTGACCATACATTTTTTTTTTTTTCCCAAGTCTAAAGCCCCATAAACACTAGTTGATCCCAATATAGTTAACTATATTGGCTGCGGGCAGGCAATATAGTGCGTACACACTAAAGCCCCTTTCAGACTGCACTTATTACTCAATATGTTGCCATTTTTTTTACGGTTTCAAAATGGTAATATGTGCGGTCTGAAAGGTCCAGAGTGAATTCACATTTCAAAAAGACGTAAAAACTGTAAAAAAAAAAACCAGGGTCCTACCCATTTCAGACCCGGCCCGGTTTTTTTTTGCAGGCTGAAATGAATCTGAAAGGGTACCCAGGCAGCAGTGAGCACTATTGGTCTCGCTCCATGCATATTTAATGAGCGGGGCCCCAGCGCAGTGCACACTTAATGAGCGGGCCCCCCTTAATTATATTATGCACAGAGCAGGATAAGTGCATCAGGGATCTGTAGTGAGCAGGGCAGCATGCCAGGGATGCTGCTTCCTGTCTGCTGTATTCTATGGTGCTCCTCTCAGCCTGACCGTGGTGACATCAGCAGCCTGTCTCATAGCTACTGTGTGTCCTGTTCTCCAGCTGCTTTCACACCGCAAACCTGCTTGAGACCCGGTATTTATGTGGGGTGTGAAAGGGGTTTTTAACTTGCTCTGACCTGTTTTAATAAACGTTTTAAATACTGGGTCTAAGCAGGTTTTGCAGTATGAAAGCAGCATAAGCGATATCGGCTGTCGATATTTAGTGATGTCACCAGGACTTATTTATTTATTAACAGTTTGTTAAATAGCGCAGGACTTGTTAAATATGCGAGTCATTTGGCTATATTGCCAAATTAGCCTACATGTTCAGCAGACAATCATCGTTATAGAGTGTATACACTAGACAACATTGTGAAAGATATCGCTCGGAAGCACTGAGCGAGATCTTTCACAATATCCTAAAAAATTATTATAAACCCAAAATGAAACAGACATATGGGATTATCTAAACACTGAAAATACAACTACATTAGGGCATATTTATTATAAATTTCGGTACTTGTTACCTAGAACGGCGCCCATCGTGGGCATCGCATGTACATCGCATGCCATTATAATGGCTTGCGATGCCCGCGATTTCACATAGATATGAATGGAAAAAGGTAAATCGCGTCGGTCGCATCGCATGCGGCCAAAAAACTGCATGCGATGCGACCGACGCGATTACCGCGATTTACATAGGGAACAATGTTAAATGGCCCAATTGACCCGATTTCACATAGGGAACAATGTTAAATGGCCCACAGACCCCAAATAGCCACCCTGAAGTGTGAAATGGCCCCCCCAATTGTTAACGCCACCCCACGATCAACCCGAAGCAAGGCGAGCGCAGCGAGCCCGCGAGGGGCGGCGGTACGCATCCTCCGACCTTTTCATACCCCCACTATCCACGTCGGCGTGGAGTTGAGAATAGAAAGTGTGGCGAGCGCAGCGAGCCACCGAGCCCGAAGCGTGGCGAGCCCCGCGAGGGGACGCGGATACCTGTGGAGCCCGCGGATACCTGTGAAGGTATCCGCGTCCGCTCGCCACGCTTCGGGCTCGGTGGCTCGCCACACTTTCTATTCTCAACTCCACGCCGACGTGGATAGTGGGGGTATGAAAAGGTCGGAGGACGCGTACCGCCGCCCATCTCCACGCTTCGGGTTGACGTTGATCGTGGGGTGGCGTTAACAATTGGGGGGGGGGGGGGGCATTTCCCACTTCAGGGTGGCGATTTGGGGTCTGTGGGCCATTTAACATTGTTCCCTATGTGAAATCGGGTCAATTGGGCCATTTAACATTGTTCCCTATGTAAAATCGCGGTAATCGCGTCGGTCGCATCGCATGCGATTTTTTGACCGCATGCGATGCGACCGACGCGATTTTTTTACTTGCGATGCCTAGGATCAAAATCGTCGGCGCCGTTCTAGGTAACAAGTACCTAAGTTTCTTGTTCTTTTCATACTGTGATGCAGATAGTGCAATACAATTGTGTTGTGCATACATGATTTTGCATGTAGCACACATATACTGGACAGCTTTATAATATATAGTGTTCCCGCTAGGCTGTTTTAGCGGGGCGCTGCGCCCTGCCGATTTTTAAAGGGCAGAATGCGCCCTGCCCCTCTAGCAGCGCCCCGCTAAAACAGCCTGCCGGAGTGCACCGGTGAAGCCCAGCGCCGCCATAGATTGCGGTGCACGGCGCTTTCAGCAGCTTGAGGACATAGTTACGGCCGGGCACGCCCCCTTCAGTGATGCGGCGGCACGCCCCCTTCAGTGCCGCGGCGGCCCGGGCACGCCCCCTTCAGTGCCGCGGCAGCCCGGGCACGCCCCCATTTGTGACGCGGCGGCCCGGGCACGCCCCCATTTGTGACGCGGCGGCCCGGGCACGCCCCCATTTGTGACGCGGCGGCCCGGGCACGCCCCCATTTGTGACGCGGCGGCCCGGGCACGCCCCCATTTGTGACGCGGCGGCCCGGGCACGCCCCCATTTGTGACGTTGCCGTGCCCGGTCCGCCCCTCCAGCGCCCTGCCCCGTTTGGTTCCTAGAAGGAACACTAATATACATTAAAGCCGTGTACACATGGCGATTCTTCCAGACGATTTTTACAAAACATTGTCAAAATCGTCCCTTGTGTACATATCGGGCGATAGCGTTACGCGGCCCTGAAGCTTTGCTATTGCCCAGCAAAATAGACAGTGCATGCAAGAATATTTTCACTAGACGCTGTCTGCACTGTGTATTTGGCTGTGGCTGGGGAAGGCAGGATGTAGTTAGTCGTCTAATCTCTGACTGCTAACTAGATCTTGATTACACACGGGGCTCAATCCAAATTACCCCTTAAATTGATTTGTTACAAACTTTAACTGATATTTTCCCCCCGCAGAAAATTGCCTTCTACAAAAAGGACAGACATCTTCTTACACACAATTGCGGAGCTGTCTTACTCCAATCAAGCACATCCCAAATGTCAACACTCTTTCGGCTAGACAGAATTACAGCCAATTTATGCACTCTAGTATCTAAACACATTAAGCAAATAAGCCTTCTGCTGGGTAAATCGACATACCGGTGTAAAAGCCCTTGCTCTCCATTTACTAACTGGTCATTGCTTAGATAAACATTGATTCTACAGAAAGTCTGAAAATATTGTCAAGATTTAAGGTGCCCATACACTGCCTGCGACGTCTCGCAGCAGTGTACGGACACCCGACAGAGTGCGAGCCGCCAGAACCTTCCCGGCGGCAGGGACACATGCGATCCGTTGTGATGGATCGCATGCGTCCCTGCTTCCCGCCCCAGAACGGGGGGTCGGACGGCCAGCCAGTCCGACCACCTAGTCGGGTCCGATGCGCACGGGACCGCGCATCGGACCCGACTGCATGTCAGGGAGAGGCGATTTGGTCCGATTTAACAGGCCGATTGGTCGCAATTGGCTGAAATCGGACCAAATCGCCTCGATGTATGGGGGCCTTAACACTTTGTTAAAATAAATGCAGATTTTTCTTTGTTTTATGTTTTCATGTACAGTATTACCATTCTGGAAAAAAATTACGGTATATTTTTTGCATGAAGTTTAGCCCACCAGCCACAATGGCTTTATAAAACAAGATTACAAAACGAATTAGCATTACCTTAACATAGCTTAGGTCTATTATTTATGAAACCATTACATAAAAGACGTTATTCCAATGTGTCAGAGTGCCTAAATCTAAATATTGTCCAGTGTGCGCTTGTGTGTCATCCGTGACATTCTTAGTCGGCCCTGCCAACGCTAGCAAGGTCCAGTCTGCAGCATGGCTCCTGCTCCCTCCCACATGGGCAAGTGTGTATGCACTTGTCACAGCTGGGAACCCAAAATCTCACCACGTACACACAAATTTAGTGTGTACCCAGCTTAAGTCAATTTTGTGTTCAGTCAGAAGAAAATGTATAAAAAAAAAAAAAAACACTTTACATTCTCCAAATAACTACGATCCCATTAACAAACGCACAGGTGTGTTGGCAGTAGTTCAACACACCTCCAATTCAGAGCCATCATTAGTACTCAAACTGGTTGCAGTCCTACATGGTTTGTTAAAAAATTCAAAGTAAACAATTCATATATCATTTATTTATTTTTTTACATCGCAATGAAAATACTGCAAAATATTGTATGTGCAGCATGCATGCCAGCACTATCTTTACACTGCATATTAGAGTTAACCACTCTGCACCTCCATAACTACCTTCTGCTCTTTACATCAATTTTCCATCTGGCAACACAGAGGGGTTTGTTTACAAAGACGGGAGTTCTATTGAAGATGGATTTTGCTATGGGCAACCAATCAGAATATATATATTTAGCAAATAGATAAAAATCAATAGAACTTCAAAAACAACATAAATAAACCCCAGAGAGGTTTTTCCAGGTTCAGTTCCACCAAACTGCATTTTTCAGCATACCAGTTCCATGTACCTAGCCGCAATAAGATGTATGAAGTGTCGTTATGGGTGAGAAGGGGCATCAGTGCACGTTATGTACACTAATACCACTGCTCCCCATGTAAGAAGGAGCCAGGGTGCACCAAATGACTGCACCCTTGTCCATATCGGTGCTGCTATCTAAATGATAGAAGGCCGATATGCAGGGGAAAAGTATGAATGTCAGTGCTGACTGTTCTGCCACTGCAGCTATCCATGTCAACTGCTACAGGGTGGTGAAGCCCTATCCCTACAACAGGGACAGTGCTGTCCCTGCTGCTGGCTCCGGGGTGCGCTGGAGATCTTGCGTGAATAGCGAGATCTCGTGCATGGCCAGTACAGCCAGCTGGGGGGGGGAAATGCGTCAGTTTGAGTTGATAAGCAGTCTCCTCAAGGGGACATCGCCGTAGGGTGGAGCTTGCGCTCCCTCGCTTCGGCAGACAAGATGTTCATACATCTTGTCGATGTCCCTACCTGCTTCACCTAGTTAATGAGGTGAAGCAGGAAGTGTTATAGCGGCGCGATAAACGCAGCTTTAATACATCTGGCCCAAAATGTGTATTTTATTCATGCGCACACACACACACAAAATCACAACCATGTGCAAATAAACCTGCACCTGTATACAGGGGAAAGGCAATGGATAGGGATGGGCAAGCATTTTAGTACCATAGGCAAAAGTTCCCAAGGCTCAGTGAAGTGAAAATCAAGGAGGGCATCTTTGTTGGACCACAAATATGAAATCTCTTCAAGGAAAAAGATTTTGAATCTTAACAGGTGATGAGAAGACTGCTTGGAACAATTTTGTCTGGTAGCACAAAACTTTTTGGCAAATAAGAAGGCAGCAAACTACGATGACCTGGTTGAAAATATGATTTCCCCATATCAGACACTTAGGTGCAAATAGGTCTTCTAAGATGCATTTTCTTCATTCTCACTTCCTAGCTGCGGTGCCGTTAGTGATAAACACGGTGATTGTTTTCACCAGGATATTTCTGAGATGGAGAAGAGAGATACCAGGGGAAATGGAATGCTTCAATGCTAGCAGACTATTGTTGGACACTTCTCAGAGATGCCCCAGACATAGGGCCTTATTCGAGTTCACTCTTTCTGACAAAATCCTTCTTAGATGGACAAAACCATGTGCACTGCAGCAGGGCAGATGTAACATGTGCAGATAGAAATAGATTTGGTGATTTTTTGGTGATTCTTTGCAGGGTAAATACTGGCTGCTTTATTTTAACACTGCAATATAGATCTCACTTTGAAGTAAAACCCCACCCAAATCTAATTAGATCTGCACAAGTTACATCTGCCCCCCTGCAGTGCACATGGTTTTGTCCATCTAAGAAGGATTTTGTCAGAAAGAGTGAACTCGAATAAGGCCCATAGTGTAGAAGCGACTTGCAAAACGAAAGCGGCATTAAAAACAATGATTTGTATTATTGTTGATGTTGTATATTTATATTAAGTTATTGGAAAAACAACAAATGTGAAGAACTATATTACGGCAACAAATCTTTTCAATTGTCATTTTCAGCACCCTAAATTATATTAATAAACATATGGAATTTTTAGGATCCAAAAAAAAATATATATATTTTTTTTAATTTGTTGTTCAGTGATATTTATTAAAATATATAGATAGATATATATATATATATGAAACGGATGGTAACCGGCACTCAGCTCCTTGCTGACTGAATCGTGTCCCGTGCCCTCGCTGTGAAGTGTCCAAACGACACCACTGTATGTAATCCTTTAGATGCGCAGCACTGAGGTCTTAGGCAAAATAAAGCAATGTGTAGCCTAGTTGCAGGTTGACGTTTCAGCCACTTTATTGTGGCTTTTTTCAAAACAGCTTACATGTAAGCTGTTTTGAAAAAAGCCACAATAAAGTGGCTGAAACGTCAACCTGCAACTAGGCTACACATTGCTTTATTTTGCCTAAGACCCCAGTGCCACGCGTCTAAAGGACTATATATATATATATATATATATATATATACATATACACACACACCCCTTGATTAGGCTTTTCATTGATAAGTACCCCCTCCTCTCATTTTGAAATATGGACAGTACTTAGCGGTATGCGGATCCTATGCATGTCCTTATATTAAGGAGGAGCGGAGGAGTAGTATACAGCAAGGAATCATGCCCTTCTGTGTCTGGCCGCTGGTTGTGTACTATCTCCAGGATTCCCGCTAACACCGGTAGGCTTAATGCCGCTGCTTCCTCCACCTTTGTCAGTGCTGGGCAGATGACTGCTGATGTCTGAGGGCAGCATGGGAAGCTCCCAGTGGATTGCTGGTCAGGCATATGACGCAACATAGTTTGTCTCCATGGCATTGGGTCTTCTTCAGCCATCAAAAGACCTTTTCATCGTCCGCCATTCCCAATATTATTTTCAAGTACCCCCAACTGGTCTGCAGAGTACCCCCAGGGGTACAAGTACCCCAGGTTGGGAACCACTGTCCTAGACCAATTCAAATTATTTATGGACAAAACCAGTGCTAATGGCTGCCAATCATAAAATATGTGTACAATCAGAGCAAATCCTACCCTTTAACACAATCTACTTAATTTTATATAGGTTTTTTTGTTTGGCCTAGGGGTGCCGTGGAAAAATTCTACTATTCTAGGTTGCCTTAATTCGAAAAAGATTGGGAACCCCTGCACTTGACCATTGTTTCTACTTCCAACACATAAACTCCAATAAGGATTGTTAACATGCCGACTAATATAATCCTGCCCCTATAAACCTACCCCCTGTCAGTGGTTTTAATGTTATGTATTATGGGTATATGACATTGAATTACTTTTGCATTTGTTGTACAGTAATAAAATGGACAATGTATTAAGTTTGCTGTATTGACTCCACAGCCCTAATACATGCAAACATCACAGGTGTATAAACGCAACACATTTCTTCAGTAATGTAATGCCTTGTTAGCAATATATATATTGTATTCCTGAATTATTATTGGAGAAAAAAAAAAACCTCACAATTCATTATTTGCCTTATTTGACTTACTCCCATGTGCAAAACCTACATCTCTGAGTGGTTATAATCCTTTCCACACATTTTTATCACAATTTTGGCAGAGTCAAAGCATGTAATCCAGCTTCTGGTATTCAGTGAATATGCAGAAATCTAGAGCATCCAAGGTGATACAGACATTCCCTGTACAAAGGGGTTTATTCTAGTTCATTCTTTCTGACAAAATCCTTCTTAGATGGACAAAACCATGTGCACTGCAGGGGGGCAGATGTAACATGTGCAGAGAGAATTAGATTTGGGTGAGTTATTTTGTTTCTGTGCAGGAAAAATACTGACTGCATGATTTTACACTTCAATATAGATCTCATTTTGAAGAAAAACCCCACCCAAATCTAATTCTCTCTGCACAAGTTACATCTGCCCCACCCGCAGTGCACATGGTTTTGTCCATCTAAGAAGGATTTTGTCAGAAAGAATGGACTAGAATAACCCCCAATACTACTGGGCTAGCAATGGTGAACGGACTGCGAAGAGTCAAAAAAACAAAAAAGAAGAATATTTCACACAACTCATTAGGTTACCAACCTAGTTGAAGAGGTCGACTATACATATTATATTTTTAGGTTGCAGAACATGAAGCGCCAATTAGTGTACAGCATCCGCTTGCCATACTTTATGTAGCATCAGTAAGATTAGTCCAAAAGCAGGTTCTTAAACAGAAAATGTAACAGCTAGACTTGCTCAAAGTCCTGGAACTAATTCCATGCATACACAGCCCCTTCTGTGCAAAGAAACAAATAAGCTATAGAGCATTAATGTTTGATGAGTGAAACAAACCCAAAGTTATTAGCTTCACCCACGTGCATGCTCCTGAGGGCACACTCTGCATGCTTTCATCTCAAGTTCATCTGTCCCTCATTGTTATGGGACCAACACACAGGGCGACAATTCAGTCATTTGAGCGATTTTATTAAGTCGCTCAGAAAAGTACTGAAACTGCATGTAAGACCACACAGCAATTTATACACACGGCCCCGCTGGTCTGAATCCAGAAGCGATTAATAACCTACATGCAGGTTATTAAAATCGGTTGGGGCAGTGTTCTCAAAGGAGAACACCGACCCTGACACCTCGCTCAGCAAACAGCACTCTGCAGCGATGTGTGCTGAGAGAAACCAAGCGTTCTGAGCAAAGTAGCTTTGCTCAGAACGCTTGTTGGCCAGTGTGTAGTTCGCTTTAATTCAACAACAGTTCCTACAGAGCAGTACACCTCTAATTGGGCCGAGGAGCATTCTAAGCGATGCTTATCCAGCAGTCGGGATAATAATCGTCGGGGCGGGGCGATCTAGTGAGATCACTAATGCTGCTTCCACATTGCCAAAACGTTTGAGACCCGGTATTTTGAAACGGTATTTAAAACGGTATATTACCGTTTTAAACCCCTTTCACACTGCACATAAATACCCGGTCTCAAGCAGGTTTGCAGTGTAAAAGCAGGACAGACAGTAGCTATGAAAGCGCAGTGCATATGTAATGAGCCGCTCATTACATATGCATATATGTAATGAGTGCAGTGCATATGAACGAGCAACTCATTACATATGTGCATATGTAATGATTGGCTCATTACATATGCACTGTGCTCATTACATATGCAATTAGCAGCTCATTACATATGCACTGCGCTTTCGGAGCTACTGCCTGAGTCCTATACACCGATTCAGAGCCATTCACACTGCATGAAAAACCGCTCTGAACTGTGTAGGCTTTTTACCTGTTTGCAAATACTGGTTATTTGTAACCGGTAAATGCAGACTGGTGCTTTCACACTGCAGCTCTAAAAATGAAATAAAAATTTGCAATATACTGGTTAAGAGCTGCAGTGTGAAAGGGGTATTAGAAAATGCCCAAGGATTGCCATGTGTGTTGGTCCCATAAGATATTTGTGCAACATCTGACTTCCCTACATTAAATATATAAGTGCCGGTGTCTGTGCCACTTAAAAACAAAACAGTAGTTGAAGGATTCTTGGAGACTAAGACAACCAATTACTGAAGTTTCATTGCAGTGTTATTTATTTTCATTTAGAACTTCAGCTGTACTTTCCAAGTCTCTGTAAAATTACTTTTTGCTTGTTATAAGTCCTTGTGATTCCTTATGTATCAAGTGAAGTTTGCTGGTTTTCAAGATATCCAATACGTCAAACCAACCAGTGAAGAACAACAACAATTACTACATGTACTGTGACTGCAAACAGACTGGGCCAAGAACATAGGATGTACTGCCAAAACAATTAGGGTGCTAGAAAATAATCTCCTCAAGTGCCATTAATGCAAAATGTTAAGTGAACATCTAAATAAAGACAAAATATTTTAAGGGATGGATAAATATAGATGTGAAAGAAGAGAAGCACAGATAAAAGGGAGCACAAGTTTGGTGTTGTTGCCATCTGTAATATGGATGGGTAACATTTTACTCAATGACCAATCACTTTATTAGTATTTCTCAGTATTTACAAGGGGAAGATGGGCACCATTTAAGTGAGTTTATGCTCACATTTGTGTAATGATATACAGGCTTGCTTACTAATGCATAGTAAACATATTTGCATATTAGTATTTCTCAATAAGCTTCACTGTTAAAGCCTATGCAAAATAAAAAAACAGTAATAAATAGATGTCCAAATCATCATAGGAAATAGTACAATGCTTGTCGAGCTTTATCAAAGAAAAAATAATAATAATTAAGTCACCAATACAGACTGATCCTTGTTTAAACATGCACATTTAAACAGTATTGCAATAAGCCCGAGTGATCCCCTGTCACCTATGGCTACTAAACCAATGACAGCACCCCTATTTCCCTTCCTATGATTGTAAAGGCTATATTGGCCTTTGCAAGACCAGGTGCCAGAGTTATCACCATTTTGAGCAAACACTGGTTAATAGCTCTCCTGCTTCTGTCCTGTGGTGAACACCAGCAACCATTTATAGAACATGCTATGTGAACGATCATTAGCAGGATGGATTATATTCAAACTGCCCTAAAAGCACATGTATACTAGCGTTTATTTTCAGGAAGACAAACAACCTATCAGTATTTTTTTGGATTGTGTGAGGAAACCAACACAAGAGCAGGGGAATATACAAGTTAGGGCTATGGTTGGAATTCAACCAATGACCTCAGCGCTGTGAGGCAGTATTGCCCACATTTATCACCTAGCCTTGGAAATTACAGAATTAACAATAGACTCCCCAACAAATCTTGGTAGCATGTTCTAGCAGATAAATATTTATATAGAGACATTCCTAACTTAACAACCTACCTGTTATCGACCGCTCAGACTTACGACCTGGCCTTCTTTTATCGAACACACTGAGACTGTTCAGACTTACGACCTGCCCAGACTGTTTAGTGACCCGTGCTGCGCATGTTTGGCAGCGTCTCCGCAACATGTCAGAGAACAGAAGTATGACGTTTCTATATTTAGAAAGTGTACTGTACTTGTATTATGTATTTTTCTACACGTTTGTTTAACGACCAATTTTTTTTAAGGGTCCGAGTCGTAGGAACGGAACCTGGTCGTTAAGTGAGGAATGTCTGTACTTACATTTTGATAAACCAAGAAAGTGAATAAAAGTCAGCCCATACTCTTATAGATCACTGCTAGTTTATAGGTTTATCAAAAATCTTTCACCCTAACCCAATAATCCTCCACTGTGTGGGGAAACCGTAGTTCTTTGCAACTTCACGCTGCACAGCTCATTTCAATTGATTCAATAAATAAATATTAAATGTATCCAATGTGGGATACTTATGTTTTCTCATTGGCTGCAAGAACTGTTAAAATCAGCTTAACTAATCATATCTACAGGTTGAGTATCCGTTATCCAAATTATTCCGAAAACCACACATTCCAGAAAGTGAATTTTTTATTTTTTTTGCTAAAAGCGGTACTTATGTAGTATCTGGGCGTCCGATTTAGAAATCGGATCGGATCGCATTGCATCGCATGCGACCAAATCGTATGCGATGCGATGTGATGGTCAAGATTTTTCCATAGGATTCAATGTTAAAATGGTCTGAGTCCATTTTAACATAGAATTCAATGGGAAAAAGGGGTCCTTTTCCTTTCCCCACTATCCAAGTGGGCATGGAGTTGGATATAAACCTGTGGCGAGCGTAGCGAGCCACCGAGCCCGAAGCGTGGCGAGCGTAGCGAGCCCCGGGAGGGGACACAGAATACTTTTTAAGAAATATGCGTCCCCTCGCGGGGCTCGCCACGCTTCGGGCTCGGTGGCTCGCTGCGCTCGCCACGCTATATAAAATCGGAATGGGATCATTCGTCAGACTGCATTTAGGTCTACAGTCATTAGGTCGACCCCACTAGGTCGACTGGCAGGAAGGTAGACCTGACTTAAGGTCGACATGGGCCAAGGTCGACATGACTTAAGGTCGAATTTGCATAAAGGTCGACATGAGGAAGGTCGACTGGTCATAAGGTCGACATGGGTTTTTCACTGTTTTTTGATCCGAATGTCGACACAGTCTACATGGACACAGTTGGCAATGAGAATCGGACCCTCGCATCGCTCGCTTCGCTCGCAATGCTTCGGGCACGGTGCCTCGCTGCGCTCGGCACACTATTTTATTCTCCCACCACGCCCTAGTGGATAGTAGGGCATGAAATACCGCCTGTCGGCACATGTCGGCTCAAAAAACAGTGAAAAACCCATGTCGACCTTATGACCAGTCGACCTTCCTCATGTCGACCTTTATGCACATTCGACCTTAAGTCATGTCGACCTTGGCCCATGTCGACCTTAAGTCAGGTCGACCTTCCTGCCAGTCGACCTAGTGGGGTCGACCTAATGACTGTAGACCTAAGTTCATTCTAATAGATGACCGCTTCCCATAAAATCAACTCTATGCCCACTTGGATAGTGGGGAAATGAACAGGATCTTCTTAACATTGAATCCTATGCAAAATCGCATCGAATCGCATCGCATCGCATCTGATTGTATGCCTTAAGGTAAGGCATACAATCACAAAATCGGCAGCCCAGATACTACATAAGTACCCTAAAAGCACTACTGGGGACATCTGTAACAGCACTACTGAGGACATGATATGTAACGGACACTAAATAGGTGCAAGACAATGATGGCTTGGCATTCACATCCAGGGGGGTATTCAATCTGGGGGTCATGGCAGTCGAGCTTGCTCGACCACCGTGACCCTGTCCCATTAGTGAGATGAAAAGGGGTCGTGGCCGCGAGTTGCGGCCGGGAAGAGGCGAGCTGCGTCCGAGATCTCTTCACTTCCTGGCCGTTCTCGGCAGAACGAGCCTGACTGCTTGTGAAGTCGGGCTCGCTCTGACGTGCTACCCTGTTCAATGCTGTCGAGGAAAAAAGCATTGAATAGGGCCCGGTGGCAATCTCCCCCCATCGGGAGATGCGCGCCGGTGATTGCATACCCCCCCTCAGTGTCCGAGATAGGACACAAACATTGTTTCATGATTTGAAACCTTGTTTTATGCACAAATAAAATATTTTTGTGTGTATTTCGTGTGTTTATACAACATAAATGCAAGAGACCTCATTGAAATATAAAAATATTCTGAATTACAGAATAATCTGTTATCCAAAATTCTTATGGTCCCAAGCATTTTAGATAAGGGATATTCAACCTGTATTACCAAAATGAATGTTTAATAGAAAGTGTGTCAAGCTGTTGAATATGCACACATTAAAAGAACAGTTCCTACTGCCAGTACCAACTAATAGCTATAAAAGCCCCCATACACTAGCCGATTTTGGTCTGATTTCGGCCAGATCAGTCGGATCTGGCCGAAATCGGACCAAAATCGGCTAGTTTTGATGTCCCCTCAGATCAGATGCGCGGTCCCGTGCGCATCGGATCTGCGTCGGGTGGTCGGACCTGCTGCACGTCCGACCACCCGACTTGGGACCTAGTGGGGCGGCGCAGCGGTGGAGGGAGCAGGGGGGGCTGGGGACACAGGCGGCATAGAGCCGGGCAGGGGGAGCCGGGAGCTGTCAGTACTGAATAAAAAAAAAAAAAAGACCATACAAGGCGGCCTGTGATTGGCTGAGCGCTCTCTCAGCCAGTCAGCAATTGGCTGAGAGAGCGCTCAGCCAATCACAGGCTGCCCATTCATTGTATAGGCTTTTTTTCTAGCACTGACAGCTCCCGGCTCCCTCTGCCCGGCTCTATGCCGCCTGTGTCCCCTGCAGCGTCCCCAGCCCCCCCTGCTCCCACCAGCAGCCCTGCTCTGTAGCCCCCCCCCCCTGCTCCCCGGGTTTTTTACATGTGATAAATCGAGACGATTTATCACATGTAAAAAATGGCACATCAAGTGCCAATCTAATCAAGCCGGGGAAGTTCAGGGGGAAGTCGGGGGCGACTTGTCCTCAGGACAAGTCGCCCTAGTGTATGGGGGCCTTAAGACTATACAATGTAAATGTATTAAAGCTCAACAATCCAAAACTTATTTGTCAGCATGCAAAAAAAAATGTAGTTAATTGACAAACACATGAATGGGTTCACAAAAGATTTTTGCAGATACAGTGTACATAACATAAAATAGGACAATTAACACTTAGCCAGTTTACTGCACAACAAATTACTTTCTTAAAAGTTTAAGAAAACAAAATGATGATATGTGATAAATTCATATAAAATATTCTAATCTAATTGTGTCAGTCTTTTTAGAAAAGACATTTCACAATATAAATAAATCCCAATCAGGGCCACCATCAGGCGGTACTCATGTACAGAGTCCTGCTGGTACAGAGAAATCCAGCTATGAACTGCCTATGAATAAGGAGACATTTCACAATATAAATAAATCCCAATCAGGGCCACCATCAGGCGGTACTCATGTACAGAGTCCTGCTGGTACAGAGAAATCCAGCTATGAACTGCCTATGAATAAGGAGCATTCTCAGACAGGATCAGAGGGACACTGGGCACACCTGTCAGATCGTACTCACTGGAACGGCAGGATTTAGATGGGGAAAGCATGTCTTGTGACCTTATCTCTTAGGATCGTTTTCTGTAGATTATTTCCTTTTTGTTTAAACTCTGCTCACCACACGTTTATATTCCCAATAGATGAAGAGGTTACCCCAGTGTCTGATGGGAAAGATCCTTTTGGTAAACGGAATCAAGGCACTACCTTATTACATAGTAAAATAGGATCTCAGAAGTTCTCATTGTTAGATTTAATCTTTGAATTAAAAGTATTTTAACCTTTCAATATTTTTTTTATTTTTAGTCTAATAGAATTCATGAATTTAGTTTTTCTATCTTAAGTGTATCCATTGGGTTAGTGGGAGGTCCTGCTTGTTTTATTTGTACTGGGCCACACACATTTCATGATGTAGCCCTGCCCATCACTGTAAATGAATTAACATTAAGTAGCAGCTATAACTCCAGTGTCTTGTCAAAAAAAAAAAAAATTATATATATATTTTTTTTTCTACTCCGTTCAGACACGTGACCTGGGAATTTGCCAGGTCTAGCAAGCCTGCAAATTTGTGAATCTCACCCCTGTCCCTGGTAAAGAGCAGAGACTTTGGGGGGTATTCAATTGCAGGTCCCGACTGTGGGTAAGTCCCGACAGTCAAAACCCTGTCCCGTTTTCAGCCCACTCTCCAGTTTATCGGCAGGTGGGATTCAATATCCCGCCTGCTGATCGGCAAAAAGGGGACGTGTCCGCATAAATGGCCGTGGATTGTCAAGATAGGGCCACGATCTCGACAACCCACGGCTGTTCTTGGCAAAACGGGCCCGTTCTGACGAGATGCCGCTTCAACGCTGTCGGGAAAGACAGCATTGAATAGGCGCCTGCTGCTATTTCCCCCGTTGGAAATAGCGTTAAGGATTGTATACCCCCTAAATATGGATACACACCTACAGATTTATCGGTTCAAGTCTGGACAAATCCTTTATATCAAATGAATTTAACCAATTTGTCTGAACGACAATTTTCGGTACTTATGTATTATCTGGGCTCCCATGTTAAATGCACCCCATTTTTTCATACCCCTACTATCCAACTACGCATGGAGTTGATTTTATATAGTGTGGCGAGCGCAGCGAGCCACCGTGCCCGAAGCGTGGCGAACCCAGCGAGGGGACGCGGTCTCATAAGAAAAATGGGAGCCCAGATATTACATAAGTACCCAATTTTCTATTTACCAGGGTTTAGGAACAAATTATCAATTGTCATTTTCTCCAATAAATAGCCAGACTTTTTGTTCCAACCAGACAGATACATCTGCGTGTGTACCCAGCTTTAGGGCCTAATTCAGACCTGATCACAGGGCAAATTTGTTCTTAAAATTGGCAAAACCACGTGCAGTGCAGGTGGGGCAAATGTAACATGTGCAGAGATAGTTACGGTGTGTGTGTGTGTGTGTGTGTGTGTGTGTGTGTGTGTGTGTGTGTGTGTGTATGGCCCTCCTTTCCATCTGGCAGATCGAAACAGAAGTAAACTAATGCCATGGGGCCTCGCATGTTTATGTGTGATTCAGGGTCACTTTCTGCTCGATTTGGACTATATAGTCCAAATCGAATAGAAAGTGACCCTGAATCCCTCCATGTGTACACAGCCCTAGATTTGGGTGGGGTGTGTTGAAACTATCTAATTTACAGTCAATAAATAAAGCAGCCAGTATTTACCCTGCACAGAAACCAAATAACTCACCCAAATGTAACTCTCCCTGCACTTGTTACATTCAGGGGTGCAAGTATAGCATACTGGTAAGAGACGGGGTGGTATGGCGTACTGGTAAAAGATATATTGCCGGTACCGCCATATAAAATACACCCCCCGGAAGTGATTAATGCGCATGCGTGCATATGTAAGTGGTGGGGGCGCGGCCTACGCCGCCCCAGCTGATTGCCTTCGGAGGGGAGCGCATCGCGCGTCTCTCCTTCCCCTCCCTGTGTCACTGTGACTGGGCTCCCGCCTGGCAGCCAATCAGGAGCCAGCCCGCGAGATATGATTGGCTGGCTCCGGGTCAGTCAGTGAAGCCGGGGCAGGAGAGACGCTAGATGCGCTCCCCTCCCCAGGGAAGCAGGCAGCGGCGGCGGGGGACTGGAAGGGGGAGAGGACCAGACACAGCCATCACTGCAGGAGGGCGAGTTGTGCTGCTTACTTCTGGAACTGTGGGGGCATATATGGCACTAGGGGCATATGTGTAGGCATATGATATCTGGCACTGGGGGCATATGTGTGGCACTGGGGGCATATGATATCTGGCACTGGAGGCATATGTGTGGCACTGGGGGCATGTGTGGCACTGGGGAGCATATGATATCTGGCACTCTGGGCATATGTGTGGCACTGTGGGGGCATATTAGTAATGGGCATCAGTTGTGCGGTGCAATGAGCATTATGGTGTGGGGCATAATGTGTAACGGGCATTATGGCATGGGTCATATGTATTGGGTGTGTGAGGCATAACAGGGATTACTGTGTAAATTTTGGCTGTGTGCCTTCTGCGTGCAGTATTCCAGCCACTCCCCCTAGTATCATAAGGCCACGCCCATTTTCAAGGCGCACGGCACAGTACCACTAAGTCGTTTTACTAAGTCGTTTTTTCTACTTGCACCACTGGTTACATCAGCCTCATTTACAGTGCACATGGTTTTGCTAGTACGAGGACAAATTTGTCCAGCGATCATAGGCGTGCCCAGCACATTTTATTAGGAGGTGCGATTTGACGTGCAATGCGATTTAGTACCTGTTCATACCCCCACTATCCACTACGGCATGGAAGCGATTATATAGTGTGGCGAGTGCAGTGAGCCACCGAGCCCGAAGCGTGGCGAGCCCCGCGACAGGACACGGATTACTTGACATGTATTCACTGAGCCCGAAGCGTGGCCAGTGCAGCGAGCCCCGTGAAGGGCCGTGGAATACAAATCAACTCCATGCCGTAGTGGATAGTGGGGGTATGAACAGGTACTAAATCGCATATCGAATTGCATGCGATTAAATGACGCCGTGAAACTACACAAGTACCTAATTGTATTCTAATGAATTTGCAGGGCTAGATGCAAAAAAACTGTGCTGAGTGATCACACAGATTGTGACTAGTCCATTTCACAGAAAGGTGGAAAACTGCATCACCTTTGTAGTACATACAGAGTTAACATTGTTCAGCAAGCATTCATTCCTAGTTAAGTTATGCCTAGTGATTATGAAACCAAACACACCCTATACCTGCCCTTGACTGCATTCAACATGCATAATCATCTGCTAAACTTAAATGAAGAAAAAAGGGGGATTACTTGGAAGTAAAAAGGGGTTACTCACAGATGAGCTTAAAAGACACAGACACTGCCTGAACAGTTTACAGCGTTCCAACTATAAAAGCACTGCACGGAGGACAGGATACACACCTTCCCCTTGTATGACACACAGGATACAGTAGTAATAGGTTAGAAGTAAAATCAGAATGATGATTCAAAGGAAGCAGAGCCTGAAGCAGTACATCTGTTTTCGAACATCTAAGTGAGCTAGCTAATGACCTTAGATGAAAAGAAGAAGAGAATATAATCTTATGACTCCATGCAGTCGCCCACTTACTGTACTTGGCCGCCCATACAAGAGCAGCATATTTCCCCTCTGCTGGATCCTTAAACGGGGGCATTGTGTGTCTCTGTGTGGGCACTTCCTTTCTAAAGCTCCAACTCAGCATTAGCACAATTACAAAAAATAATGTTGCCAGACTGACAGGAAGTCATTGAGTGAAACTCAGACTGCTGCTGCCTAATGTATGGAGCCTCAACAGGACAAAAAAAAAGAACTCATCTTAAACCAGGGGTTCCCAATCTTTTTTGATTCACGGCACCCTAGAGTATAAAAAAAAATTCACGGCACCCCTAGGCCAATTTTTTTTTTATTAGATTGGGTTTATATGCGATTCTTAGGATCAGTTATGTGGTAAAGGGCAGGATTTGCTTCTGTTTATACACATTTTATAATTGCCAGCCACCAGAACTTGTTTTGCTCATAAATAATTAGCCATTAATAATTTTAATTGGTCCTGGACCACCAACCCAGGGCACCCCTGCAAGTGTCCCGAGGCACCCCAGGGAGCCACGGCACACAGTTTGGGAACCACTGTCTTAAACTCAGAGACCTGCTCACTCATATAATAATCTGCACAACCATAGTCCGACAGAGGCATTATAGGACATAGGTGACAGAGGCTGGGATTAGCAGCAGGACATCTGTATTATTTTGCAGTAGAAAACTGTATCAATTCTCAAACACAATATATGACAATACCATGTAAGAAGATAATGGGCAGCACAACATGACCTGCTGTTTTTCAGAAGTGTACTTTAGACTTTGTGTATCATAAAAGTCACACACACACCCATTCCTTTCCCAGGTGCCAGCATGCCCCCATACATTGCCACTGCTCTGTAATGCTGGGAGAGCTGCAGCACACCACTAACACCATGGCAATAAGGAGAAATCACAGGAGAGTCTCCCCGCAGTGGCTGTGCCCGGGCTGGCAGGGTGTGCCTTTCTGCCCCATACCCGCACTCCTCCGCTACGTGCTCAGCCACCAGCTCACAGGTACACAAAGGGCAGAGGTGCCGCCACTAATACTACAGGCACGGCTGCGGCGTTATATAGAGCGCAGCTGTTGCTATACTCCATGACTTCATAGAAAAGACTGCGGGGAACTCCCTCCTCCCGCAGCGCACTGTATGGCAGCAGGGTGCAGGGGACCCACCTGTAATGAGCGCGGTGGCAGTTGGTAGTAGTCGGGGCACGGGAAGACTGGCGGGCTGCTCTGCTTCTCTGCTACGGCTGCTGCCTATAGAACTTCCGCCCGTGTTATATACTAGGGCTGCTCTCCTGGGTGTTCTCTTCCTCTCCTACCTCACACACTGGGACTGTCCGCTCGCCCCTCCCAGACAGGACTGGGAGAGAGAGAGGGCGGCGGCGGGTGACGCGAGTGAGGGTGCAGCGACCTGAGCAGGCAGCGCCCCTCACAGCAAGGTGGCCAATTGGCCATATGCGGGGCACACAGCCTGCACTCATACTCTGCGCTGTCATACCCCCGCATGGTTCCTGCACAGTGACTAATATACTGTTAAAATCTGAGTATAGCTGCACCTCTGTGTTACGTTTTGTCTACTAACAACTTGTCTTCTGCAATGTTTTATGCTGTATGCCTGGATATGTATGTACAGTAGGTCATTGGCGCATATATAATGGTTGTGCATTTGCAATTAAGGCTGTAAAATATCAGAAAATGACTAAAAATCTGTACCACTCAAACTATGTATAAAAAAAACTAAGTTCTGGCTATTACAAACTTGCATGGCGAGGCTGGCATGACTGCATTAGAATCAGATGTGACCAGTCAGAAATGCCCACTATGCTGCTGCTGTTCTGGCAGATAATGTCATCCTGGACACTCTGCACCAGAGGTGGATTTTCCACAAGCAACCAAGCACTTGCCTAGGGCCCAGCAGATGTTAACATCCCGCCCTATATCAATAAAGGTAAGTATAGCAGAAACTGTAATTGCATAGCACTGAGTAAAGATGGACCAAAACGGATGCAGAGGAGTGCTTGGAATTGGCTGGAGTGTGGCCAGAGTGAACCCAGAGGATATTCTTGGAATCGGCTGTCACAAAAGAATAATAAATAAAGGATGGTGAGTGGTGCTGGTGTGTGTTGCCTCTTACCCACCACATGCATAGGGACTGGACCAAGGGCAGGTAGAGCTGACTGGAGTACTGTACAGTACAAGTGCTCCCAGTCAGGGTTGGTGTAAGGATTTTTGGCACCCTAGGCAAAACTTCAACTGACTGCCCCTCCCCCATACTGCCACCCATACCCACTTTCCAACCCCTTAAGGCAGGGGTGACCAAACCGGTCCTTAAGATTACCAACGGTCCACGTTCCAAATCACCTAGCTGGTGCACAACTTTAGTCATTACTAACTGTCACATCTTCAAATCTGCTGCTTTCATTCCTAGCATAGATCCACAGGTTGCCTGAATAACATGAACTGTTGGTAGATCTTGAGGACAGGTTTTGGCCACCCCTGCCTTAAGGCATACCTGCCGAACATTCCAGAATGGCAGGGAGGCTAAAAAACAGTGAGGTCCTCCCAGCCTCCCGGGGAGGTGGGCAAGTCCCCCAGCACCCTCCCCTTTACCACCACAACAGAGTACAAGGAGGACGGAGCAGCAAAGTAGGGAAGGGAAGGGGGTGAAGTTCCACAGTAACCACCTGCATTAAATACAATGGATCCTCATAGACATTCTTAATTTTTTGATAGGCAGACTTCGTGGCGCCCCCCCAGATCCCGGTGCCTTAGGCAATAAATATATGTTTATTAATCACCTTGTGGCAACATATTCTTCCTTGTTTATTTAGAGCACATTGCATATGGTATATCACCCGTGAAGCAGCAATGGTTACATGCACTGCAGACACCTATTGTGCAGGGACGTGCAGTCAGGGGAGGCAGAGCCTCCCCTGTCATAATGATGAAAATAATAAAAAGAAGATATTTATATATCTTCTTTTATTATTTTCATCATTTCTACCTCTCCGGCTGCCTCCCACTGCTGCATGTGAGGGTGGGAGGCAGCGGGAGAGGTGCCTCCCGCTGTTAACATTAAAACTCCGGGCAGCAAGCCCATTGAAAATGAATGGGGAAGCGGCACTTATACTGATGCCGCAATGACAGGGGCACCAGTATAAACGCACGCCCCCAGATGTGATTGGGCCAGCAGATCCAGTGCTGGATCCGCTGTCCAATCACATACAATGACTAATTTACTATATATGTATACACTGTAGCACAGGAAGGCACCCCTTGTTTTGATCCATCAAAGCTCTATGGAGTTACGTTCCGGTATCCTTAATTAGGAAAGTGGCCTAATGATTAATAGCCACATATGGCACTGATGTTTATTATATTTATTGTATATCTTTTTTTTTTTTTAGATACTTAATGTGATAACATGAAGACCGCTTTGTATAATAAAAGATTGTATATTGACAGGTTGTTGAATTTACTAGATATCCAGCCTCTTCTACTCATAACAGAATTCTGGTTTCCTGTTATCAGGGATACTTTTCCCTCTATTGTCAGTTGTTTGTGATTATACATAATAGCAGTCCTTTATATACTCTGAAACATTTTGTCCTGTTGGTATTGTCTAGCTATCTGAAATAAATGCGACAGTTGTGGTGACTAAATACTAACAACCAAAGGACAGTGTATCGGTGAGATATTAGACTGATAAATTGTATTGTAACACCATCACAAACTCCTGATATATGTGCAATTGTCATTTGCAGCATTACCGTGTAATACCAGCAACCACGAGACTGCATAGTAATGGGACACTGTGCTGACAACAGTATTGCAACATTGTTCTAAACTCTTTGTTTCTGTGTTACTATTTACAGTATCTCAGTAATTTGATGTAACAATAATAAGTGGGATAATACCACATTAGAAGCATATCAAATATTCCCTTATAAGGTATATTTTCGCTAGCTTGTAATTAAGTATATGTAGCTAAATGATATAATAGCACAACAGCTACTAAGCACAAGTTTACAGTAATAGTGACAGTTATAATTCTTTTCTGTCCTGTCCAGTAGAGATAATTTTTCTCTTACAGGCGATATATGTTTTATGTATGTATGTAAAAACGTATTGCCTTCATGGTAAAAAAAAAAATTTTAAGCACCTAAGCTACAACACAGACAGTAACTGTGACAATTATATAGAAATTTGAAATTTTTCTTTTCTCCTGTCCAGGAGATATATAGTCTCTCTGACAGACGATATATGTTTTATGTTTGTATGTGAAATTGTACTTGTCCTTATGACTGGCTCCCAATATTTTAATTGATTACCTAATAAAAGCTAATTTTTAATTATACTTAACAAACCAAGTTGTGCCCCTAAAAAAGAGAGAGTTCTTCTTTTCTTCTTTGTTGCATCATATCACTCTCTAGGGAGCACCTCCACACACATAATTGACAGATACGTTAGTATCTAATTATACATCTTCGTATTGTGGAACTACATATTCAGACATACACTTTTCGGTGTAATTGTCAGTGACACTAGTGCAAAGACAAAATCCCCCCCTTCCCTTTTCCCAGGTAATTGACTTCAGGTATGAGCTTGGAATCAACAAGCAGGAAACCGAAGCTGCATCAGCAAACTGGAGTTTGCAGGATGAACTTGGTAGCTTGTATTTGCTAGCTGGATGTCAGCAGGATGATTACTTGCAGAGAAGTACTTAGCTGAAGTGCAGGGAATTACAGCAACTGCAATTCTGGGCCAGATAACAGAATCTTTCACTTGCACATGGGGGACAAGGAAAACATGTAGCTCAGGGAAGTAACATTTTGCTTCTGGCACCAGTGGGAATTCTCACAGGGAGTATCACTCAGCTGCAGGTGTGTGATAGGCTGCTGAGATCAGCTGACACAGGTGATGTCAGAGTATCAGGTATTCACACAATATAAACAGAGTGTGACACTCCCATAGAAACCCCCACTCTATGGAGTAGAATGCTTTGGTAGCATCTCATGAAACTATAAGACAGTGGTTCTCAACCACGGTCCTCAAGACCCCCACATAGTGCATATTTTCCAGGTCACCAGCAGATGCCCTCTGTATCACCAACTGTCACATTTTAAAATGCATAGATGACCTGGAAAACATGAACTGTGTGGGGTCCTGAGGACCGAGGTTGAGGAAGTCTGATGATCCTCACTAGTTGCCTGCAGGTAAGTATATAGTGTGAGTATCTGAGACAGTGGACTGGAGAGGTCCTCGCACCTCTCCAATCCATTCTTAACGCTGCTGCTAGGCTCATCTTCCTCTCCCGCCGCTCTACCTCCACCTCCCCCCCTGTCTATCTCTTCACTGGCTTCCCATTCCTTTCTGAGTTCTCTTTAAACTCCTTACCACCACCTACAAGGCTCTCTCTTCCTCCACCGCTCCTTACCTCTCTTCACTGATCTCTATCCACACTCCCTCCCGTCCTCTTTGCTCCATTGCTGACCGCCGACTGACCTCTCACCTAATTACCTCCTCCCACTCCCGTGTCCAAGACTTCTCTCACGCTGCCCCCCTGCACTGGAACAACCTCCCGCCACCCATCAGGCTTTCTGTTTCCCTTACCTCCTTCAAGCGCTCCCTCAAAACCCACTTTTTTCGACTAGAATATCCCTCCTCCTAACCTCTTTTGATCCTCCTATCCTGCCTCCATTCCTACTTATCCTATTGTTTTTCGTTCGTCCACCCACCTCCTTTTAGTATGTTAACTCTTATGAGTAGGGCGCTCCTTCCTCACGTACTCACCCTACCTCTTTACCTCACCTGTGCTCCTGTCCTGTTCTTCCCTTCCTCTACTTCATCTTCAGTCTCCTCGACAATTTCGACACCTACTTCTGAACTGATGCTGATTTTAGTTCTACCAGCTATACACCTACTTATGCTGTATTTTATCAACACACCCTGTACGTTACCTTGTAATTTCTTTTTTGTTTGCTATGTACGGTGCTGCGGACACTTTGCGGCGCCTTATAAATAAACGTACTACTACTATATAGTCAACGTAGGTCAGTGGATGTGGATTTGCCAGGCATGGGGTTAATCACTTGCAGAATGACCTGGTTATGCCTGGTAGCCAAGATTTTAGAGAAAATCATAATATCAGTGGGGAGGAGTGATATTGGGCAATAGAAGTCAGGGTAGCTAAGGTCTATGTCAAGTTTTGGGAAAACAATAATAAATGGTTATCTCATACTACACAGCAAAGTGTTAGTTTAAAACATTCGGTTAAAGAGGTCATACAAATATGGCAGAAATAATTCTTTATGCTTCCTATAGAGTTTCAAAGGAATCCCATCCACCCCTGGTGCCTTACCAGTAGGAAAAGTTTTTATTACTGCTTAAATTTCATTGAGTGGCACAGGAGCATCCAGAAAAACTCTAGCCTCAACAGAAAGCGTTGTAAGGAACACATTGTCTATGTAAATATTTAGATCCGATGCGTTACAAGTTAACTTAGAGCAGTAAAGTTGTTGATAGTATACCACAAAGACAGGGGCAATCCCTGGAGTTTTTGTTAAGCGTGACCAATCAGAGCCCCAAAGCTCCACCAATGTGCTTGACAAACCCTCCACCCTTGCAAGATTGGCCAAATAGCTACCCGAATTATCCTCAAAAGCATAGTGAGAGTGTGAACTAAAAAGAAGACTATATTGAGCCTTATCTCATAAACAATGTCTCCATGTCTTCTGGGCCAAGAGCCAGGCAAGCCTTGATGAGTCTAGGCCCTCTGCCAGGTATGTTTGTTCTAGAGAGTCGAATTTAGCATCTAAATTGGCTTCCTGGTACTGATAGAAATATTTCAAACTAGTAACCCTTTAACCCCTTCCCGACATTTGACGTATATATACGTCATGGCCGGGATGTACTTCCCGACACATGACGTATATATACGTCATGGCTTCAAACTGTCACTGCGTCTAGAGACGCAGTGACAGAGGGACGATGTCTGCTGTCCCTGACAGCAGACATGTCCCTGCATGCCCAGGGGGGGCTGCGATGCCGCCCCCCCGTCGGCGATCGCTGTGATTGGCTGTTCAGTGTGAACAGCCAATTACAGCGTTTTCTGTGTCACCGGCGAATAACGTTCGCCGGTGACACAGGGATCGGAGGTGATTGGTGCTGTAAAGTACAGCACCAATCACCGCGGGGTGTAAGGGTGACACTGGTGTCACCCCACCTCACCCCGCCCGCCCCCAAAGGCCGTGATTGGTTCGTCGGACCGACGAACCAATCACAGCCATGGAGGGGGGTTTAAACTAACGGTGACTGCACTGCAGACGCCATTCCGGTCTGGAATTGCGTGCAGTGCGGTCACCGTGCCTAGCTGCCGCAGTATACTGACCTGAACCTTACAAAATACTTACCTGATCACTGCCTGGATCTTGCGACTTCTTGCTTCTTGCTGTGACTTCCTGTGCAGTGTTGTGCTGTGTTGTGCTGCTGCAGTGTCATCGAGTATAGATAGAGAGAGAGAGATAGAGAGAGATAGAGAGGGCTAGTGACAGAGAGTGCTATATTTTGTGCTGCTGCAGTGTGATAAAGTTATAGATAGAGAGATAGAGAGAGATAGAGAGATAGAGAGATAGTGACAGATTGTGCTATATATTTTTTTTTTATATAACTGACTGCTGCCCCCCCTTTTGTGCTGATCAGTATAAATTAACTGATCAGCAACTTTTTGGCGGCGCAGGGTTTTATTTTTATATAAATACCTGTCAGTGCTGCTGCTGCAGTGTCATAGAGTGATAGATAGTGAGAGATAGAGAGATAGAGAGAGATAGAGAGAGATAGTGACAGAGAGTGCTATATTTTGTGTCTGCTGTCCCCCTTTTGTGCACCCCCAGCAACTTTTTGGGGGTGCAGGGGTTATTTTTTATATATATTACTGTCAGTGCTGCTGCTGCAGTGTCATAGAGTGATAGATAGTGAGAGATAGAGAGATAGAGAGAGATAGAGAGAGATAGTGACAGAGAGTGATAGAGAGTGCTATATTTTGTGTCTGCTGCCCCCGCCTTTTGTGCTGATCACTATATCTGAGGTGATCAGCAACTTTTTGGGGGTGCAGAGAGTTTTTTTTTTATATAAACCTGTCAGTTGCTGCCAGTTGCACTGTCAGTTGCACCAAAGGTTGTGCACCTGCTGCCCCTCACTGGTAATCAGTGTCGCATCACTGATCACCTTTTTTTTTATTTTTGAGGGTGCTGTGGGGTCTTTTTTTAATTTTTTTTTTACACACACTGTGATTTTGTGGGTGTCCTGTGGCCACTGTGCGCTGATTAGTGACGTACATCACTGATCAGCTTTTTCGGCACAGGGTTGATCTATTTTTATTATTTTTTTTGATCAAATTCCTGTTGCCTTTGAGCGCTGTTCAGTGACGGACGTTACTGACCAACATCTGTGCTCAATTTTTGGCGCAGGACCTTTTTTTTTTTTTTTTTAACCCCTTCAATTTTTTTTTTTTTAACCCCTTCAATTTTTTTTTTATTATTGGGATCAAATTCCTGTATAAAGTATTTTTTTTTTTTTCTGCACTACATACACACTACACACTACATACCCCCCTGGGTTGAAATAAAGTTTGTACACCCCCCTACACTATACACGTGTTGAAACATTTCACTACCAGAAACACAAAAATGAAAATGGCATCCCAAATGGCATCCCAAATGTCATCCCAGTCATCCAGAAGAATGTATTCAGCGGAGGAGGCATATGCCATGCTTGCCTCTGACTCTGACACAGCCAGTGATGCAAGCGGGTAATTTGAAGGCTTCGTCTTAAGCTCCTCTTCCTCCTCTGGTGATGAGGGACCCCCTCAAAGACGCCCCCGTAGAGCAGCTGAGACCCCCCCCCAATAATTGATCTCGTATGGACCCCACCACCAGACAATTTTGAGCCCCAGGTTCCTGAGTTTTTGGCCATGCCAGGAATCCAATTTGATTCCACAGGTCTCAGAGAAATTGACTTTTTCAAATTATTTTTCTCTGCTGATTTTATAAATTTAATGGTGGACCAAACTAATTTATATGCCCAGCAGTTCATTGCTCAAAACCCCACGTCATCATTTGCTAGGTGGACCCCTGTAGATGCAGTAGAGATGATGACGTTTTGGGGTCTGGTGTTTCATATGGGCATAGTAAAAAAGCCAGAAATTAGGCAATATTGGAGTACAGATGTTCTGTACAGCACCCCATTTTACCGTATGGCCATGACTCGGGCTCGTTTTGAGATGATCCTTAAATTTTTGCATTACAATGATAATGCACAGTGCCCACCCAGAGATGATCCCACCTTTGACCGGCTATTCAAAGTCAGGCCGGTCATTGATCATTTCAGTGCCAAATTTGAAGAGATGTACATCCCTGAAAAATTTATTTGTATCGACGAGTCCCTTATACATTTTAAAGGAAGGGTTAAATTCCGCCAGTACCTTCCCAGTAAGAGGGCAAGGTATGGCATAAAAATGTATAAGCTGTGTGAAAGCACCTCAGGGTACACCCACAGGTTTAGGGTATATGAAGGGAAGGATTCAAGAATTGAACCGCCAGAATGCCCCCCCTCCCTCGTAGGTGTTAGTGGAAAAATTGTCTGGGATTTAGTGCACCCCTTCCTGGATAAAGGTTATCACCTCTATGTGGATAACTTTTACACTAGCATCCCCCTGTTTAAGGCCCTTGGTTCAAGAGGTACAGCAGCTTGCGGTACTGTGCGTAAGAACCAAAGAGGCCTCCCAAAAACGCACATTGCCCAAGTAATGAGAAGGGGTGAAAGCAGGGGAATATGCACCGAAAATATGTTGTTGGTCAAATATAAGGACAAGAGGGATGTCCTTATACTGACAACAATTCATGGAGACAGTACCACCTCCGTCCCTGTACGAGGTACCAGTACCCACACCTCAAAACCTAATTGTATCCTGGATTACAATAGGTACATGGGCGGAGTGGATCTTTCAGATCAGGTACTGAAGCCGTACAGTGCCCTGCGGAAAACAAAAATCTGGTACAAGAAGCTGGCCGTGTATATCATCCAGATGGCACTGTATAACGCTTACGTGCTATTCCGTTCTACCAGCCAGAGGGGGACATTTATGCACTTTCAAGAGGAAGTCATAAAGGGCCTAATATTTGGGAACCAGCAGGCAGAGGGCCCCAGTACTTCTAGTACTGGCCCCCGTATTGTACCAGGGCAGCATTTTCCTAACGAAATCCCCTCCACTGCAAGAAAGGGCAGGACACAAAAAAGGTGCAAAGTTTGCTATAAAAAGGGAATAAGAAAGGAAACTATTTTCCACTGTGAAACTTGCCCCGACAAACCCGGCCTATGTATAAAGGAGTGTTTTAAAATATACCACACATCTATGGATTATTAGGTTCATCATTTCACCGTGCTTCGGGGGTCTTGCTAATGCCACATAGCACCCACCATTCATTCCACCAGAATCTGAGCTGCAAAATCCAAAAATCACTCCTTCCCTTCTGAGTTCTGCCATGCACCCAACTGGTATTTTTTGGTCACATATGAGGCATTGCCATACTCGGGAGAAATTGGGGCACAGATTTTGGGGTGCTTTTTCTCCTTCATACCTTCTGAAAATGAAAAATGTTGAGCCAGAACTGCATTTTTGTGTAAAAAAATGTAATTTTTCATTTTCACTGCCAAGTTGTATCAAAATTGGTTAAACCCCTGGGGGTTTGAAATGTACACTATACCCCTAGATGAATTCCCTGAGGGGTGTAGTTTGCAAAATGGGGTCACTTGTGGGGGGGTTCCACTGTATTGGTGTTTTGGGGGTCTTGCTAATGCGACATAGCACCCACCAACATTCCACCAGAATCTGTGCTGCAAAATCCAAATATCACTACTTCCCTTCTGAGTCCTGGCACTTTTTGGTCACACATGAGGCATTGCCGTACTCGGGAGAAATTGGGGCACAGATTTTGGGGTGCTTTTTCTCCTTCATACCTTCTGAAAATGAAAAATTTTGAGCCAGAACTGCATTTTTGTGTAAAAAAATGTAATTTTTCATTTTCACTGCCCAGTTGTATCAAAATTGGTGAAACCCCTGGGGGTTTGAAATGTACACTATACCCCTAGATGAATTCCCTGAGGGGTGTAGTTTGCAAAATGGGGTCACTTGTGGGGGGCTTCCACTGTATTGGTGCTTTGGGGGTCTTGCTAATGCGACATAGCACCCACCAACATTCCACCAGAATCTGTGCTGCAAAATCCAAATATCACTCCTACCCTTCTGAGTCCTGGCACTTTTTGGTCACACATGAGGCATTGCCGTACTCGGGAGAAATTGGGGCACAGATTTTGGGGTGCTTTTTCTCCTTCATACCTTCTGAAAATGAAAAATTTTGAGCCAGAACTGCATTTTTGTGTAAAAAAATTTAATTTTTCATTTTCACTGCCCAGTTGTATCAAAATTGGTGAAACCCCTGGGGGTTTGAAATGTACACTATACCCCTAGATGAATTCCCTGAGGGGTGTAGTTTGCAAAATGGGGTCACTTGTGGGGGGCTTCCACTGTATTGGTGCTTTGGGGGTCTTGCTAATGCGACATAGCACCCACCAACATTCCACCAGAATCTGTGCTGCAAAATCCAAATATCACTCCTACCCTTCTGAGTCCTGGCACTTTTTGGTCACACATGAGGCATTGCCGTACTCGGGAGAAATTGGGGCACAGATTTTGGGGTGCTTTTTTTCCTTCATACCTTCTGAAAATGAAAAATTTTGAGCCAGAACTGCATTTTTGTGTAAAAAAATGTAATTTTTCATTTTCACTGCCCAGTTGTATCAAAATTGGTGAAACCCCTGGGGGTTTGAAATGTACACTATACCCCTAGATGAATTCCCTGAGGGGCGTAGTTTGCAAAATGGGGTCACTTGTGGGGGGCTTCCACTGTATTGGTGCTTTGGGGGTCTTGCTAATGCGACATAGCACCCACCAACATTCCACCAGAATCTGTGCTGCAAAATCCAAATATCACTCCTTCCCTTCTGAGTCCTGGCACCTTTTGGTCACACATGAGGCATTGCCGTACTCGGGAGAAATTGGGGCACAGATTTTGGGGTGCTTTTTCTCCTTCATACCTTCTGAAAATGAAAAATTTTGAGCCAGAACTGCATTTTTGTGTAAAAAAATGTAATTTTTCATTTTCACTGCCCAGTTGTATCAAAATTGGTGAAACCCCTGGGGGTTTGAAATGTACGCTATACCCCTAGATGAATTCCCTGAGGGGTGTAGTTTGCAAAATGGGGTCACTTGTGGGAGGCTTCCACTGTATTGGTGCTTTGGGGGTCTTGCTAATGCGACATAGCACCCACCAACATTCCACCAGAATCTGAGCTGCAAAATCCAAAAATCACTCCTTCCCTTCTGAGTCCTGCCATGCACCCAAATGGTATATTTTGGTCACATGTGAGACATTGCCGTACTCGGGAGAAATTGGGGCACAGATTTTGGGGTGCTTTTTCTCCTTCATTCCTTGTGAAAATGAAAAATTTTGAGCCAGAACTGCATTTTTGTGTAAAAAATGTAATTTTTCATTTGCACAGCCCAGTTGTATCAAAATTGGTGAAACCCCTGGGGGTTTGAAATGTACACTATACCCCTAGATGAATTCCCTGAGGGGTGTAGTTTGCAAAATGGGGTCACTTGTGGGGGGGTTCCACTGTATTGGTGCTTGGGGGGTCTTGCTAATGCGACATAGCACCCACCAACATTCCACCAGAATCTGAGCTGCAAAATCCAAAAATCACTCCTTCCCTTCTGAGTCCTGCCATGCACCCAAATGGTATTTTTTGGTCACATGTGAGACATTGCCGTACTCGGGAGAAATTGTGGCACAGATTTTGGGGTGCTTTTTCTCCTTCATTCCTTGTGAAAATGAAAAATTTTGAGCCAGAACTGCATTTTTGTGTAAAAAATGTAATTTTTCATTTGCACAGCCCAGTTGTATCAAAATTGGTGAAACCCCTGGGGGTTTGAAATGTACACTATACCCCTAGATGAATTCCCTTAGGGGTGTAGTTTGCAAAATGGGGTCACTTGTGGGGGGGTTCCACTGTATTGGTGCTTGGGGGGTCTTGCTAATGCGACATAGCACCCACCAACATTCCACCAGAATCTGAGCTGCAAAATTCAAAAATCACTCCTTCCCTTCTGAGTCCTGCCATGCACCCAAATGGTATTTTTTGGTCACATGTGAGACATTGCCGTACTCGGGAGAAATTGGGGCACAGATTTTGGGGTGCTTTTTCTCCTTCATTCCTTGTGAAAATGAAAAATTTTGAGCCAGAACTGCATTTTTGTGTAAAAAATGTAATTTTTCATTTACACAGCCCAGTTGTATCAAAATTGGTGAAACCCCTGGGGGTTTGAAATGTACACTATACCCCTAGATGAATTCCCTGAGGGGTGTAGTTTGCAAAATGGGGTCACTTGTGGGGGGGTTCCACTGTATTGGTGCTTGGGGGGTCTTGCTAATGCGACATAGCACCCACCAACATTCCACCAGAATCTGAGCTGCAAAATCCAAAAATCACTCCTTCCCTTCTGAGTCCTGCCATGCACCCAAATGGTATTTTGTGGTCACATGTGAGACATTGCCGTACTCGGGAGAAATTGTGGCACAGATTTTGGGGTGCTTTTTCTCCTTCATTCCTTGTGAAAATGAAAAATTTTGAGCCAGAACTGCATTTTTGTGTAAAAAATGTAATTTTTCATTTGCACAGCCCAGTTGTATCAAAATTGGTGAAACCCCTGGGGGTTTGAAATGTACACTATACCCCTAGATGAATTCCCTTAGGGGTGTAGTTTGCAAAATGGGGTCACTTGTGGGGGGGTTCCACTGTATTGGTGCTTGGGGGGTCTTGCTAATGCGACATAGCACCCACTAACATTCCACCAGAATCTGAGCTGCAAAATCCAAAAATCACTCCTTCCCTTCTGAGTCCTGCCATGCACCCAAATGGTATTTTTTGGTCACATGTGAGACATTGCCGTACTCGGGAGAAATTGGGGCACAGATTTTGGGGTGCTTTTTCTCCTTCATTCCTTGTGAAAATGAAAAATTTTGAGCCAGAACTGCATTTTTGTGTAAAAAATGTAATTTTTCATTTACACAGCCCAGTTGTATCAAAATTGGTGAAACCCCTGGGGGTTTGAAATGTACACTATACCCCTAGATGAATTCCCTGAGGGGTGTAGTTTGCAAAATGGGGTCACTTGTGGGGGGGTTCCACTGTATTGGTGCTTGGGGGGTCTTGCTAATGCGACATAGCACCCACCAACATTCCACCAGAATCTGAGCTGCAAAATCCAAAAATCACTCCTTCCCTTCTGAGTCCTGCCATGCACCCAAATGGTATTTTGTGGTCACATGTGAGACATTGCCGTACTCGGGAGAAATTGGGGCACAGATTTTGGGGTGCTTTTTCTCCTTCATTCCTTGTGAAAATGAAAAATTTTGAGCCAGAACTGCATTTTTGTGTAAAAAATGTAATTTTTCATTTGCACAGCCCAGTTGTATCAAAATTGGTGAAACCCCTGGGGGTTTGAAATGTACACTATACCCCTAGATGAATTCCCTGAGGGGTGTAGTTTGCAAAATGGGGTCACTTGTGGGGGGGTTCCACTGTATTGGTGCTTGGGGGGTCTTGCTAATGCGACATAGCACCCACCAACATTCCACCAGAATCTGAGCTGCAAAATCCAAAATCACTCCTTCCCTTCTGAGTCCTGCCATGCACCCAAATGGTATTTTTTGGTCACATGTGAGGCATTGCCGTACTCGGGAGAAATTGGGGCACAGATTTTGGGGTGCTTTGTCTCCTTCATTCCTTGTGAAAATGAAAAATTTTGAGCCAGAACTGCATTTTTGTGTAAAAAATTTAATTTTTCATTTTCACTGCCCAGTTGTACCACAATTGGTGAAACCCCTGGGGGTTTGAAATGTACACTATACCCCTAGATGAATTCCCTGAGGGGTGTAGTTTGCAAAATGGGGTCACTTGTGGGGGGGTTCCTAAATTTTAGCATCTTATAGTGCCTAGAAACCTACATGGTGCCTAAAAAATAATCTCATAAAAAGGAGGCTCCAAAATCAAGTAGGTGCTCCTTCTATTATGAAGCCTGTGGTTTGGTCAACGTGCACACTAGAGCCACATATAGGATATTTATGAAAACAAAAGAATTGGGGGAATCAATTTTTAGTCACATTTCTCTAGTAAAATCTACTGTGTTCCTTAGAAAAATGTATTAAAATTGCAAATCTGCAAAAAAAATGAAATTTTGAAATTTCACCTACACTTTGTTTTAATTCCTGTGAAACACCTAAAGGGGTAACAAACTTCCAAAATGCTGTTTTGAATACTGTGAGGGGTGCAGTTTTTGAAATGGCATCATTTATGGGGGTGTCTCACATACAAGTCCCTCAAAGTCACATCAGAACTGAACTGGTCCCTAAAAAAATCAGTGTTTGAAATTTTCTTGAAAATTTGAGAATTTGCTATTCATATTGTAAGCCTCCTAGTGTCCAAAAAAATTAAAAGGAAGTTGAAATAATGATGGAAACATAAAGTAGACATATGGTCTATGTTAGTTATTAACTATTTTGAATGGTATGATTATTTGTCTCACAAGCAGAAAATTTAACATTTTGCAAATTGCTAAATTTTCCATTTTTTTACGACATTTTGGTATTTTTCACAAAAAAAACAGACTGTATCGACCAAAATTTACCACTAATTTGAAGTACAATGTGTCACGAAAAAACAATCTCAAAATCACTGGGATAAGTAAAAGCAAAAAAAAGTTATCCCCACTTAAGTGATACATGTCAGATTTGAAAAAAAGGGCTCTGTCAGGAAGGCAAAAACTGGCTCTGTCAGGAAGGGGTTAAAGTAGGGTCCCTCTAAACAAAGATGTATCCCATAAAACTGAAAAGGAGATACCATCCCTGTTGAGCTCAAAGAATTACCGTCATGCAGCCTCGTTCAGATCCTGCCCCAATGCAGATCAGCCAAAATGGATTGAATTTCCAGAATGTCAGTCCACAGCTAAACTAACAGTCACTGGGGAGTCATCCAAAATATCCCTAGTTTCATAATTTACCTGTTGGAGCCTAGATCCAGGTTAATTTACCTGTTGGAGCCTAGATCCAGGTTAATCCAGGAGAACTAGGAATGGGTATAAGAGAAGCAAGAATATTTCCATACAGATGGATTTCTCATCCTCCAAGGAATCAACCAGGCCCAATTTGGAGATAAAATCAGAGAATCTCTTTCCTTTCACTTGCAGCCCAGATTTGGAGGTAGAGTAAATGTAAGGACAGAAAAGTTTGTCATGGTGCAGTGCACCTCAGCAAAATGTAATCACAAGATAAAATGTAGTCTATATTATAACAGATAAAGTGATTTCCGTTCTGGGGAATCTGACTCTGTCTTCCTCATTTGTTTGGAACAGAGCATTCTTGAAACACTGCAGTCAAATAAAACAAAGACTCCTAAGTCACACACGGAACGCATGCACGTGCTGTTTTAAACACACACTATAGTCACTGTGTTTTTATATTTTGCAGTTTAAAATATATCCTAATAAAGGCTACATTTTATCTTGTGATTACATTTTTCTGAGGTGCACCACACCATGACACACTTTTCTGTCCTTACAATTACTCTACTACAACTGTGTCAGTGGTAGCACACCCTGAGAGGTATTATCATTCGTCATCTATATAAACAGGGGGCCACAAAACTTATTGAGACACTCAATCCTGTGAGACAGACTCTCCCATTCTGTCTTCAGATTTAGAGGTAGACAATTGATCATCATCAGGGTCTAAAATAGTATGGAAAACCCCCAACCATACAAAAGATGCGCACGGGTAGGAAGTCATAAATGTAGCCACCTTCTTAAGTATATCGTGAGAGTAGGAGGTGGTGGTATATACTGCCATCAATAACATAGGAATTGAGTTAATTTTGCATTTCAGAAATATGTATCTACCCCATGGATCAGTTTGAACACAAGCAGGAAAAAAAGGAACTCATTTTCTAACAAGAACTGATACATCCCTAGATGTTGACGTGTATGTCGAGTGGTATGACCATCCTACCTAGCGCTTAAATCCTACTACGAGATGTATTTCCAGTAGGAAAACTATATCTGCTGCATAATGTTTGATCTTACCTAGGACTAGAGAATGTTTAACTTTATCATTAATCCCCCTCACATTCCAAGAGAGAATATTTATCCTAGCTGCCTAAGCCATGTAGAGCACATGAGAAATAAATATGCAGCATGACACCCAAGTCTCCGGGGCTGATCACAGAACATGAGACATCACACACAAAAAAAATTCAAAACACATTATAAGTTAACCCCTCTCTCTGTACACCATTCCCTAACCTTGGCATACCTCGGACCCTAACAGAATCCAATCCCTCCCAAAAAGAAAAAAATGGGAAACTAGAGTTTAAATAGCCACAGCATCCAAAAAAGGACCAAATAAGCTAATGGCAACCATACATAAGGAGCTCCCCCATATAAGAGTAACCCCCCCCCAAGGCTAAATAACAAAATAGCAATTAAACATAAAGAATAACCACTGCCTCCCCCAAATGAGACACATATTTAACCCTTTGAGTACCAATATCTGTGAGAGATGTTCAAATATCACTAAATTACTATAATACTAAAATGCCAGTGACATTCGCATTTGTTATATAAATTCAAATAAAAAATTTTGTGTAAAAAAAATATTATAGAAAAGGTAAACATTAAAAGGTCATTATGATGAATAAAATTGTTTGCTTGGTAATTTTCACACCTATTTTGACAAATTCACTTGGCACTCACAGGGTATAAATTCTAGCAAATCCTAAAGATCGGTTTGTGGGGTATATGAGCAACTTATGAACTAATAATGGTGTAAATATCTACAGATACAGAAGTACAGATTGCTAAGAAAAAAAATATCTATGCATATACACAAGCAATATGAATGCAGGTAGTGTTGAAAGCATAACTGAGAAGCATGAGTAAAATTCAGTCAGCCACAGGATCGCATCTAGCCGGTAAATGTCTGTCCAGAATTTAGTTTCCCCTCCACCACAATCCTCATCTTAGATACAGTACAAAAATCATAGCATTGTAGGAGATGTTAAGTTCTCTAAGGCCCCTTTTAATGGTAAAGAATTGGGCCTTTCCTTCTGGACATTAACGTCAAAATCTGGAAACACAGAGATCTGGCAGCCATTCCATTTAAGGGCCTTTAATGTGGGCCAGACGGAAAATTGCATCACGAGTTTGATAATGTCGGCATCTTGCTATAAAAGTACATGGTGGACCGCCAGGAGGCAATTGTCACTGAATTAAGACCCTGGCAATTAAAACAAAAGATTAGAAAGTCAGACCTTTTAGGTCTGAAAGGAAGAATTTGAGAACCAATACACTGAATGAACCTATAAGATATTGGGATTGATATAGAGATGAGAAAAGGTCAGCTAGGAATATACACTCAAAAGAAGACAGAGAGAAAGAAATGATCAATTTGACCACTATTACTCACCTATTTTCACACAAAATAGATATCTTCCCTTGAGATGTAACCTCAATAGAGTGCATTTTTTAGGAGAAGGATCAAACAGCTCTATGAAAAATCGCTACCTGTTAGGAAAACCAAAAGGGGTAAAATGGCAGGTACCCACATATTAAAAAAGAAGAAAAACCATTCACATAAAAATAAAAATAAACGAAAAGAATAAAATCCCCAACACTCCACATGAGATTGAACCGATCAAAATTTTCAATCTAAATTCACATGCCTTAACTCCTTTAGAACTCTCAGTACTCAATAAAGGGCTCAAATATGTACCGACATCCAATATTAACAAATTCAACACTTTTGTGGACATTCACAAATTTGTTCGTAATTTGTGCATTAAGACATTTTTTTGCAGAAGTCTGAAATCACATTGGATACATTGGATACTGTGATGAGGAGATTTACCATCTTAAGCCCAAATCCATTTTCTTTTTGGCCAATAGGAAGGACAATTTTATAGATACCTTTGCCCAACTAGTCCAGGATGATGTTAAAAAGATCAGTTGCACCAATACCAAATATAATTTGACCCTGAATGAAATGAAAGCACTAAAATCATTGAGAGACAATGACAAGATTATTAACAGACCTGCAGATAAGGAGGGGTTGTAATAGTGAATAAGGATTGATATGTTATGAAGGTTTGGGGGCAAATAGAAGATAAAAATTAGAATTGACACAACTGATCATATACATAAGAAATTATATTACTACTTAAATATAAGGAAAGGTCAAATTCTTATTAATTGATGAACTGACAGTCCCTGTAATTTATTTGATGGCCAAAATACACAGAAATCTCACACACCCCCAGGAAGACCTATTGTGTCAGGCACCAACTCTATTACATTTAATTTGTCTGAATTGATAGACCATTATTTACAGTCCTTAGTCCTAACCAATAAGTCTCACCTAAGAGACACTAAAAATCTGTTGAACAGACATTACATTGCTGTATACCATCATTGATCTCCAATTGGGGTAGACAGCAGTTAGTTAATGCTTACATAAACTTACATTAAAAGTTTTTAAATGGCTGCAGGATTTTATTTTGGAGGGAGTGCATTTTAGCATTAAAGATGGCTTTTTTATTCAGAAGGTAGGGACAGCTATGGGCACCAGATTTGCTCTGAGCTACACTTATATTTTTATAGGCAAGTGGGAACAAGATCACGTATGGAACCATGTCCAGTTCAGAGCAAATCAGGTGTCCTTGGTCCGATATATAGATGACATTGTTTTTTTTGGAAAGGGGACAAACAGGAACTTATAAATGTATGTGCCCATCTAAACACCAACAAATGTAACATTCAGTTGACCTTTAATGTGAGTCAAACATCAGTTGATTTTTTTAGACATTACCATCTACAAAGGGATGGACAGTTTTGGAAGGAAAACCTTTTAAAAACCCACTGATACACATTCTTATATACAGAATGATAGCAGCCATCATAAAACTGACTTAATGCTATCCCAGGTAGCATTAGATGTAATTGTACTGACACGGAGGTGTTTTGCAAACAGGCTGAAAATATGGAAGAAAACTTCATTACAAGTGGCTATAATCCTGATATCATTAGTATCTTGATTAACTCCACTCAAAGTATTGAAAAGGAGTAATTATTACAACAAAATGGTTCTAACAAAACAACGAAGGGTGATTCTAATTTTGCTTTTATCACAGGGTGTAATGTCCAACACAAAACTCTTGAACATTCTTTTAAGAAAAATTTTAATATTTTAAAGTGAGATCTGATACTTGGGGATCACATTCCGACATGCCCTAAATTTATTTACAGGAGGGCCCCCAATATAAGAACTAAGCTGGTTATAAGTGTTCTCCCTATTACTTCATCAGCAGGGAGGGTCCTAACAAAAGGCTTTCATACATGTGGGCTTTGTAAAGCCTGTAAAGAGGTAAAAAGCAATGGTATCAGCAAACTTGCCTATATTACGATCAATGGAATTACATTTATTTTGGAAGATTTCATGACCTGTAACACCAAAAATATTGTTTACGGCATTGAGTGTTCCTGTCACCAATTTTATATTGGCCAAATCTCACGACCATTTAAAGTTCGTTTGAGTGAGCATCTAAATATTATTAAAAAAAGGATTTGAATCTCATTCATTATCTCAACACTTTAAGATTGCTCATAATTCTTCCAGCCGGCATATTATCCATTTTTTTTATTCAAAGCTATACACACTAATTTTAGAAATAAGACATTAATACCGCCTGGCAGGGTAAGAAATAAAAATGATATACAAATTTGACAACTTTAAACCTAAAGGACTCAACTGCGATTTTGAAGTTAAATGGTTCCTTTAGATCAGGGGTGGCCGGACTTTTGTAACCTGGGATCTACTTTTTGTAGACTAACGTTCCGGTGATCTACTGGCGTTTCTTCCTGGGCCAAATATTGCCCTCCAAACATCCCTTACACATTATGCCTCATGGCATGAGCCAAAATTGACATTTTGCCACAAGGTACAAGCCAAAATTTACTTTATGACATACGGCATGGGCCAAAATTCACATTATGACTCACTGTACGTGGCAAAATTCACATTATGACACATGGGCCCTTATTCTGGTCGGTGCGGATATATCCGCGTGCGTTCGGGCCGCCGATGTTTTGTGTCTGCGCATGTGCAGAGGCGTCTCTGCGCATGTGCGAGCGGGGCGTACGGCCGAATCCCGCATGATATGTGGACACTCCGAACAGGGGGTGGAGAGGGGCGTGAAGGGCTATTTGTGCTCATTACCATATGCATACGCCCCGCGTTTCATGGGCGTTCCCATGCAAACGCTGGGCGTACGTATGGTAATGCGGCCGTGACGCACGTGTAGGGGGAGGATATATGACATCGCCGGATGTCAGCTGCCCGCTCAGATCCCTACTTTTGCACGGAAAAATGTCCGTGTGGTCTGAGGTTGCGGGAGCTGGTGGAGCACTCTGTCCTGCATTCGATGGTCTGCGACCATCAAATGATGGGGGAGGTTCCCTTAGATGGAGGAGGTGTATTCCGTGTAAAATACACGTGCGGTCCGTTCGGCCAGCTTCTTACCGCGTACGGACGGAGTTGGCGATCCGTATGGAAGGCGGGGTTTCGCACGCACGGTCCTGGCCGCATAATCGGATCCGGCTGCACCGACCAGAATAAGGCCCATGGTATGCGGCAAAATTCACATTATGATACAAGGTATGTGCCAAAATTCACATTATGAAACACAGTACTGGCTAAAATTCACATTATGACACACAGTACAGGCCAAAATTCACATTATGATTCACGTTAGGTGCCAAAATTCACAATATGACACACAGTGCTGGCTAAAATTCACATTATCACAAACGTTAGTGGGCAAAATTCACATTATCACACACGGTATGGCCCAAAATTCACACAAAATCAAAGCAACATTGTCTAACCTAACACAAAGGGTCACCTGTGCTGTGCCTATCCATCCTGCTACCAATACAAATTTCAACATAAAACCTCATTCCCTGGTATAGTGCCCCTTAGGACTGCTGCCCCCCCCCCCCCCCCAAAAAAAAAAATAATTTACACAGTAAAGTTTCCATTGAGAAACAACATAATTAAACTGGGATGAACCCTGCACTTCAGCAGGTGAATACCTAGGGAAATGGTCACGATCTGCGATTGACCAGTAGATAGCAATCAACATAATGGCCACCTCTGCTTTAGATCGTTTTACGACACCTGTATGCAACACCTTTTTCCTATCTTGTTACTTTTTATATTTAGTAATTTTTTCATCTCTTTTGTATACAGTATAACTTCATTACTCTATTATATGTATTATCCCCCAGCTGCTTTGCAAATCAAATATGCTTCATATCTTATTTTGGAAATGGGACCTTGACTATCATCATGAAGTGGGGCATCGCTCCACAAGAAACGGATGTGATACAAAAGCGGAAGTGGGGAAGTGGTGACCGGAAGTGGGGCACCACGCGGCATCGAACATGACGTGTGCAGCCAGAAGTGCAAGGCTGCAACCAGACGTGCACAACCTTACCAGAAGTTCACGCCCGTTAGACGGCGGGAGATGTGGATTGGATCTGCAACTCCGTTATTAAGCCAGAGGGGACATACTGACTTACTTTCTCCTTGACAAAGAACCTAGCAAAAGGTTAGAAACATGTTGCTGCTGTTCTACAACCTTTTGGAAAGGGGTTACACTGAGTGGAGGTATTTCAGGACTTATTGTTAGGATCCGTAGAGTCCCCGCCAACCCTAACTCCGTTGCCTCCAGATAGAATTGACGGACGCATGCAAGGGCTAAGGCTTCACCTACAATAGCCGCGTTCGACAGAGCCCGTTAGTCAGGCTCCGCCCCCGATGCCACCAGGTCTTACTTGTGACAACGCGCCCGTCAAGGCCAACGGAGGACAAGGGGAACTACTAACTGTAACCACAGGCGAGGACTCCCTAGACTAGGAGATGATAGAACTTGCCAGCAAGGCACTGGGAGTAACAATACTCTAGAGATGGTATTAGCAGCAATAAACGATATATGCAAGTAACAATACTCAAATGATTTTATAAGAACAATAACACGAATACAGGAGTAACAATACTCAAAGGATGGTACGTAACACGAAATGGCATACAGGAGTAACAATACTCAAGGATGGTATTACAAATATTACAAGAATGACCAGGAACAAAATGAGATGAGGATAACCCCCCACTTATCTGAGAGAGGTGGAAACAGAACGGGAAGGGTTAATCCTCAGCAGCAACACAGGAACAGACACTGGAGTGCTGGAAGCAGGACAGGAGCCAAGACCACCAGAGACCAGGGAACCGGGAGCACTCTGACCAAGCAAGGAAGGACTATCACCGACGTCAGAGAGTGGTGCCCGGGAGTTTAAATAGGGCGCCAAAAGGCATCCCCGGCAGCTGCTGCAAATCAGCTGCAGACTGTCCCCTCCTCTCCGCGGCCGCCTGGCGTCCCCCGCCGCCTAGGCAACCGTTGCGGCAGAGGAGGAAGGAATTGAGAGGACACCGCTGAGCGCGCGTCAACGTCCGGCGGAAGTGCGGGACTGATGACGTGGCGGCGTCCCGGCTGCCTGGCAACAGCCGGGGCGCAGGGAGAAAGACTAGCCGGAGCAGTGCTACTTGCATCCGCATCCGGCGGAAGCGCAAAGGGAATGACGCGACGGCGTCCTGGCCACCTAGCAACAGCCGGGGCGCGTCGCCCACGGGCCACCGGAGCCGCGCAGCCCGCGCTGCTCCTAACACTTATCACCATCTCATCTAGACCCCACCCATGCCCTACTGAGAGCCTGTTTATCTGGCTATCCAACTCTTTTGGTAAACTCTTCTCCTTTTCCTTTAGGATTCACTGTATTCTTTGGTTCAGCATTTGCTTTATTATAATTTTTATGTTTTATTAAAACGGTACTGCTCTATATTCTACTCTCTCCATTTTTATGTGGGTCCTCCATACTCCACTGAGTCATTCAGGCAATTGATGGAAAGATGTGCGTTTAAGGATCTGAATTAAGCATTCTATATTGAAGAAGAGGAGATGCTCTTTAGCCATGAGGGGCGTATGGTAGATATTTTCTATCCACTGAGGTGCTGGTGGCGGAATCAATCCTATCTGTATCTCTGATACTTACTTGCTCATCCATTGTCCATCGGTGTGGGGACACCGAAGTTTGGATTGAACTTTCCATATGCTGCCTAGAACATATGGCACAGGACTTTTTCTTGGAACATTCACCTGTTATACTCTTATTTTCAACCACTATATTCTTTTTCCCTCCTCTTTTCCCCCTATTTACTGTTTTGAAGGGGCATTGACATATAGAGGATCATATCTATATTGTATTTTGGGATACCATCTATCTCCTGTTTGTGCTCTATTTCTCAAAGGTTCCCAATATCAATGGAACGTACCTGGAACACATGAGACATCTGGAAAGAAACAGTTTTTGGCTACTATCTCGTGCGCTAAATTAGCAGCCCTAAAAACCACATCCAATATTTTGGAGAACCACTCCAAAAGAAGAAGTTTCATACAATACCATACACGATTTGTCAGGTTTTCAAGGCGCTTAATAAAATTCTCATATATCGAAGTTGACCCAAAAAAGAAAACAAATATAATACACAATGGTGTGATATTGTTTCAACAATGCGTATATTTCTGTTAAATAATAATATTAACTCGTACCCACTGATGTGGTCTACATAGAGGGTAGACAACTGCGCATAAGGGAGGGACGGTATCCGTCACTATGGAACCAGAGACTCCTTTCACTCTTCCTCTTAGGTGGAGATTGTATCTCAAACAGATGAAAGGGACATCATGGTGCAATATAACACAATTTTAATAGATAAAACACACAGATACAGTGTTTAGGATCATAGGACTCTCACCATTCGATTATGTCCACAGGTAAATGCAGACATAAAAACATGTGTTGTTTTAATCCAAAAGCAGGCGTCCCTGGATGTTGGATGGGCAGAGAATCCATCTGTTCCTTATCACTGTTCTTCCAAATGACCACAGCAGACCAGTTTCAATACCTTGCGGTATCTTTTTCAAGGCATGTGATCAGTGAGCACAGGGGAGGATGGTATTTAGACTTCCAGGTAACAGATTAATGAAATTCCTAATGCCAGACATAGATTTCCTATCCTCTAGCAATCACATACATTGTATATATAAAACAACATAATCCACTCCGTGTATTGTGACATCTGACTATGTGTCCTGCCTCCCCACTTCCAGTTGTGTCTATTTCCAGGGATGATAAATTTTGGTTATGACAATTTCCACCGGTGGGTGATGGCGCAACAGCGCACTTTAGGTTAGGACTATTTGGCACTGAAAATACGATCCACTTAGGGTGGGGTTATGCCAATACCTTAGGGTATAAATATGGTTAAAGGACTTAGTGTCAAATTATTTCTAATGAAGAACCTCTAATGCAGGGGTGGGGAACCTCAGGCCCGGGAGTCAAGTACAGGGGAATTCTTGCGAGAGGTCGGTAGTTCTCGCAAGATTCCTCTTAATCAACAGCAGCTGGAGACGGTCAGTCCTATTCAGTGGAGCGTGGGACGGCTGCAGCTGGACAATTTGTAAGAGAAAACTTTACATGTGGCCCGAAGGATTTTTTTCCCCATACAAATGGCCCATGGCACAAAAAAGGTTCCCCACCCCTGCTCTAATGGTTCAAAACACGGTAAGACACTTAACAGCAAATGGTGGTTTTTGACTACTTACCTAATGTAAAAGGACTATTTCTGGTGTCTAAGGGACCTGCTTCCATCCTGATTGCGATCTGCTTTTTGTGACCAGCCAGGACTTTGGACTTTCTTATGTAGGACAGCACGGATGGTGTAGGGCAGCACAGATGGTGTAATGGTTAGCATTACTGCCTCACAGCACTGAGGTCATAGGTTCGATCCCCACCATGGCCCAACTGTGCGGAGTTTGTATATTCTCCCTGTCATGGGCGGATTTAAGGGAGAGGGCGCCCCTAGGCACAATAATAATGGCTGCCCCTCCCCTTGCCTAAATGTATTATTTTTATTGTTTACTTATAAGCCCTCATTTAATAATAGCCAATTTAATGGATTAATAAAAAATCCACTAACTGTGACATTTTTTATTTTCTATTATGTATACATATTTACTAAGATGGACAGTTTACAGGGGCAGTATCTGCATGTCCTATCCATTCCACTCTATTCAAGATGGAATATGGTACAGTGGATATTTTGCATCCAAGTGCCGCCCCCAAACCTGTGCCGCCCCTAGGCACGTGCCTCACGTGCCTATTGGGAAGTTCGGCACTGCTCCCCGTTCTTGCGTGGGTTTACTCCGGGAACTCCGGTTTCCTCCCACAATCCAAAAATATACAGGTAGGTTAATTGGCATATGTATAAGCAGAGGTACTACTTTCAGGCAACTGGTGTGGGCATGTGTATAGGCAACTCTACTAATGTCGGCAACTGGTGTGGGCATATGGTTTATCAGTGCTAGTACTGTCGGCAGCTGGTGTGGGCACTACGTGGGCAAGTGCCAGGAGCCCACAAGGGGATTCTTTGCGCTCGCCCTCTGTCAAAGCACCAGCAGTCGGGATTCCAATGTCGGAATACTGACTGTCGGAATACCAATTGTCGGGCAATCATACCACATGCCGCTATCTCCCCTCCCCATATATACCTCTGCCCCTTCACTCACCAAGTGTGTCTATAACCGCTTACCCCATGAGTGCCTCCTGCCTCTCCGTGTGCACCTATAATCTCCCCTACCCATGTGTACGTATGCCCTTTGCCTCACCAAGAATTCTTCTGATCCCCCTCCCCATGAGTTCCTCTGCCTCCTACATCCCCATGTAGACCTACCATCACCCGTCCCCATATATATAATTTATCTCACCAAGCATGCCTATACCACCCCACCATTTGAGTGCCTCAGACCCACCATTCCACAAATGCTTCTGTCTGCTACCTTCTGCATGCCCAAGCATGCATCTGCTCCCACTCCAAATAAGTGCCTCTGAGCTCCCTCCTCACAAGTGTACATCTACTCTCATCCCCATTAATGCGTTTGACCACTGCGTTGGTGATGTCATCGCTGGGTCTTCCTATGCTGTGAAAAGGTGCTGGATCGCATTACAATGGCTTACCTGTTCATACTGCAATGTAAGCCAGGTTAAACCCGTGTTCAACCCTGCTTTATACCTGTATTCAAAAGTTGGGACAGGTTTTTTAAAAATCGATAGGGCCAGATGTATCAAGCTTCAACGAGTGATAAAGTGGAGAGTGATAAACAACCAGCCAATCAGCTCCCAACTGCCATGTTACAGGCTAGTAACAGCAATCACCTGAGATGTACAGCTTCAAAATCTCTTTTTGCCAGATAGGTGCAGGATATAGTTTATTTTAGGAACCTCTATCTATCTATCTATCTATCTATCTATCTATCTATCTATCTATCTATCTATCTATCTATCTATCTAATCTATCATTACCAGTTCCAGTATTCATATAGTGCCCACATATTCCACAGAGCTTTACAGAGAATATTTGGCCATTATTTTACATCAGTACCCAGTGGAGTTTACAATCTATTTTCCCAATCTCATGTACATACACACACAGGGTTAATTTTGTTGCGAGCCAATGAATGAATTAATTGCAGTTTCTTTTTTAATTGAAACCAAGCAAGCATAGAATATATCAGTAGGGTCAATATTTAGAGTGCCTTCCATAAGTATGCTATTAGACATAGTAATCCAGGAAATGAAATTAACTTAATCGTAGCGGGGCTGTCTACACAAGATGCTTAGAAAATATTAGATTGTAATGAATCAGTGTACAGTATGAAAAAATACAGTACTTCTGAACATCCTGTTACAGATAACAATATTACTATCATCATTTTTCAACAAATACCCTTATACGATGAGTTGTAAACACAATGGAAAAAACTTTCAAACAACACTTCTCTATTCCATCATACTGTATAACTCAGAGCCATATGCTCATGTCAAATTCTGGAAACCATTATCTCACACACAAACCCTGTGAAATAGTCAATTTGTGCTGAGCTCCAGATCTGTCAGCAGGTTCTTCTCTAGTTGTCAGAGAATAGGAAAAGGGGATTTTTCAGTGTCAACTCAAAAACCCTCAGAATGCCCCAGGGGCATACTCCTCTCTGGGGCACAACAACACTACTCCATCATTTCCTCCTTAGCTGAGCTAGACTGTGATATGTGCATTCCTCATTGTATATGTAGATGTGTTCTCAGCAACATGATATGGGGCTTCCTCTGGTTAGCTCTTGTGATAGCAATAAAAGAGATATCAACTATTACTCCTAGTGGTGCAAAATGACCTATGCACAGAAGATAAGGAATATGTGGCGGGCATATATTTTCTGTAGTGCCTGTTGTAAGTTGTTGGGAAACTAACTTTCTTCTAGCAGACAAGTAATTATGGCTGCAAAACTTTAATTATGGTGAGTTACTTATCTGCTACTGACTGCAATAAGTTCAAACGATCTCTTCATTGCAGACAAGCTGTCTGCTCTATTTATAGCATGAGTGAATGGCATCTCTGCCAATGGGAATCATATACTAAACATTTCCACTCTCTTTTTCCAACCACTAATGGTCGACAGTGGCATTGACTAGGTCTACACCTTGAAATGGTTGACACACCCAAGGTCGACATTGACAAAATGTTGATGCAAGCTTATGGTCAACGTAGACATGGTCGAAAAAGGTCAACATGAGTTTTATCACTTTTTTCGGTACTTATGTAGTATCTGGGCGCCCGATTTAGAAATCGGGTCGGTTCGGGCACATCGCATGCAATCGCGTGCGACCAAATCGGATGCGATGCGATGGACCCGATTTTTCCATAGGATTCAATGTTAAAATGGTCTGAGTCCATTTTAACATAGAATTCAATGGGAAAAAGGGGTCCTTTTCATACCCCTACTATCCAAGTGGGCATGGAGTTGGATATAAACCTGTGGCGAGCGTAGCGAGCCCCCGAGCCCGAAGCGTGGCGAGCGAAGCGAGCCCCGCGAGGGGACGGTATTCTGTGTCCCCTCGCAGGGCTCGCTACGCTCGCCACGCTCGCCACGCTTCGGGCTCGGTGGCTCGCTACAGGTTTATATCCAACTCCATGCCCACTTGTATAGTAGGGGTATGAAAAGGACCCCTTTTTCCCATTGAATTCCATGTTAAAATGGACTCAGTCATTTTAACATTGAATCCTATGGAAAAATCGGGTCATCGCATCGCATCGCATGCGATATGGTCGTATGCGATGCGATGCGATGCAATATCGCATCGCATATGATTGTATGCCTTAACATAAGGCATACAATCAAAAAATCGGGCGCCCAGGTACTACATAAGTACCCTTTTTTCCTTAAAAAAAAGGTGGGTTTTCATACTTTACGATCCAAGTGGGCCTAGGGTAGTAATATAATTGTGTGCTGAGCACAGCGAGCCATGCGAGGGGACGTGGTAAACTTCTATGGTGTCCATGTTGACATATGTCAACATAGACACAAAAAAAGTGAAAAACATGTCAACCTTATTCCGGTCGACCTTGTCTATGTTGACCATAAGCTTGTGTCAAACTTTTGTCAATGTCGACCTGGAGTATGTCGACCATTAGTGGTCAACCTAGTGACTATCGTCCTAGACATTGTCTCCCATTTATACCATAACAAGGATATTCCATCAGGTAGTTATTGGCTGTAGAAGTGCCCCCCAGGACTCACTTGTTTTATAAAAGTGAGCCCTTAATCCTAATTTTTGCTAAAACACAAACCACAAAAGTAATTGGACACTGACACAAATAGATCAACAATACTTTATTGATGTCAGTACTTTGCAAGTTCACAATGTGCTGTGATTACTGTAGACACCCTCCTTGGCAAAGTCTCCATATGTTCCTGGACAACAGCAGCTGGTTAGTTTTGCTATTCTGCCTTAAGTACAGAGACCAACTTTGACACTGTTGGAAGTCAAGTCGGTCAAGAACGCTCCTGTTGCTCCAACTCCATCTTAATGTAGTTAATATCTGGACTCTGTGCTGGCCAGTCCATCCGAGCTATCACATTTTCTGTATTCTATTTATCTGGAAACAGCACAGGTAGCATTAACATCCTGATAAAAACATAATTTTTTTCCCATAGAACTGCCACGATGTAGGGAGCACAGAGTTATCGAGAACATCTCTATTCTTCTCAGAGTTAATATGCATTACAACAAGTGGACCAATGGCATGCGTTTCTGTAGGTACTGTATACTCTTGCATCAAATGGTTTCCTGGTAATTGCCAAACCAAAACATGTCCATCAGTTAAGAAAAGTGTAAACCATAATTCTTCACTCTCCACCGTTATCCCACTGGCCACTTTTGCTTTCTATACATCTTCGTAAGTGTTGGTCTGTATTCTTTTGTTTTATCAGAGGTTTGTAAGCAGCTGCTTGTCCATAATATCCAAATGAATGGTCCACCATACAAAGTGTTCTTGTTAAAAAGGAAACAGTCCATTTGAAACATGTGTACAATAGTATACATAGGACGACCCCCTGTTCTTTTGCAGCTACCTGGATAGCTGTTTCGAGGGTCAATTCTTCCAAACATTAATGACAAAAGGCACAGTGGATTTAGGGACCTTCCTAACATTTGCACTGCTTCTCACACTCAGATCTTTGATTAGGCAGCCTACGATGATCCCCTTCAGTGGCAAATGCAGGATTTTCAGAAGGGGGTTTCCAGAGGGGCGGAGCAAAGCACGGAGATGGACACTTAGGTGACCCAGTATATGCCGGGTCAGTTAAAGTATTATAGATAGACCAAATGTATATAAATAATAATAATAATATAATATATACACATATATATATATATATATATATATATATACACACATACATAATATATATTGTATATACATACATACATACTGGGGCGTCAACAGCAGTGTAGACCCCTGGGCATAGCAATGTATTGGGGCACCTACCGATCCTCCAGTGGTAGGGGTGGGGGAAGCTTTGATGTCCCCTGGGTGGTAGGGGGTATTATATCAACCGCTCAGCATGTAGGGCCTGGATCAGTAATTTCCACTAATTACCCCTTTACTGCCCAGATGGTGGGAGATGGGGTGGGAGAAGGGGGCATTGGGCTGAGTGAAGGGGCCCTGATACATAACTTCCAGGGTGGTAGAGGATGTTTAATATGCAGAGGAGGGGTGTATAGCGGAGTGGGCTTATTATTCATAATTTTCTGGTGGGAGGACAGCTTGCTTGACTGCAGATATCTTCAGTTCCCAGAAATAGTTTTTTTTAGATTTTAATGGAATTAAAAACTAGAGAATCCCACCTACTAAATGGTATTGGGGACTAGGGGATGAGAGTTTAGGAGGCAGAGCAATCTGCCATCGAGAATATAAAACTACATACCAGGTGTGTGGAGCTGGAGCAGTAACCAGCTGCTGGAAGGCTGATATCTCTGGTTCTGGGCACAGTAGAGACAAGCTACTAGTGTCCATCAAAGAGGGAGAGTCCCAGCTTTTGGAATATACCCTCAGAAAAACTCTTAGTCAGACAGAACCTGAAATATCTGACTGGGAAAACAATTAACAGGCTTGGATGGGGACCACTGCTTTGAAGTCAGATATCTCCGGTTCCCAAGGGCCGATTTTTAAAATTCTTGTACCCATGGAAAGAGGGAACCCTCAGCTTTCAGCCTAGGGCCGTTAGACTCCTGGGGGGGGTCTCTGGGTACTCAGAAACCCCCCCTGCGTGCGCTCCTGCCCTTTTGAAACTCGAAGATACCTTAATGAACACATCTACTGCAGGAGCACACCATTTTGCTTGCACAAAGATGTCCAATCACTTTCCTCTACATACTGTACTGTGAGATGATCAGGGAAGGTGGTGTTCTTTCCTGGGTAGATGGGCACCTCTAAACACACAGTAACCAGGAAAATACCACACCAGTCCAGGGGTTATCCATGGCTAATTTTATTGTGCAGTACATCAAGTGATTAAAAAGTAATGGCACTCTCCAGACCTTTTAGGCAGGTCCAATATGTGGTTTATTTAAATGGTGGGATAAGATATTATGCCTGGGATGTCACTCTGTGATAGCACTGGTCCTCCTAAGTGTCCTGCTATGTGATGCATCGGCACTGCAGCTCTGTCCGGAATTACTGTTTCCCTTCATCATGAGACATAAGGCCTTATTCTGGTTCACTCTTAGAGGCAACTTCCTTCTCAAATGGACAAAACCATGGGCCTTATTCTAGTTCACTCTTTCTTACAAAATCTTTCTTAGACGGACAAAACCATGTGCACTGCAGGGGGGCAGATGTTACTTGTGCAGAGAGAATTAGATTTGGGTGGGGTTTTACTTCAAAGTGAGATCTATATTGCAGTGTAAAAATATAGCAGTCAATATTTACCCTGCACAGAATCAAAATAACTCACCCAAATCTAAATCTCTCTGCACATGTTACATCTGCCCCCCCCCCCTTCCTGCAGTGCACATGGTTTTGGAAATCTAAGAAGGATTTTGTCAGAAGTGAACTATAATAAGGCCCCATGTGAACAGCAGGTGGGGCAGATATAACATGAGCAGATAGCATTCGATTTGGGTGGGGTTTTTCTTCAAAGTGAGATCTATGTTGCAGTGTATAAATAAAGCAGCCAGTATTTTCCCTGAGAAGAAACAAAATAACTTACCCAAATCTAAATTTCTCTGCACATGTTATATCTGCCCCACCCCGCAGTGCACATGGTTTTGTCCATTTGAGAAGGAATTTGCCTCTAATAGTGAACCAGAATAATGCCCAAGTTTAGAACACTTGAATTGCTTTGACTGAACTGTTTCAGGGCATCATAATGTAACACTTGTTTGAGCACTTACTAGCCTCTATTTGTTTTTTATCCATGTGACATTTTCACACATTCATTTTTGCCCCTGTAACTCTTGACACATAGAAGCTAATAATCTTTAACATTTTACTTGTTATCTCTCACTAGTGTATTGCCTTGGGGTATTTTTTTTTTGGGGGGGGGGGGGCTGGCTATTATTCTAATAGTGAACCAGAATAAGGCCCAAGTTTAGAACCTGTACCTGGGGTGGTGGGAGCGAGAAGTTGTGTTCAATGAGGATAACAAAGTTTACACAGATCATATTCTCCTATGGCTCAGGTATATCGATGACCTGTTGATTATAAGGGAAGGGAGTGCAGACCTGTTCACCAAATTCATGGACATTCTTAATACCAACAAACTCAATCTGCACCTCACGTATGACATGAGTCAAAAAGAAGTCAATTATCTTGACTTGCATCTGGTTATTGAGAAAGATGGATCCATCTCATCAGATATGTATCGCAAAAAAACTGCCACGAATTCATTGCTTCATTTTACGAGTGCGCACTTTCCACCTGTTATTAGGGGGCTCCCTAAAGGGAAATTTTTTCATACAAAACGTAACTGTTCACAGATAAACACCTTCAACAAGAGAGTTGGGGAACTGAGTAGTCGCCTCAAAGAAAGGGGCTATAGTAACCGAGCAACCGAGAAAATCAACAGAGAACAACTCCTCGTCCCGACAATGAAAAATACGAAGAAGGATCCAAAACAGGACAACAAGAGTCGATTCATTGGCACGTACTGCCAAGAATAGAAAGAGATTCAGAGAATCCTTAACAACCACATGAATGTGCTTCAAACAGATCAAGACTTATCCCCTCTCTTAGGAGACAAGATACAGATAAGCTGGTGCAGAAGCAAAAACCTTTGAGACACCTGGTCCACAGCCACCTGTATAAAATAACCAAACCAAACATCAGCAAAATTGGATCATACAAGTGTGGCACTTGCAAAGCTTGCCCCTTTATGACCACACAGAATTCTTATCAAGATAAATTCCAACAAGAATGGAAAATAAAAAGCTACATCACCTGCAACACAGAAGGGGTGGTGTATAACTTACAATGTCCATGCAAAAAATAATATATAGGGAAGACAATCAGACCCCTAAAGAAAATAATTCTGGAACATATTGCTAGCATTCGAAATGCCCCCAGGGATAGACAGGCCATGAAAACCTTAACACCAGTAGCCCACCACTTCCATAAATATCACAACAGCAATCCAAGTGGGCTAAAGGCCTATGGCATGCTTAAAGTGGACCTGGGAATCCGTAGAGGTGATCTGGGTGGTGAACTCCTGAGAAAGGAGATGAGACTGATCTTTCTAATGGACACTATGTCCCACAATGGCATGAATGAGGAAAATACATTTTCAGCATTTCTCTAATGACATAACTTGGTTTCCCCATTTATGATGCTCTAACTATCAGTACAACCAGTGGTCGAAGTGGGGCGGTATACGGGGGTATGCCATACCGCCACTTTAATCTGAAGATTAAAAAAAAAAACTTTTTTTCCCCCCTCAGGATGCTCTCTGATCACTCAGCAGCGCATATTGTGCTTTTGTAATACCCCTGTACAACGGGGCAGTCTGGCAGGGGACGTTGATGGACAGGGGGGTGTCCGAAGGTGCGCACTATATTCACTCTTTACTTTTCCATACCCCCACTTCAAAATTTCCATACCCCCACTTCAAAATTTCCACTTCGACCACTGAGTACAACCATAACGTCCCCTTTCTTTCTTTCTTTCTGATCCCTGTCATTTCATCCTGCCATCATTTAGAGGCACTGTCCTCTCACTTACTCATCCCTGACTAATTTGGACCCCAGAGGTACACACAATATGCACAGAAGTAACGTATAAGATACAGTAAAGGTTATACGTATGTGTACATGTATTTATATCCTCTTCTGAGACCACAACTATGATATAGCTACAGATTATGTTCCTTTCCCCTACTTTCTCTCTCATTCAACCATTGTGACATCCACCAGGATGCAATAAACATTTATATTGATACCTGAGAAATCTCACGAGACCTTATAATGTTCTAATAGTAGCAGATAAAACTGCAGATATCTTAACATGTGTCATTTTCCACAACGTCTAAGAGCTCTATATTTGCAACAATTCTTAATACTTCTGCATATACATATCCAGTTCCCTACTTCAGAGAAGCATAGAGGGAATTTATCTCCCCCCACCATTTTTTCTTATCTTTTCCAATTTTGTCATCTTTTATAATTTTTTTCACCATTCTTTTCATCATCTTTTTCATTGTACTTATCTTAGATTATATCCCACAACCCCAACTCCATCCGAGGTTGTCAGTGGCACAAAACGTCAAATGACCTGAGTCAGTGTCGGACTGGGGCACGAAGGGTCCACCAGGGAAATGCACTCACAGGGGCCCACCAAGGGGCGTGGTCTTTTTGAAGGGGTGTGGCCATCTGACCAGAGAGGAGTGGCTATACACTATAGAATTTTGGGCCAATTTCATCCGATTTCTGCACTTTGGGCCAATAATCGGTCAAAATTGCCCCAAAATCACAGGTGTGTGACATTTGATCCATAAATCCCCCACGTTGATAATAAAGCACATAGGTCCCATAGATAATACAGCAAATACCCCCCCCCCCAGATATTACAACACATAGGTCCTCCACACACAGATAATAGTACAGCACGTATGTCCCCCCACATATAATACAGCACATAGATCCTCCACACACAGATAATAGTACAGCATGTAGGTCCCCACACATAATACAGCACATAGGTCCCCCACTCAGATAATAGTACAGCACATAGGGGCGCACGCCCCCCCCCCAATATGTGAATGTAGAAATATGGTAATGGCTGTTCCCAAATCGAAACCCACATGCAAGGGGGACCTTTGCGCGGCGCAGCCGGGTGGTGAAAATGGGGCGTGGCCTCATGGGACGGAGGCGTGGCATCACAAAATTGTGCGTGGTATTACACTTTAGACCACAACGTAATGCCCATTGGGGGAGGGAATTGCTCGTTGCCAAGGTGGGGAGGAAATTGCTAATTGCCAAGGAGGATATACTACTGGATGCACCTAAAGAAATGACAGCCGGGCAGAGAGCCGGCTGTTTAGTCTAAGGAATTGCTTGTTGCCAAGGGGGATGTCTCACGCCGCTGGACTCACCTAATTGAAATAAATGACAGCCGGGCAGAGAGCGCTGTGCGCTGCCCGGCTGTAGTCTAAGCAGTAACATCGATATTTTCAGTTCTCGCACTGAGGTCCGGCAGCCAATCAGGAGCAGCTACCAATACCACCAATGCCACCAATGCCGCTCCTGATTGGCTGCCGGCGGTCCAAAGGGAAAACTGAAAATATCGATGCCACTGCTTAGACTACAGCCGGGCAGCGCACAGCGCTCTCTGCCGGCTGTCATTTATTTCAATTAGGTGCATTCAGCGGCGTGAGACATCCTCCTTGGCAACAAGCAATTCCTTATGGTGTGTACACACGGGGGCGATATGGATTCCGATGTTCCCGATTTAGTGAACATCGGAAGCCATATCGCATGTTGATTGGTGGCTTTTTAGGGCTAACGAGCCCGATGCACTGCCGATGCGCGCTCCCAAGTGAGCACAAATCTGCAGCGATATAGTGAGGGCAGGCAGATCTGCACTATATAGTCTAAATTGTGCCCCTGCCGCATGCCGTGCGATGCGAGTCCGGATACCAGCTGATCATATCGGGACTCGCATAGCACGGCATATCTGCCGTCTGTACACACCTTAAGACTAGGTGGTCCGGTGCACCCCTTAGATTCACCTTTGCCCTCCCATATAATACATTACATAGGTCCCCCACTCAGATAATAGTACAGCACATAGGCCCCCAATAAAAACACATTACATAGGTCCCACCAACTCAAATAATACAGCACATAGGCCCCCCCCATATAATACATTACATAGGCCCCCAATAACATACATTACATAGGTCCCCCCACTCAAATAGTACAGCACATAGGCCCCCAATAACATACATTACATAGGTCCCCCCACTCAAATAGTGCAGCACATAGGCCCCCAATAACACACATAGGTCCCCCCACTCAAATAGTGCAGCACATAGGCCCCCAATAACATACATTACATAGGTCCCCCCCACTCAAATAGTACAGCACATAGGCCCCCAATAACATACATTACATAGGTCCCCCCACTCAAATAGTGCAGCACATAGGCCCCCAATAACATACATTACATAGGTCCCCCCACTCAAATAGTGCAGCACATAGGCCCCCCAATAACATACATTACATAGGTCCCCCCACTCAAATAGAACAGCACATAGGCCCCCAATAACATACATTACATAGGTCCCCCAACTCAAATAGTGCAGCACATAGGCCCCCAATAACATACATAGGTCCCCCCACTCAAATAGTACAGCACATAGGCCCCCCAATAACATACATTACATAGGTCCCCCCACTCAAATAGTGCAGCACATAGGCCCCCAATATAATACATTACATAGATCCTCCCTACACAGATAATATGGCGCACACACACATACATACACATACACACACACACACACACATACACAATACAGCGCATACCCCTAAAAAACAACAACACAGAATATAAAAAAGTTAATACTGCAAATGGTTAGGCTAGTTACCTACCAGTTTGCAGACGGGGAACAAAAGCAGTTTTCTCTCTACCCCCGCAGCTCTTATCGTGCTGGGGGGGGGGGGGGGGATCTGTGCTGCTGTTTGGGGCCCCGGCGGTGGCTGCTCCCATCCTGTGCAGACCCGCCTGAATCAGGTGGCCTGATGTGCTGCGCCGGCTGGAGTTGGGACAACTGTCACTGTGGCGTCTGACGTCATGACGCAGCGCGACAGGGTTCCAGTTCCTCAGCCCTGCTTGCAGCCGCCGTGCCTTTGCTATTGCGGCGGCGGGGAGGGGGGATAAAGAGTGATAGCCCCGCCCCCCTAAACAAGTGGGCGGGGTCCAAAATCACCGGGGCCCACCGGGAGATTCCCCGGTTCCCCCCAGGCCAGTCTGAGCCTGACCTGAGTTAATCCCTTAAATCATAATCCATACCATTCTCAAATCCTCCACTGTATATTAGCTATTATTGAGACCTGGTATATAACCTCAACACGCACTGTGGCACACAGACTAAGTGCACACAAATAATTCCTTTTAAAAACCATAAAGGACACAATATTTAACAAGATACCTCATCACATATCATATTAGTCAATGTTCTCACGTTTGTTGTGTTCTCACTTATGTTATTATTATTGTACCCCTCCTTTTCTTTCACCTAATTATCACTTACGCACATCACAATCTAACTTTACTGCATATATTCCTCATTGCTATCAATGCACATATTAGCTCACAGTGTCACGAGATTACACTGTACCCGTACTTTATCCATTTCACCTCACTTACATTTAACTATACACTTATGTTACACCTTTTATCTTTCATCACCTTCTACTTCAGCCACACAATAATTATTTCACTTATACAACCAGCCTTAACACGCATATATGTGTGCCTATCAAGATGAACGAGCACACAACATTTATACAATAATTACACACATCATGATAAGATGGGTCCTTATATATATTCCCATCCACGTATGTTTTAATATAATATATGTAACGGGTCAATTATGACCCACACATCTCTGAGAAACGGGTACCCTGTAGACACCAAGAAAGGCTTAATCTTTTAATTGCATAAATAAGCCCATCACCATATCAACATACCGAAATAAACCCATTTCCAATGTTCGGCCATCCATAGGACAATCTGCTAATTCTGTGTGGCCACTTCATCATCTATTGATATCGTATCCAGAGTGATTTAGGGGGAAATTTACCAATATGAAAAACCTAGTTTTTCGTATTGGTATTTCCCCTACGGCTGCATACGACTGTTTTAGTCGTATGCAAAGTCGTCTTCCGGAGGGGAAATTACAAAGCAGTCAGATACGACTGCTTTGTAACCCTCCGATGGTGTAACCATTCGTATTAGCGGAACATATATACGGCCGCTAATACGAATGTTTCTAGCAGTCTGCACGGATCAGTCAGATCCGTGCAGGCTGCAGTGTGTAAAAAAATAGAAAAATTAAATAAATAAAAAAAAAAACGGCGTGGGGTCCCCCCCACAGCTATAACCAGCACCAGGCTGAAGGAGCCGGGGCCGGTAATTAAAAATCAGGTAACCCGACAAATAGGGGTTCCCCGATTTTTAACAACCAGCCCCAGGCTCCAGGTCCGGGGCTGGTTCCCAAAATACGGGGGACAAAATGACTAGGGGTCCCCTGTATTTCAAGAACCAGCCCCAGTCACAACCAGCCAGCAGGGTAATGCCACAGCCGGGGGGAGACTTTTTATACAAGTCCCCCTGGCCAAAGCATTAACCCTACCGACCAGTTAGCCTGGCCAGGGGCCCTGGGGGAGTGGGGACCCCCCCAATAAAGGGGTCCCCCCCCCTCCAGGACTTATCTGACCAGGCTGAAGCCTGGTGCTGTCCTCGATGCCCCTGGGCGGTGGGCATCGAGCTGAAAGTGGTGTAAAAAAAGATTAAACTATTGTCTAATACTGGGGCACTATGAGTCCCAGCAAGCCTACCCCGCAAGCTGGGACTTGGAGAACCACAAGTCCCAGCCTGCGGGGCATTAAAGGGCCCGCTGGGTCTTGTAGTGCCACAGTATTAAAAATAGTACAATAAAACACACTGACACATACTTAAAATAAAACTTTAATACATACAAAGCCCACACATACTAATACTTACCTATCTTCTTTCCGTAGGTAGCCCTGGTCCTGTGTCGTCTTCTGGTCCTGTGTCGGCGGTCTTCTGGATCCATGTCGACGTCCTTCTTCAAGTCGACGTCGCTGTCGGCGATGGCGACCGGATCCGACGAAATCCATGGAGGAAGCTGTGGAAGGAAAACATACTCACCTGTCCCAGGGCGACGTAGTCCAGGTAAGGGTCTTGGCAAAAAAACAAACCGACACCCGAAACCTAGCGGCCAATCAGAAGCCGCTAGGCCACAAGGCGGCCAATAGCGGCATTCGGGCGGCGGAGCCGCACGATGTACACAAACACCGTGCGGCTCCTACTGTCCGGCTGGTTTCGGGTGTCGTTTTTTTTTTTTTGCCAAGACCCTTACCTGGACTACGTCGCGCTGGGACAGGTGAGTATGGTTTCCTTCCACAGCTTCCTCCATGGATTTCGTCGGATCCGGACGCCATCGCCGACAGCGACGTCGACTTGAAGAAGGACGTCGACATGGATCCAGAAGACCGTCGACACAGGACCAGAAGACGACACAGGACCAGGGCTACCTATGGAAAGAAGATAGGTAAGTATTAGTATGTGTGGGCTTTGTATGTATTAAAGTTTTATTTTAAGTATGTGTCATGTGTGTTTTATTGTACTATTTTTAATACTGTGGCACTACAAGACCCAGCGGGCACTTTAATGCCCCGCAGGCTGGGACTTGTGGTTCTCCAAGTCCCAGCTTGCGGGGTAGGCTTGCTGGGACTCATAGTGCCCCAGTATTAGACAATAGTTTAATCTTTTTTTTACACCACTATCAGCTCGATGCCCACCGCCCAGGGGCATCGAGGACAGCACCAGGCTTCAGCCTGGTCAGGTAAGTCCTGGAGGGGGGGGACCCCTTTATTGGGGGGGTCCCCACTCCCCCAGGGCCCCTGGCCAGGCTGACTGGTCGTCAGGGTTAATGCTTTGGCCGGGGGGACTTGTATAAAAAGTCTCCCCCCGGCTGTGGCATTACCCTGCTGGCTGGTTGTGCCTGGGGCTGGTTCTTGAAATACGGGGGACCCCTAGTCATTTTGTCCCCCGTATTTTGGGAACCAGCCCCGGACCTGGAGCCTGGGGCTGGTTGTTAAAAATCGGGGAACCCCTATTTGTCGGGTTCCCTGATTTTTAATTACCGGCCCCGGCTCCTTCAGCCTGGTGCTGGTTATAGCTGTGGGGGGGACCCCACGCCGTTTTTTTTTTTAATATTTATTTTTTTTTCTATTTTTTTACACTAAAGCCTGCACGGATCTGACTGATCCGTGCAGGCTTAAAGCAAATACGACAGGGAAAGCAAGGTGTATTTTCCTGTCGTATTTGCGTTTTACACCACTTAGCAGCCGTATTATCAGTACGGCTGCTTAGTACATCAGGAACCACCATTCTTTTGAATGGTGATTTCTGTCGTATTCTATCGATGGTGTAGACATTCGTATTTGTAAATACAAATACGAATGTTCCATCTTTAGGAATACGAATTGTTGTATTTTTGGGATTGTAAATCCCGAAAATACAAATTCGTAAAAAAAAGGTGTATTTCTCCCTACAAATACACCTTTTTCTACGAATCCATTTTGGTAAATGTCCCCCTTAATCTCTAAAGCAATCACACTTAACGTCCGGTTTTACTAAACCCCAATTTATTATATTTATTTCATTTCACTTTATTTACTTTGTTCACTTTAATCTTTAGATTATTCAACTCATTTATTGGAGCATATCATATCTCATTATATATCTCTAAGCTTGACCAAACAAGGGCAAATATATGTTAAAATTCCAAACAGGATTAATCGCTGATTTCTAGATAAAGACAATGGAAGGAAAATGCGATACATTTACATTGCGATTGTGACAGCTTTAACCATGTACAAAAGCAGACACACTACCTGTTGTCATACGTGACACAGGAGCTGGGAGGAGTACACCCAGATGAGATTAGCATACGGCAATCAATCAACAAGCGGCGAGAACCGCGACTGGTTAACCGCACCGGCAGCAGGGTTTAAAAGGAGCTTCCGGGTATCGGGACTGCTTGGCCTTGAAAAAGCTAATGCGAAGCGCGTGCTGGCTAGCGGTGCGCTGATTGGCAACGCATGTCTGTTAGGAATGTATTTTGATCTTTATCCTCTCCCACAGGTTTCCATCTAAAAACCCGGTCTTAGGGTTCTGCCGCAATAATTTAAAATCTGAAAGTTGCGCTGTCAACTGCTGACATATTCCTGGTTAAGGCAGACACCTATGTCTACCCAGGCAGCAGAGTTGACACGCACCTCCAGATAAATAGCAGCTCAGACATGCATCAGAGCAAGGGTCACCATATAAGCCTTTGACAGACACTTTTACAATATACTAGATGTCTGCTCAGGCAACATTGTAGCACTAGCTTTGGAAGACTCAATATACGCTGCCACGGTGCTGAGACTATTGGTAATTCTGAGTCATAACCAATCTAGTGCTTGCATTGGCAGATCTATAACGTGGGCACCAGAATTTAAAATCATAACTACACAGCCATTGTGCTGACAGTACTGTTTGTTTGATTTATCTGAGTTGCACCACATCTTTCTGCCTATCATATGTATGCATAGTTATATTAGTGCCATAGACTGTGGCCAATACCTATTTCATCCTAAATGTGGAATTACAACCACTTATAAACACAATAAACTCTGCATATCTTCCCATATGTATGATCTTGTGAATTCGGTAACTCATTGATAAACGTGCAATTCTAGGATGCACAGGCAACATTACAACGTGGGCACCAGAATTTAAGATCATTACCATACAGCCACGGTGCTGAGAATATCGGGTGATTGCTCCACTTTATCTGAGCTGCACCACACCCGTCTGCCTGTAATATAACCATATGTTTGTATAGATCTATTATTGACCTCGAGTGCATTCAATACACCTCTTGCCCTAATTGTGGAATTCAACCACTTATATTTATAAACGGGTAACTCAAGGTCAATTGGTGATCAAAAATCCCTGCAGTCCTGAGGCTGCGAGAATTAACACTGTCTCTTTGATACTTTATTGATACAGAAATTTCTAAATTACATTAAACACTGTATCTATCTCCACAAGTAGGGGATACGAGACTTACAGCTTAAAGGCAGTTTAATCCACAATATAAAGAGTTAGGCACTTACAATCCTCTCTGTAAGTGGTATAAACACCATAACCTGTGTAGTCATATATTGTGTAGTGTACACAACACAATATATACTGGACCAGAGCAGATAACAGTGCGTTGCCACCGTCCTTTTAACACACCCATTCTATCTTTTGTCCATCACCCCTACTATGTTTCATGTGTGTTTTATATTTTGCAAGTTTTAGATTAACAAATAAAGGTTAAATTTTATTGTTTGAATAATTTCTGTGTCACACCAGTGGCAATCCTTTTTCTTGTTTCTCCTTGAAATATTTTGTCCATATATCTCTGTTGTCCAGTGGTAGCACACCTCCCAGCCTCGTGTAACATACATACCACCCAATTGGTTACTAACACGGGGTCCTATGAGTGTCCCTTAATACAAGAGGACAGTCCTGTGCGAGTGAAAAATACCTCTGTCTCTCCTAATTAAGATGTTACAAATTCCTAAAATAGTAAATACTTATGACACAGAATATGTGTCATAGGTACTGTATATTCTTAATATTATTTTAAACAAAATTAAAGGGGAAGCTCTGCCTCGCCTAACTGCACGTCCTTGGCAGCCTCCCTTTCCGGCGGGAAGTTACAGTGGGAGCCACTGCCATCTATCTCCATAATAGGATTAAGTGAGTAATTGGATTACTTTGCTAATCCCCTCGCGCCCCTCACGGGCTCGCTGCGCTCGCCACGCTTTGGGTTGGCCTTCATCGTGGGGTGGCGTTAACAATGGGGGGGCATTTGACCCATCAGGGTGGGTATACAATGGAAATTGGGGTCTAAGGGGCATTTAACATTGGGCCCAATGTAAAATCGGGTCTCAGGGACTATTTTACATTGGTTCCGATCTAAAAATTGCATCGATCGCGTCGATCGCATCCCATGCGATTTGGTTGCATGCAATGCGATCAACGCAATTTTTTTGGACCCGATGGATACAATCAAAATCGCAGGCGCCGTGCTAGGAAACAAGTACCAAAAAATCTTTAACATTAACAACACCAATGAGGAACAGACAATTAACAAAACTGTGTGTTGTAACTGGCTCAGCATAACATCCAATAAAGGATTGGGAACTGACAATATATCATGTTTCTCTATATTTATTCTTTCAAATCTGATTATACAAACAGATTCCAGTAGTCTGTAGCACAAACTCTGAAAACTACTGTTGTTTTTTTTTATTCCTAAATCTAACTTGTTTTTGAATTGCAAACAATAATATAGACTAATAAACTTTGTTTCATTAATCATACATTACTACAATATAATGCAATAACTTCATACTGTATATATGGCTGGAAGAACTTGGCTAAACTGCATATTATTTGTTGATTATTCCAATAGTCTGATTAGCTAGTTTTTTCTAGCTCCAACCACTTAATCTCCTACGGCACACAAATCTTTCTAACCAGTATTCAAGAATAAACACAATATATTATTTGACCCCAGTCAACCTCCCCTACAAAAGTACAGTATGTGTCTAAATCACACTTGCCTACTGTCCTGGTGTCACGCTTCCCCGGACCGCGGGGGTCTCTTACCAGGTCGTGGTGTAGCGGGCGAGTCCGGGGTCCTGGGCGGCAGTGTCTGAGCGGTGTTCAGAAGCCCAGGAGACAGCCGCCCAGGCAGCACGTCCCCGTCGGCAGCAAGGGTCTTCCTGCGGCTCCCACATGAGCGTGCAGTTCCGGGTTGGCGGGCACGCGCCCACTAGGGGCGCGCGCCGTTCTGAACTAGATTTAAAGGGACAGGCAGGAAATTAGGTAGCGAGCCTGCAGGGATAAAAGGAAGTCCCTGGCAGGTGAACGCTGCCAGAGTATAGGTTTACACCAGCTCCAGCGTCCTTGTGCATTTATATCTAGTCTCCTATTATCATATTGACCCCGGCTTGTTCCTGACCATTCCCTTGTCTAATCCTACTGTACCTAACCCGAGTTACTCCGTGTATGACCTTGGCTAGCCTCCTCGACCATTCTCTCAGTCTCATCCCAGTGTCCCACAAAACGTGCTACCTATGTTTGACCCGGCCCGACCTTGGATTCTCTCTTGTCTTCTCCCTTGGGTACCTCCTGACCGTACTGAAATCGACCCGGCTTGACGACCACGCTTCCATATTCCCATAACCACCCACCAACTCACATGGGAAACCTGACCAGGGGGCCGTGACCAGGGGGGCCGTGACCGACGTGTCGGGCGCCGCTAAAGCCCAAATCCCGCTTGGAGGGGTCACTGGCAGAAAACCCCCAGCACGGTTAGACTCCGCGCCCCTGTGTCAGGTCGAGCCAATTCCCGAGTTGGTGGGAATCGTATTACAGTTGTGACACCTGGTTTCTGTGAAAAAAAAAAATTCCAGGTAGTCTCTCACACCCTTACAAGATTGGGCACCCCACCTGCATCCTGGTCACTCACTCAGAAGGGGAGGGGCCTCTGAGTGAGGTCCCTCCCCCTGGAACTTTATGAAGTGCGGTCAGGCTTAATTACATATCTAAGTTTGTCCTCCCCATGTCGACCTACCTGCATCTCCTTTTTGGGCTTCTCCCTGAGAGAACAATTTAAATGTGGGCACGCATGATCTACATATATAAAAATATAGCTAATATTATAACAAACTGAGAAAATGAAGATACTCCAAATTAAATTAGTGTCACATCTGAGGGGTTTGTCTGACCTGACCTGGTGTGTGGGTCTGAGGCTGGAGAGAAGTGGAAGCATGGAGGCTTGAAGGGATTTATCTGCATATATGGTAGAGCATGGAGTCTGAAGGTGTCGCTAGATTAGCAGAGAGTTCTAGAGTGGGACAGGTAAGCCCCAAGGCAAGAGGTCCTAGTCTGTTTGAATGAAGCTCCAGCGGGTCACTGGGACCGAAATAGAGTCATTATTGGCTGAAACTGGATAAATTACTGGAAGTTTGCAAGAACTGAAGCAATGCTTGGAATCAGCTTTAACTCCAAATTGCTGGGAAAAGACTGGAACCAAAGGAGATATCAGGAATCAGAGCCACGTAATAGGCTGCTGTGGTCAGCTGGCAAACAGGTAGTGCAGGATTAACTGTGAAAAGATCATGTGGAGGGAAACCACACCCTGTAATGGCCATTACACATTATGCCACAAACCATAATGCCCATTACACATTATACCACACACTGTAATGCCCATTAAAAATTATGCCACAAATTGTAATGCCTATTACATAGTATACCACATACAATAATGCCTACTGTTAGGAACCATTACTAATGGTTCAGTTCTGTCTTGTGTTCTGTTCAGTTTGTGTTTGGCATTTGACTCTCTGGTGGCCTCCTGTGGTCAGTCTGTGCCATTGCAGCACAAATCTTCTGGAGACTTGATTTATTCACAAGGTTGATTGATAATGAGCTCATTATTCCTGCTGGCAGGTTGTCTGGATATGTCACAGGTGTGCTAATCACCTGAGTCCTTCTTAAGGCATTCTCCCCAGCAATGCAGGACCCTTGATAGCTTTTGGTTTCCTGTTCCTGTTGCTGAGAGCTGCAGTCTTGGGCTCCCTGTTGGTCATCTGTCAGCTCATTTCTCCCTGCAACTTGTCCTGGCTGTACTCCTGTCCTGGTCTGGATTTGTCTAGTCCTATCTTGGTCCTGTCAGAATTTAGTCCTGCTTCAGTCTGGATCCATTTCTGTCCTGATCCGGTCCTCTCTTGGTCCGGTCTTGGTCCAGTCTTGATCCGGTTCCGTCTTGGTCAGCGTACCACCATCCAGTCCTGCCAAGTCGCTCCTGGAGTGCACGTTACCATCCTGTGCTGCCGGAGGGTTCAGTCTGGCCACGTAAGCGCTCCAGAGGAGCCTGGTTCCTTATCTCTTTATTTCGGTGGGCAGGCTGAGCTATCCTTACTATTGTACTGGTCCAGCTCTCCATGATTAGGAGAGGCCCACGGTTGTGGGCTCACACCTGTTTTGGGGTACCATTTCTGTAAGCGTACTGTTTTATGTTGGCGTGTGTTTTGTTTGGTGGTACCCCGTTATTACTCGATTCGGTTCTTGTGACTCGGTCACACTCCCCGTCCTTGGCCTGGTGCCGCTAGCCAGGGTGTTTAGTCCAGATAGGCCCTGTTAGTTAGATCATCCTCTTGGTCCTGTTCCTGGCGGTCGCCGTAGGTTTGTACCATCCTAAAACCTGGTTGCATCAGGGTCAGAGCGGGCTTAACTCGATTCTTTAAACGCACTGACTAAAGGAGAAGCCTAGCACCTTGTAACCTACCGTCACCTGCCCGGGACGGCAAATAGAGTCAAAGTAGGGTTTTGCCATGGCCGTTCTAAACAGCAGTCCCGGCTGAGCCCACCACCGTCATCCACAGGTGCCTGTCACGGTACTCCAATGGTGGGGTCACACCCAGATCCCTAACACCTACTACATATTATACCGCAAACCATTATGCCTATTACATATTAATATTATTATTGTTTATTATATGTTATGCCACATATCCTCTATAGGATCTCTGAGGAAGCCACTGAAACACGGAGGCAGAGAAACAAAATAGATCAGACTTCTTATGATCATTGTCCACCTAACACATACAAGTACCCACGGGACAGGCTTCACAGTCAGCTGCACCCCTGATGAGAATATCAAGCAGGGGATGGTCAGCCTGGAGGTATACTTTTTATTTACTATTCCAGTTGACGTGCACACAATCTTGGAGCAGTTAGTTCACTGCCATATGATAACCAACTAAAGCAGATACCGCTGCCACATGGTTTATTAAGTGGTAAATAAAAACTGCTTTTTAACATCTGTAAAGACTGGCAATACCAACATCTGTTGTTTTGAGATTTATCAAACTAATCTGCACCATATGAACAGTTCTTAAGTCTGCAGAGGTACTTGGTAAGATATATGATCAAGACATAGAGCAGAGATATATGTGAGTATAAAAAAGAAAATATGTAAAGATATATTTGGGATGTGTGAGTGTAGAGAGAATTATTTATGAACTGTATAAGGGCTGTTATTGGGTCGAATACCTTAAGGAGTTTATTTGGATAGTTCTTAAATTAGATACAGTAAGAGGTGAGTTTTGAGGGAATACTTGATGTTTTGGACGCTAGAAAAAAAAGTTGTTACTGTGAGTGGAAGTAGGTAATGAGATATTTTGAGACAAGCAAAGAGATGTATGTTGGTGTAATTTGGTCTATAACTTAGAGGGCCAAGGGAGCTAAAAAATGGAATGGTAATATTAGAGAGAGAAAGAGTGAGAGAGAGATTATAGATTTTATTTAAGGTTGGTATGGGGGGGGTGTAATAAGCTTCCAACAGTTGGGATTCGGACAGTCAGTAGTCCAACATCAGAATCCCGACTGCCTGTACTCAGACAACTGGGCAAGCGCATTTATGCCCCTTGCGGGCTTGGTGGGTTGCAGCACTCACTACAGGTTCTTCCTTTATGTGGGCCGTGGACCCTCACGAGGGAAAATAGCCTCTGTTAGTCGGAATTGCGACTGTCGGGCTTTTAACAGTCAGGATTCCAATGCTGGTCTACTCAGTGGCGTAACTAGGATATTTGCGCCCCCCACTGCCGTTATAGGCAGCACCGCCTCCCCTCCCCTAGCCCTCTCATCCACCCACCTGCCCACGTATAGTTAAACACCCCCCTTACCCCTCCGCATTCCGCCGCCGCATTCCCGCAGTGCAGATCTCCTCCAGGCTCTGGACCGTCTCCTCCTGACCTACAGTGCTAATGAAAAATTACCATCACAAAATGGCTGCCATTTTAGATTGGCATTCCACTCCAATCTATCCTCAATGCTGCTGCCTGGCTCATCTTCCTCTCCAAACATACTAGGTCCAGCTTCCCTTTCTTAAAAGAGCTACACTGTCTCCCTTTCCCCTTCATAATCCAATTCAAACTCCTCACACTCACTTACAAAGCCACCACCCATTAATCTCCCTCCAACGTATCTGACATTAGCTCTCTTTACACTCCCCCCACTCACTTTGCTCCACAAATGCATACTGAATGGTTAATTTCTCCCATTCCTGCCTCCAAGATTTTGGCTGTTTGGCTGTTAAGACTCTCCACCTCCTTACAAATATTTAAACAGTCTTCATTAAACCCAGCCAACTCTCATCTTAACTTTATGTTTAAGTTCACTTCTACCTCTTCTGTGTCACTCTTGTCTGTTTGTTCCTCTTGCGAGCAGGGCCCTCTCTCTTCTCATGTGCTTTTTTAGAATATGTATATCTTTGCCACACTAATAATTGATTTAGGAACTGTCTTTAAATTGCCTTGTACTGTAATTTGTTATTACATTTTTTTCTCAGGTATGAATTGTTGGGCGCTGCAGAACCTCTGCAATACAACTTAGTATTGTCATAGATAAATAATAAAAATAACACGTTAAAAATTAGTCTGAAATAGGAAGTATAAAAAGAAAATTGAAAATATCATTGAAAGGTCAATTGTTGAAAAGTATTCTACCTCGCATGACTAGTTCCCTACATAATTGTTTTATTATTGTTCTGCTTAATGACTTTGTGATAAGTAAAACACAACTTCAGTGTGTTGACAAGCCTATTTTTAGTTTGAAAAATGCATGGAGATAAAATATACACACTAAATACCATGCTGCAGTCACTGATTCACCAAGAAGCTTTAGAGGTCAATTATTGTAAATACTGGTTTGGGTGGGAAAGTAATATATATGCACCACGTTTTCTTCTTATCTTTAGTTTACAATGTAAAGTCCAGGTAACTGAATCCATGCTTCTGCAATTGAGAGAATGTGTGATTTTATTTTCTGTATAGAATAATAATAATAATAATAATAATAATAATAATAATGATATTTATATAGCACTTTTCTCCCAATAGGACTCAAAGTGCTTTACCATTGTCTTTACAGCTCAAAATACAAAACAAGCTTAACAGTAGATGTCAGTGAAATGCTTGAGTAAATAGGTAGGTCTTTAGTCTCTTTTTATAGGATTCTACAGTGGGGGCTTCTCGCACTGTGCGAAGAAGAGAGTTCCATAGAGTTGGAGCAACAAAGTTGAAAGCTCGACCCCTAGAAGAATTCAGGGAAATTCTGGGTACTGTTAGTAGTCCTTCTTCAACGGATTGTAGTAATCGAGTAGGAAAGTAAGAAATCAGAAGCTGCTGCAGGTACCTTGGGCCCTGGTCATGTAGGGCAGTGGTTCCCAACCCTGGTCCTCAAGTACCCCCAACAGTGCACGTTTTCCAGGTCATCCAGCAGGTGCACAGATTATTCAGACACATTTTAAAAGATCCACAGGTGGAGCTAATTATATCACTTGTGATTCTGGAGGTTATTCTGATCGTAGCGGCCAAACGTGCGTACGTTCGCTATTAACGTACGCTCTCCGTACGCGGCCGTTGGGGTTAAGTCCACCCACAAGTCAGCCGCATACGTACGGCCAGAAACAACGTCAAAGGGGAGTGGCGTACAATTGAGCGTACGCCAACGTACACGGACGGGCCAGCCCTTACACTCCGACAACTGGCGTACAACTGAGCGTACGCCACCGTTTACGGACGTCTCTCGTCCGTCTTCCCGCCGACTTCTTACGGAAATCTGAGCGTACGCCAGCTTGCACGGACGGCTCGCTATTGTTTTCAATGGAAAACTCAGCTTATGTCACCGCTCGTGAGAGTGAGCGTACGTCCGTGTACGCTGGCATACCCTTCACATATATGGACCTGCAAATCTTGCCTTTCAACTAGAATTCTGACAATTAATTAATTATTCTATTTGTTATTCAATTATTGTTTTCTATTAACTCAATTGTCTACCTTAATAAAGACCCTAATAAAACAACATTTTAACCCTCATTACATGTATATTTGTTATGTTCTAATGTGGCATTTTAATCACTATCTATGTGTCCCCACATTGCTTTTACTTGTAAATAAATTTATGTTGGTGTTTGTGTGTATGTACTAAATTATGTCCCTAATTAGTTTGTCCAAAATGTGTAACATGTATACCTACCCTGATGTTATGTGTGATGTTTTAATCTAACAACATTAAACATTCATGCATTTTCACTATGTGTTATTTTACTCAAAGACACACACATTCACACATCAATCATTACCCCTCACCTCAAATTACAAATATAACTTACATTACACATCTGTATGTACCTACCCTTACAAGCCCTCTAACATATTTATTATTAAAAACACAGGCAATTTATAACAGAATAGAAACTTTTATTTGTAACAAACATAATAAGGGGGGGGGGGGGGGGATAAAAATAAATTAAATGAGGGCCTCCAGTTGCCCAAAAAGAATAAATAAATATAGGAGGGTCAGGAACATTTCCCTCATGATTCGGGCCACCTCCTCCTGGTGCTGTTCAGTGTCTGTAGTGAAGGGATAAAAAAAAAAAATTAATATATAACATACACAAATGTTTGTTGTATTTGTACATAATAAAAAGTTTTGAGTTATGTGTGAAGGCCACATACATTTTTAAACTACATTGAAGATGGGTCTGCTGTAAACACAGTACTAAAAAATAATATGTTAACACACACATACTGTACATAGTAAATAACATTAATTAAATTACTCCTTCTTGGATGAATGTATGCTGTATCCCAATTGGTACTGGGGGGACTCTCCTCTAACCTCACAATTAGGCTGTGCTATTTAAGGGTTATGACATTGTTGCGGCTTAAGCACTCCTTACTATTTTAAATTTAGGACATTGCTCTACAAATTATAAGCCTAAAGCTATGTTTGTAAAGCATGCATCCGCATGGCCTCACACACTATTAACAAAACAATCTATAAATTTATGTTGCACATCATGCTGGGAAGTGGAGTTACCCAACACCTGGAGCCACATAACTACAACACCACTAATGTCGGATATCTCATTGGATGTACTGTTATGTCAATTATTCAAGGGGTGAGGCATGGCCACACTCCAAAAAACCACCAAGGGGACCCTTGTTCCTGGAGAAGGACAGGCCACACCTCATGGTCGCCCTGCAGTGATATGTTGCAACTAATGTTGATGTTGGATACACATATGTGGTTGTTGTGATTGTTTATGTGTAGAAATGTGTAGGTAAACATTAGACACATTATTTACTTACGGCTACTTGAGCCATCCTGCTCGCCGCTGGTTGGGTGTGCGGTGGTTGGGGGGGTCAGGAGCAAGGGGGATGGGATAGGACTTTGGATAGTGGTAGTGGGTGTGAGTGGGGATTGGAGAGGTTTGGGGGTGGGTGGTGGAGAGGTGTAGGGGGGTTGGAAATGGGGTGGGGAGGGGGTGGGGGTTGGGGAGGGGGTGGGGGTGGGGGTTGGGGAGGGGGTGGGGGTTGGGGAGGGGGTGGGGGTTGGGGAGGGGTTGGGGGTGGGGGTTGGGGAGGGGGTGGGGGAAGGGGATGGGGAAATTTGGTGGGCCCCAGCTTGACCCATTGTCTCCTCGTCTTCCTCCTCCTCTTCCTCCTCCTCTTCCTCCTCCTCGTCTTCCTCCTCCTCCTCTTCCTCCTCCTCCTCTTCCTCCTCCTCTTCTTCCTCCTCCTCTTCCGGCTGCTCCTGGGCTGCCTGGTCCCGGGCTGCCTGCTCCCGGGCTTCTATGCGGGCTCTTGCCCGTGCTGAAATGTTCATGTTGATGGCATAGAAATCGAAGATTGGGTTTCATAAAAAAGGGGGAAAGAAAAATTCACATTAGTCATGCTCATAACCTTCCAAATTATCATTGCTGTTATATTTCAGACATTTATCATGCAAACTAATTGATATGCTACACCCAAAAACTGAGCAACTACTTAAACCCCCCCTATACACCCCCTATACACCCCATATACACCCCCTATACACCCTATATACACCCCCTATACACCCATATACACCCCCTATACACCCCCTATACACCCCCTATACACACCATATACACCCCCTATACACCCCATATACACCCCCTATACACCCCATATACACCCCCTATACACCCCCTATACACCCCCTATACACCCCCTATACACCCCCTATACACCCCATATACACCCCCTATACACCCCATATACACCCCATATACACCCCCTATACACCCCCTATACACCCCATATACACCCCCTATACACCCCATATACACCCCCTATACACCCCATATACACCCCATATACACCCCATATACACCCCCTATACACCCCATATACACCCCATATACACCCCCTATACACCCCCTATACACCCCATATACACCCCCTATACACCCATATACACCCCCTATACACCCCCTATACACCCCATATACACCCCCTATACACCCCATATACACCCCATATACACCCCATATACACCCCCTATACACCCCATATACACCCCCTATACACCCATATACACCCCCTATACACCTCATATACACCCCATATACACCCCCTATACACCCATATACACCCCCTATACACCCCATATACACCCCATATACACCCCCATACTCAGGAACATATTTATAAAAAGTACAGAAAACATTGCAAAAAAACGCAGTCATACTAGTAAATAAAAACTTACATCGGGCAATATGGCGGCGAAGTGAGGATAGCAACACTGGCTGCCGCCGGCGCAGGTCAGACCAGCGCCGCTCAACTTGGCCCAGGTTTCTGTCGACGCCGGTCCGGGCGAAAATTAGCCGGCGGGCAGCATTATATGCCCGCCGCTTGTCAAGATTCGACACATAAGGGCCCCTGGGCCCCAGGCGCTGGTCCATGACCTCAACCAAGGCCAATAGCTCCTGGGTAGAAAACGCCCTAGCCCTGGTTGAAGTCATAGTGGCAATGGCGCAGTTATTAATTGCAGGTACATATATCACTTTTGGTGCTTGCTGATTGGTGTAAAAAATTGTTTGTTTAGTATTAACTTTATTAATCCTTCTTACATGAACAAACTGGATGCGAATAGAAACTTACGCGGACCGTTCCGATATACACACACCATAACCAACAGCATGCATTCAATGTATAGAGAGGAACTGGATATACAGTGTGCGTAAAAGAATACACGCAAGCGTCTACTAATAAATACGCTGCTAAAAGGGGCACAATACACCCATTTCCATGGAGAGACGTACTGTATATACAGTGTGCGGAAAAGAATACACGCAAGCGTCTACTAATAAATACGCTGCTAAAAGGGGCCCAATGCAACATGTTGGTGTATGACAATTTCAGACTCATTACATATGTAAGGAAAGCATTATAACGTGATGTTTTGAAATGTGACTCACAAAGCATACACGAACTCCAACAGATACCAGCTGACAACACTCATCATTGGAATGACAGGTGCACACATTTCACGATGTAGCACACAATGCTCCACAACCTGTGTATGTGCATATACAGGTGATTGATCAGGTGCGTGGAGACCTGCGTAATTTAAGCGGCAATTATCGGCGGGAAATATCGGCGTAAATTAGCAAGTACATTGCGGGGGAAAATATACGCCCCCTTGTTCATGGCGGGAGATTAACATATAAATATTCAGTCAGATGCAGGCCAGAATTGCTGCAAACATGTCTAACTCAGACGATTCCGCAGCTGAGGACGCTCTGCAGAGAGCACAAGCAGAATCCCTGCTTGAAGCATTACAGAAGAGGGAACAGGAGCGGAGAAGGAGGGCTCAAGAGAGAGGTAGCCTGCAAGACCAAGCGGGCCCCTCACTAACAGGCCCTGTTCAACCTCCACCAGCTCCACAAGGGCCAAGCAACCAGCCAGAACAAGAGGTTGCATCTCTCCAAACAGGTGTGACCCAGCAGGTGCATGTTGAGAGAACTGGGGCCACCAGAAAACGAGCTGCAACATCTAGGGTGAGGACTGAGCAGGATACCACCTCCAAAAAGAGAAACCCTGCATTTGTAGAGGCCGAATTAAGTATTTTAGTGCCCAGAGCACGTGAATGGATAGAATTGCCAATCAGGAAGCCGGGTGCCAGTGCAAGGAGAAACCTTTGGGACAAGATAACAGAGGAAGTGAACCAGGTGTCACCAGTGGTCAGAGATTGGCTATCGGTGAAGAAAAGGCAAGTGTGTTTGTCCCCCTGATAATGTCATATGTGTGTACATATGTTACATGTATGTTTTGAGAATAATAGAAAGGTGTGTTTGTAGATAGTGCTACACTTCAATGTCACATGTGAACACAACCATGTCTAATAACCCACATTGATATATGAAACATGCACCATTGGTGTGATGTGAGGTTATGGGCACAGTTCTGCTCATGTGAAGTATGTGAAGTATGTGATGGGACAAGAGAAAGTGTGTTTTGGAAAGAGTTGTTGTAAAGGTGCCCATACACGTTACAATTATTGTATACAATATTGTATACAATATCGCATCTCATAGCATATCGGTTTAGCGATGAGTACAAAAAGTATGTGCAGCACATACTTTTTGTACTAGATCTCATCTAATCTGATCTCATCGCAAAACCGATATGCTATGAGATGCAATATTGTATACAATAATTGTAACGTGTATGGCCACCTTTACATGTTCCATATGATGCAACTGAAACAAGAATGAGCAAACTGTGCACATGTAGCTGGTGAGAAAATACACATCCCAGTATGCCATCCCATAGTTAAATGACTCCATAATAACCACACTGTCAAGCTATGGTGGAATGTGTAGTTTGACAACAGGTGGAGGTGCCTAATTTGGCCATGGATGATGTCATTTCTGCATAGTGATCTATGTATGTGCATTTAGTGGCCTAATGAATGAGATGAGACACTGAAATGCCTCCTAATGGAGACATTAATGTGTGTGTGGGACACATATGGCTTTAAAACATAAGATCACCCACACTAGGAAATGTCACGTAGTCATGATGTTCACTAGCACAGTGGTGCACATATCTCATGGTGATATTTGTATTTTTAAACTTGTAGGTGGACCGACTTCAAAAGTACACTGAAGAGGAAGATGACTGACCGGTACAACCACAGCATGTCCACCGGGAGAGGTCCTATGCCCGATACTTTGGAGTATACCCCCCTGGAGCAGGACGCCTTGGACGTCATTGATGTGGCCGAGGTCAGGGGGATCTCCAATATGGACAGTGAGCTCCCGGCGGAGGTCTTTGATGCTGCTTTTGATGGTAAGTCACAGTAATGCATTGTATTTTGAAAGAGATTTTTTAGTGCGTATGTGATGGTGACATTGTTTTCAATTATTATCCTAGCAGAAGCAGAAACCCAGGATGTACCGGCAGCATCTTCCTCTGCAGAGCCACAGGTGGAGCAAGTGGTCCAGCCTCCACCAAGAAGACACCCCCAGCCCCAGCCACAGGAGACATGGGATGAGAGCATGATGGTGATGCTGGAGAGGATCGAGCAGCAAGGGGTGAATGCTGCGCTCCGTCAGCAGCAGATTGGGGAATTTTTGGAGGATTGGAAGGCCACAAACAGGCAGCAGTGTGAGGCCTTCAACCGCATGAATGACACTCTGGCGGCTGGCATGCAAAGCATTGGCCAACACCTCAGCCGCCTGAATGACATTCTTGCGGAGCTGCTGCCCACCGCCAGGTCCCTAAGGGACAATCCCCCATCTGCTGGCCCACCCCAAGCTGCTCCCCAACCTTCCACCTCTGCTGACCCTCCTGTGTCCACTAGGGGAAGACGCCGCAAGCCATCTGACCCAAAGGCCCCTGTCCCCAAGGCCCCATCTAAAAGGGGGAGAAAAGGGCCCAAATAATGAGACCTGGTTCACTTCCTCTGTGGTTGGACCCCAAATGTTTAAATTGCACTGGACATCCACTTCCTGAGTTGGCCATCTATCCATTTTCGTGCCATGGGCATTAAAGTTCTTATTTTGACCTCTACAAATGCAGGATAAATTTTTGGTGGTGTGTATCTTGCTTAGTATTCACCCTGGTTGTTGCAGTACGTATTCTGGTGTCCCCATTTCTTTCACCATTGCATTTGCAGGGTAACACATGTTTGGAGATATTCAACCTCTTGTTCTGGCTGTTTTTTTATTTTTGTGTCTATTTTATTTGTTTATTTGATTTATGACATGAAAGTGTCTACTAAGCTGTGATGCTGAACAGCAAATAAATTTATTTTACCAATTAAAACAAAATTGTTGTATGTGTAATTTCTTGTGTGAAACAAATACTAGATTTATGTGTACTTACTGACCAGGGTATTTTTGAACATTTGTTGAAGTGTGGTCAAAGTTTCCCATGTGTAACCCTCTCCATGGTCATTCCCATGTTCCTATCCAACTTTTCCCTGCTAATTAGTTTGTGTCAGCACATGTGCAGAGCAACTTAATAGGTGAGAAAGCAGTTTGTGTGCAGGTGAGGTAGCTCCTACAGAAGTAGGTAAAAGCAGATCCAGAACAATGCTTTCCTCATGGAGTGGGTGAGGCAGACAAACAAGGGTCAAAAGGTACATTTGTGTAGGAATGCATATGTGTCCTCCCTAAAAAAAGATGTGTGAATCGGCCAAACATGATAAAATTGCTTGTGAAGAAACATGTATAAGTTTTTAAATATATATGATTTTACAGTGTCATAAGCAGATGTAGGAATCCTTTGTTAGAGAGATGTGAGTGCAATAATGTGATTGGTGGCATCTTACATCCAGAGTGTAGTCAAATCCAATTCATAGCAGATCAGATAGTGGTACAGTTCTGTATTTTGGGTACTATACAAAGATTGTGTGCAAAATAGTGGGCATGGGCTTCAAACATTGCTGAAACATCCTTTGTAGGTGTTAGATGTGGTTTATGTTATTGTATCATAAATACAAAACCTATGTTTGTATTAGAGTGAACACGTTGACACATGTCGACATGTGTAGATTGAGTGTGCTACTGTGTAAAGTCTATGAAAGCACGTAGTGAATGTGTCTAACTGTTTAGCAAATAGCTACCTTAGCATATATAAGCAGGTCTTAAAAAGATTCTTACCTTAAATTAAACAAACCTTTAAATGTCGAGAAGTATAGAACGATAAGCTTCCAATGTGTTTGAGTGCTGTGTGTGGCTTGCAGGTAGTGAAATCATGGTTTGGACTTAATAGACTGCAGCATTGCTTATTACATTCAGGTGTATGTGTTTGAGTAGTAATCAGCGTAAATTAGCAAACCCAGGCGCACGCTGGCATGCGGTATCTGTAGGGGTGGTTTGAGATGGCGGTTGGCGGCCGCCTGTTTTGTGTCCGAAATGAACGGTGCCTTAGTCGATCGTGCGGTAGTAGCACCGCTCATTTTTGGTGCACACCCCCGTGTACGCCCATATTTACGCCCATTTTCCCTCATTATTTCGGCCGCTCCCCTCTTCACGCCCCTATGCCGCCCCCAATGCCCGTACACTCGCGTATAGGTTTTTTCGCATGTAGAGACCCGTCCGTAAGTGTTGTGGAGTGTTCGCGCCTGCGCATTAGCGAATGTACGCATGCGCAGATCATAAAAAATCCCGGGACGTACGCGTACGGCCCGGCCGCTCCAACCAGAATAAGGCCCTCTGTGTGGAGACCTGGAAAACATGCACTGTTGGGGGTACTTGAGGACCAGGGTTGGGAACCACTGATGTAGGGCCTTGAAAGTGAATAAGCCAATCTTGAAAACGATTCGCCATTTTACAGGTAGCCAGTGAAGGGAGTAGAGAAGGGGAGTTATTTGGCTGGAGCGGGACTGGTTAGTTAATAGTCTGGCGGCTGCATTTTGTACCAGCTGCAAGCGGTGCAATTCTTTTGCTGGAAGACCCAGGTAGAGAGCATTGCAGTAATCTAGTTGTGATGATATAAATGCATGTATGACTTTAGGCAGGTCTTCTGAGGGAATTAGGTGCTTGATTCTGGCTATGTTTCTCAGATGAAAGAATGAGGATCTGATTGTGGCTGACACCTGATGTTTAAGTGTCAGGCCCCTATCCAGGACAACACCCATCCATATTCCGCACATGATCAGAGTTTTTTAGTGCTGTGCCCCCCAGCGTAAGACCTGTCAGTTGGCTCTGCTGCCATCTTGTCCTGTGATTTATCATCAGGACTTCTGTTTTATCTGGGTTCAGTCTCAGCCAACTGGCACTCATCCACTCCTGTAGCTCAGCTAGGCAGCCATTTAAGGTTCTTATTGTGTAATCAGTGCCTGGAGCAAAGGAAAGGTACAGTTGTGTATCATCTGCATAGCAGTGGTAGACCGGGCCATGACGTCTGATTAGGTCACCCAGTGGAAGCATGTATACTGCAAAAAGCATGGGAGATAGTATAGAACCGTGTAGGACACCACAGGACATTGCACTGGTGGTGAAGAGTATACTTCAGATTAAACTCTCTGTGATCTGGCAACGTGAAATGATTTGAACCAGCTAAGGACTGTGCCACCCAGACCACAGAAATTCTTCAGGCGCTCAACAGTATCAAATGCTGCAGAGATGTCCAGAAGGATTAGGATTGAACAGTCTTCTCTATCCCTTGCATTTAGAAGATCATTGAGCACACATACCAGAGCTGTTTCTGTGCTATATCTTCTCCTGAATCCTGACTGGAATGGGTCATAAATGTTATGGGTTGACAGGTGGGTCTCTAGTTGAGTTTTGCAACCACTTTCTCAATAAAATTGATTAATCAATTTTGTGTTTTATTTAAATGCACAATTAATTGAATATAATTCTACTGGTTTAATGGTTTAAGGCAACCCAGGGATAGATGTAATAGGATGCAATTATTATAAACGTTTTTTGTTCAATTTTTCTTTTTCTTCAAACTGCACATGTAATAAGGAGCGATATGCAGTAAAAATCTCATGTTTTGCCATGCCCCACAAAAAATGCACTTCAAAAATTGCATCTAGATGTTTTCCTATTAATAACTATAGGAATCACAAATGTAATAGGGTGTGATTTGAACATTACCAAAAATCGCCTTAAAAATAGACCTGAGCGTGGCAGGCGAATTTGACAGAAGCATGCAGAGATATGCACAGATCAATGAGATCTGTGCATGTTTCTGTCAGGAGCACAACCAGCCAGTCCTGGCTTCATAAATATAGGGTACAAAAAGAATAGGGGTTCCCCTTATTTCCAAAACCTGCACAGGCTCTTGGATCGGTCCTGGTTACAAAAATACAAGGGACAAAAAAGTAAGGGTCCCCAGTATTTATGCAACCAGCTCTGGGCTCCAAGGTCAGTCCCCCAGGCCCCCCATACTTGGAATGAATTTAAACAATCACTGTTCTGTACCAGCCTTGCACCCTTTTGGCTTATGGGAAAGCACCCCCACCAGGAACTATTTCCTTATACACCATCAATTGGCCTGCTTGAATACCTTCCAAATTTATAGACATTCGTCTGAACGAATGGGGTATGTGGCCTTACCATCTGCAATCGAGGTACCTGGAATTGCACAACATTGCCAGTAACCATCCAAGGGACATTAATTGCCAGGGTATACTAGGAACGAACTCTGAGTGCTTGCTTCTGTCTAACACTTCAGCACTGATCAAATGTGTGACTATATTGTTTTTATGTATGCCATATTTAATTGAGTACATAATTATGCTAAATTTTTTAATTAAAATTGATTATTATAACATATCTGATGTATCACCAGCGATCTTGCAATGCAGAAAAAAAACATTAAATTTCATATCTGTTTAATGATAAGTGGTATAAATCTGCTCTGCAACCAAGTTTCAGGTAAGGCCATCTTAACAGCAGTGTGGGCCCCTGGGCAGAGCAATGCACTGGGGCCCTTACCCATTCTCCCCTCCTAGGGGTGGGAGTGTAGCAGCAGCTTTGATGTCCCACGGGTGGCAGGGGGTGCTCTATCTTCCATTCAACATGTAGCACCTGGAGCAGTAACTTCTGCTAATTACTCCTTTACTGCACAGGTGGTGGGAGGGAGAACACTAACCGGTGGAAGGGGGCACTGAGCTGAATGAAGGGTCCCTTGTAAATGACTTCCAGGGAGGAAGGGGGTGTTTTATACGCAGGGGAGGGTTGGATAATGGAGTGGGCTTAATATTCATAATTTTCCGGTGGAAGTGTAGCTTGTTTGACTGCAGATATCGCCATTATCTGGAAATAGATTTCTTAGCCTTCAATAGTATAAAAACCTAGAGTCCCAACTTTCAGGAGGTGCTGGGGACTTGGGGATCAGAGATCAGGAGCCAGAGCAATCCATTGACAAAAATATAAAACTGTACACCAGACGTTTGGAGCTGGAGCAGGGATCGGCTGCTTGAAGGCTGATATCTCTGGTTCTGTGCATGACAGAGACAAGCCACTAGTGTCGACAGAAAGGGGAGAGTCCCAGCTTTTGGAATATACTCTCATAGAAACTCTAAGTCAGAGAGAACCTGAGAAATATGACTGGGAATTGCAATTAACAGTTCGGATGTGGACTGCTGCTTTGAAGTTGGATATCTCCAGTTCCCCAGGGCCGATTTTCTAAATTCTGGTATCCCTGGAAAAAGGGGATCCTCATCCCTTATACACCTGGGGCCCCTAGGCAAGTGCCCATTAAGCCCATACGAAAAGACGACCCTGGTTTCAGGGACAATAGCGGTTTACATTAACATTACTTATTGCCAAAGATAAAACAGCTGGTATTTTTGCAATTTTGAACTCAGTGTTTGTATTTTGATGAGAATATTCTTACATTATTCCTGCAATGGAAAGCATTCAAATACCACAGTTTAAAGAATCATTGAAATCAGATATCATTGAATAATGCCTTATGAAATATAGAATATATTGATTACTAGGTCATATTTAATTTACTGGACACCAGTACATTTTACATTTACACCACTAATATTGATAATGAATCATGCCCACCACATTACCGTCATCGAAGTTTGTACCATATTGAAGGATCGCACTTGCTGTCAAATATTTATGCATCCTGCTTACTTGAGGTTTCAGTCTGTATCTGCTTTCTCTTAATGGTAATGGCCCAGGAGTGGGCTTCCTGTTGAGTTGGTCCATAGACTAAATTTACAAAGCTGGGATAGTCCAAATTGTAAAAATCTATTTAAATATGCTCTTATTTTAACAAGCAATATATTTACTAATCAATATATACAGTAGATTTGTTGCATGTGTTTTTGTGAATTTGTACATTGAAGTAGGGATGGCCATCGACCATCGATGATTAGAAATCATCGATGGTTCATGGCCGATGTTGAATACTTTTGCCATCGATGGGGGAGAACCAGAGGGTTTCCCTCCATCGATGGAGTTGATTGCCATCGATGGCAACCAACTATGGCAATAGCAACGATGGCCATGTCTACATTGAAGGTGGAATTCAATGAGTTCAATGAGGTTTTTTTTGCAAGATATTTTTTCCTGGTAATTCAATTGCAGTCACCAGGAAAAAAAATATGTTGGGGCGAAAATTGTGATTGTTTCCCGATTCTATGTGTTTCTCAAGCCACGATTGTGAAAACATGTATTTTATCTGGGGGTTTTTTTTGCCTGCCACTGGGAGGAAGTAAATTACAACAGCTAATTGAATTTCCCCCAGTATTTTCCATCTGTAACCTGTAAATAAGATATGATACACTATGAGTTGCCTACACACACAACTTTCCGAATGTTAAACTTAACAATCTGACTTACAAATTCTCCTATCTCTATATAATTAAGTAGTGCATTTGGTATAATATTTTTTTTACTATAGACAAAGGTTTGAGATTTTGAACATGTTCAAAAGTATATTGTTTCTGGATTATAACATTATAAATAGGCAAACAGTTATACAGTAAAATTGTTTTTAAGCAATGGTCATGGTTAAACATCCAAATATATGAACAAACTCTTGTATCTTACTGAATTATTGATATATATATATAGGGGTGGGGACGGCGGCACTCACAGGACGTATAACAAGAAATAAGTTCCACACAGGGTATCTCGTTCAACGTTTCAGTCTAATTTACTTTTTTCAAGAACAGTGGCATACTGATATTAATTTGTCTAATACTTTATATATATATATATATATATATATATATATATATATATATATACTTCTCAAGTAAGCGGCACCCGGAGACTGGTAAATCAGGTAAGATAGACGTTGTTAGGATCAAACGTTTTCGAAGTTTTATTCACTTCTTCATCAGGATGCAAAAACATAAATGAAAGCACATACCTATATCAGGAACACCACACCACGTGAAGTCATCCCGCCGGCTCAGGTCATGAATGACGCGCCCACTGATGACGCCATCATACCGTTCCCGTTGCCCGGACAACAATCTAAACAAAGGATATAACAGTGAAAAATATAAGAGGCATACAATACATGTTAAAAACATAAGAAAGTTCACAATAATGGAATGCGTACATAAGGTAATAAATGCAGTGGCAGCCGATAGCTGCTTCCAGATGAACATAAAAATAATACGCAAACAACATGAGAATGCTATTCAGAGCGCTGCGTACGCATGAAGCAGGGAGGTTCGCAAGTACCTGTATATGTGTTACAGAAAACAATGAAGTCCTGCGGACTCATTAAGCCCTCGTGGGGCAAGTGTCCCCAGGCTATAAATCCAACAGGACTCTCTTTGTAATAGTCGGAGTGACCTGTCACCCCCCCGTTTATTGACTGGTTCGTGGTCAATAATCGTATACTTAAGTTGATTCATATTGTGGCCGGCAGTCACAAAATGCCGTGCCACAGGTTGATCGCTGTGTCCACTAAGCAAGGCGGCACGTAGTGTCGATTTATGTCCGGCAATCCTTTCCCGCAAAGTGCGGTCGGTTTTGCCGACATATCCTTTACCGCAAGGGCACATAATAAGGTACACAATGTACTTGGTAGTACATGTGACCACATGTCGAATGGGAATGCGTTTGCCGGTCAATGGATGTGGGAAGTCACTGCCAGTCATGAGTGCCCTACACGCTATGCAATTCAGGCACCTATAGCAACCTGGTCTTTTTTGCAGGAAATTGCCTTGTACCGATTGTAGCTGGTCAAGTCCGCTAATGTCAGTTTTCATGACCCAGTCCCTGAAGTTTTTGCCACGACTGTAGCATGGCATCAATCTTTTATCCCCAAGTAGTAATTCGGGGTCAGTCTGCACAATGGGCCATAAGTTGTTAGAAACCGAGCGGATGGTATTGCTCTCAGTCATGCGTACGCAGCGCTCTGAATAGCATTCTCATGTTGTTTGCGTATTATTTTTATGTTCATCTGGAAGCAGCTATCGGCTGCCACTGCATTTATTACCTTATGTACGCATTCCATTATTGTGAACTTTCTTATGTTTTTAACATGTATTGTATGCCTCTTATATTTTTCACTGTTATATCCTTTGTTTAGATTGTTGTCCGGGCAACGGGAACGGTATGATGGCGTCATCAGTGGGCGCGTCATTCATGACCTGAGCCGGCGGGATGACTTCACGTGGTGTGGTGTTCCTGATATAGGTATGTGCTTTCATTTATGTTTTTGCATCCTGATGAAGAAGTGAATAAAACTTCGAAAACGTTTGATCCTAACAGCGTCTATCTTACCTGATTTACCAGTCTCCGGGTGCCGCTTACTTGAGAAGTGTGTTTGGATACCGCGGTATTCTGAAGCTTGGCACCGGAGCGAGTACACCGCTTGTGTTTGGAAGTGCTGCCCCACCACCCCTCTACAATTATATCTCGTTTGTGCACCGTGCACTGGAGATATTGGGCTATAGTACCCACACGTATAATATTTTCCAGGATACACCCCCACACGGGACTGTTCACATATACTACAGCAAGTCTGCTATGACGAGTGCTGTCAATACTGAAGTGGGTGAGTGTTTGGAACCTGATAACCTGTCTCTCCTGACCCAGGGTACTTCCCTTAACTTCACTGAAGACGAGGCGGAGGCTATATTGTTTGATCAACTGCTGTGTGACGCTACTGTCCCGGTACCCCTTAACCATTTATACAAGGACTGGGTACGCCTCAAACAAAAAGAGGTTGATTATCTGTACCACGGGATAACACTAAGTGGATACTACAAGGACAAGCGCATCCCCCGTGGTTTCCGCGTTAATAATTCCCCCACAATCGGCCGTTACAACACAGCCTTCTGTAAAAGATGGATTGCCGTCCTAAATAAATGCAGCTACGATTTACTGCTTTTAGTGATTGAGGAGTCGGCCCGCGAGCTTGGCATTGCTAAAGAAAGGATCAAAAACTTTGAGGCACAACATCTACCAGCATTTCGTGCTGATACTTCTCAGAATTGGAGCAGTAAACTTGAGACACAAATTGCCTCTTATCGGAATGAACTGATCCTGTTCAAAAAAAAAAAATTATCGAAAGTTAACGCTGACTACGAGTGCAATCGCGTATACCAGTGGGCTAGCGGCACCAACCAACAATATAATCGTTACCGAAGACGACCGAGAAATTACAAACAGCTGTGGCAATCCGATTCATCTCAAGAAGCTGCTACCAATAGCGAGTCTGAGGGCACGACTGAAGCATCTGGAACCTCTCGAGTGACCCCTTTAGGGGATGGTCCCCATCGCGGACGCGGCGGCAGAGGTCCAAAACCCGCAGAGGGGGCGAAAGGGCCCAAAGGGCGAGGGCGAGGACAGCCGGGGCGTCCACCACTATACAGGAAAGTGAAAGCCTGATTTACAACCTTTCTGACCATACCCTGACTGACACTGAACAGAAGGTTCTCCAGCGTGGCTTATCTTTCGTTCCCACTGTTCAACCTAATAGCATGCAGTGGTCTATTGAGAAATATAAATTGCACAGACAACTGAAATTGCATGAACATTTCAGGGGCACCAAAGCAGCTACACGCAACCCACCCTCCTCTCCTCCGGAAGATCCATTACCACCGGCTTTACAAAAATTGCAGAAACGTTCCCGATTTGATCCCATGACGAACAACTCATCCATCAAAACTTTTAATCGTATGCTTGACAGCACGATGTCTGAAGTATTGGGAATCGGGTCACCGCAGTGTGGTAAGCATTCTAATTTGAATAAAGTGGAGATGCAGGCATTGAGGGACCTCTCGGGGTACACTGATATCACTATCAGACCGGCCGACAAGGGCGGCGCTATAGTAGTGCAGAATCTGTCTGACTATAGAGCCGAACTGTTGAGACAATTAAACATGACTAATGTATACCAGAAGTTGGACCGGGACCCTACTGACCAGTTCAGTAAGAAACTTAATGATAGATTGGGTAGGGCGGTCGGTGACGGATTCATCACCAATCACCTCAAATCAGCTTTGATCAATGACAACCCGGTTACCCCTATCTTGTATTCGTTACCCAAAATCCATAAATCCTTGACCTGTCCACCCGGCCGCCCTATAATATCTGCCCGTAATGGCCTGTTTCAGAAGGTATCTACATATCTCGATGCCATGATTCAACCATGCATTGTACAACACTCGAGACACTTACTGGACACTACTGCATTTATTAATAAACTCAGCACTATACCTCGTGTACCTGATGGAACACTGTTGTGCAGCCTTGACATTTCCAGTCTTTATACTGTAATACCCAATAAAGATGGATTGGAGGCGGTACGCAGATTGGTGACTGGAAACCCTGCATACAATGGTCCCAATATTGATTTTCTTATCGATTTGCTTGAGTTGGTGCTTATGTGCAATTTTTTCATGTTTGATGGTGTGTACTATCTGCAGGCGTCTGGCTGTGCGATGGGGTCCAATGTGGCCCCATCGTACGCCAACGCCTACATGTACATGATTGAGGATGACCTGATGATGCCTAATATACTTTTTGTCCAACATGCATTATTCTATGTAAGATATATAGACGATTTGTTTGTCTTGTGGACTGGTCCTAAAGAGAAAAAAAAAAGATTGATGCCATGCTACAGTCGTGGCAAAAACCTCAGGGACTGGGTCATGAAAACTGACATTAGCGGACTTGATAAGCTACAATCGGTACAAGGCAATTTCCTGCAAAAAAGACCAGGTTGCTATAGGTGCCTGAATTGCATAGCGTGTAGGGCACTCATGACTGGCAGTGACTTCCCACATCCATTGACCGGCAAACGCATTCCCATTCGACATGTGGTCACATGTACTACCAAGTACATTGTGTACCTTATTATGTGCCCTTGCGGTAAAGGATATGTCGGCAAAACCGACCGCACTTTGCGGGAAAGGATTGCCGGACATAAATCGACACTACGTGCCGCCTTGCTTAGTGGACACAGCGATCAACCTGTGGCACGGCATTTTGTGACTGCCGGCCACAATATGAATCAACTTAAGTATACGATTATTGACCACGAACCAGTCAATAAACGGGGGGGTGACAGGTCGCTCCGACTATTACAAAGAGAGTCCCGTTGGATTCATAGCCTGGGGACACTTGCCCCACGAGGGCTTAATGAGTCCGCAGGACTTCATTGTTTTCTGTAACACATATACAGGTACTTGCGAACCTCCCTGCTTCATGCGTACGCAGCGCTCTGAATAGCATTCTCATGTTGTTTGCGTATTATTTTTATGTTCATCTGGAAGCAGCTATCGGCTGCCACTGCATTTATTACCTTTATGTACGCATTCCATTATTGTGAACTTTCTTATGTTTTTAACATGTATTGTATGCCTCTTATATTTTTCACTGTTATATCCTTTGTTTAGATTGTTGTCCGGGCAACGGGAACGGTATGATGGCGTCATCAGTGGGCGCGTCATTCATGACCTGAGCCGGCGGGATGACGTCACGTGGTGTGGTGTTCCTGATATAGGTATGTGCTTTCATTTATGTTTTTGCATCCTGATGAAGAAGTGAATAAAACTTCGAAAACGTTTGATCCTAACAGCGTCTATCTTACCTGATTTACCAGTCTCCGGGTGCCGCTTACTTGAGAAGTGTGTTTGGATACCGCGGTATTCTGAAGCTTGGCACCGGAGCGAGTACACCGCTTGTGTTTGGAAGTGCTGCCCCACCATCCCTCTATATATATATATATATATATATATATATATATATATATATATATATATAATTGTAGTTAATAAACTATTAGATAACAAATTTTTATTATATTTTTCAAATTTTTTTTTTTTTTCACATTTCAAAGCATAGTGTATTAATTGAACACTTTTTTTATATTTTTATATTTATTGTGTGGAAAAACAAAGATGCTCAGCACTTCCAGGGTTCCCAGTTAGAGAATATTTTAACACCTGAGAGAAGAAATATTGGTTGTGTTTCTTCTCTCAGGTGTTGTTGGATATCACCTGATACATTGATTGTTTAGCTGCATCTAGGTTTAATGTGCGCACGGAGAGACCAGTCTTTTCCTATACATATTTTTATATTTTATATTTAAACAAAAACATACTAGGCAGAAAACAGTCCTCACATATTACACCCGGATTAGTCACTAAGCATGTCATTGGTGGATACTAGTGTTTCTTCAAAAGTTACATTTATACAAGTTTAATACTGCATGCATTTCATCGTAAATCATAAAAAAAATTACGGAAAAAGAAACAGCATTATAATAAGTTAGTTTGGAATGCTCTATACTGTGATATTATTATTGTTTTCTGGCACCGATAGTACTTGAGCAAACTGAACTGCTTATGAAGCCAATTCCCACATATGCAGTTAAGGAAACAGATGTAAGGCGGAGTCCTTTATTTGCCTTGTTTAAAAAATATTAAATCTACATTTCAGTAATAATGGGTTTTATCTATAATGATAATAAATTATTTTGGTGTAAAGGAGAAATATAAATTATACTGTATTAATTTCTACGGAGTGAAGATGTAAAAAGTACAGAAATAATAAAAGCTAACAATTAATCATCATAGCTGGTTATTAATTTATATAAAGTGCATGTGTATAAAACATAAGTTTTAGGTTTAACTGAACATTTTGTAAAAATAAAAAAACCTAGCTTGCTTGTATTAGTATTAGATTTCTGTAGTACATATATTGATTTAGGGGAAAATGTTGTTACTCACCCAAATTCTACAGAACCTTTTTTGTCATTATAATTATACTGTACTTCTGTTTTAACAATGATGGATATTTTATCATCAATTCATATGAACTCTGGGACCCTGTGTTCTAGTAAATGTTCAGTTATTTTCCCTTTCACTTTATATTTGCACCTTTGCATATGGAATATCATTCCTAAATACCATCATGTTTATATTTTAGCATTGTACATACTGTATGCAGTATTACCCATTGAGTGATCTGGCACTGGAAATAAAAAAAAAAACTGGGAAAATCCAAGGGCAGTCTTGATTTGATTTGATTTGATTCGCTCTGGACTTTGACTACGAGGCATCTTTTGATAGTGCAGGAGATAACTACTGTATATAAGATGAAAGCCAGTTTGACTCACCAGCCTAAAGCCACTGCTTCCCCATGCTCTGCAATAGTCTGGTATATGATCGGAAGAGGACCATAAACTGCTCTTTTCAGAGTAGAACAGGGGGCCCTGGTGGATAATATAGCATCATCGTCCTCGAAAACAGATTGGCTTAGTTTCCCAATGATGCACTATACCACCTCCACCAATGTAGATTTCAGCTTTTATTTTGTTTTCCATTTCTTCCAAACTTTTTTGGGGCTCCTATCAGCATTTAATGGAACTCAATTTTACAAATTTGATTCTGGTGTGAATTATGTTTGTTTTCTTTAAAACTAAAATTACATTGTTTAAACAATTGTTGCTCTAGCTTTTGCACCCAAATCATGGCCTGTGGTGGTACTAATAATGTTTACTAACTTAATACACAAGATGATTTGCAGCTTTATACAGCACAATGGGCGGGATGTATTAATATACATTGCCGCCCTTCGCCATGCCCCTGCCACGATGCCAGCGCATATGTACTAACATATGCGGCTGGCATCGTGGTGCGATGACGGAGGCCCCCCGCGATACCTGTAATGTGGTCTGCGGGGGGTCTCCATCACCTGCTGGGAGCCTGATTCTCCCCTGCAGCCAGGACAGCTCAGCATAGCTGTCCCCGTCGCCTCCTCCCCCCGCCTGCAGCCAGAAGGATGTCCGGCTGCGTTGCTAGGGGGAGGAAAGGCTTACCTTCCAGGGTCCAGGAGGACCTGTAAGAAGGCAAGCCCATAGGAGGGGGAGAGGGGGTGTCGGCGGGGTTGCAGCTGAGGTGGCGAAAAGAAGCCCATAGGCTTGTATAGGGTATCGCCACCCAAAGGTGGCGACATCCTGCCCGGCGATATCGGTGCGACCGGGTAATAGTACACAGGAAAATGCGGTGAAACAGGGGTTTTACCGCATTTTCCCCTTAGTACACCCCGCCCCAAATCTTCTCTGATTATAATATCACTATTAGACAATTGTACTGGCTTAGTATTGTATCAAAATAAATCTGAAGACTTCCCGACTAGGAATAATGAAGGGTGCTTATCAGCTAATGGGCTGGATGTTGTAACATCCGCGTCCCCTGTCCGCCGCACATCGCCGGCTACCGCAGACCTAATTATCGCAAATGCTCTAAAATATGCAATAATTATGGCAAAGGACAGCTCTTGCGTTAAGAACTGTCCTTTGTGATCTTGCCGGCGATGTGCTCTGGGTCCTGGCGGCAGCCCCCTCCCTCTATTACCCAGGGCTGCTGCTACATGCATGTGTGGGCTCGCCTCCTCCTCCCTGCACCCGGAAGAGGATACAATGCAGGGAGGAGGAGGTCACAGGTCCAGACAGCACAGCGCTGTGCTGCCTGGACACAGGTGAGGGGGGGGGGGGTGTCGGCGCGATGCGGCAGGGGTCCATTCGGGGCAGCATGGGTGCGTTAAGAAGCCCATAGGCTTCTATGGGGTATTGCCAGCTTTTGCTGGCGATATTCCCCCCCATGCAGTGAAAACCCGCCGTGCGGGTTTTGCTGCCTATCAAAATGTGGTAAAAACCAAGATAACTGGGTTTTTACCGCATTCCTGCTGTAGAGAATCTATGTCATATGTGGAGGATTGTAGATGTTTCCAGCAACATGTCCCACTGATCTATTAATCATTTTGCACTTCCTTCTTAAAAAAAATTATGGAAAGCACTCTGTGCAAGCGGTGTAAATTCTAATCTAATCAGAGTAATTCTTATAGACACTTCACCTTAGTGTAGGAGGAGATCATTGGTGATAATGAATCTCCTAGAGTGAAAAAGGTAGATCACCATTATTTCATAGTCCAATTACCTTTCAATCATAGAGGAGAATGACTGGTGACCAGGGGCGGGCTGGGCCGGGGGGCAGGGTGCCAAATGCCCCCCGGGCCGGTATCTACCTGCTGGGGCTGGGCCGGCTGCCGCTGTGCCCAATTCATCTTGTCGCCGCCTCCGCCTCCGGGTCCACCCGCATTCAGCCTTCTGTAAGGCGACCCTCCAAAAATGGCCGACGACTTGGAGGAGACAGACACTAGAGGACTTCCATACCTCTAGTGTCTGTCAGTGCAGCCAGCGCTACCCGGAAGTGCGGATTCGGGTAGCGCTGGCGCGCTGATTAAGGAACCCCTACCCACAGAGGCGGCTATCATTGCTGTGTGGTTTTTTTTACTACTAAAGTTCAGTGGCGCGGAGCGGCGCCACCCCCCCTAAAACCGACGGCTGCCCCCAACCCCTCCCGCCTGCCTGCCCGCTCTCCCAGCCCAGTTACAGCCGTCACAACCGCCGTCGCAGTGCGGGCTGTGACGGTTGACTTCTGACCTGCCTGTAATTGTACAGCCTGCGCAGGGCCTGCACAGGCTGCAGGATGGTGAACAAATCCAGCTGACAGCCGCCCGCCGCAGCTAACCTCCTCCTGCCCAGCTCCCACAATTTGGCTACCAGAAGGGACCATGACCAGCAATTATAAAGAAGGTAATGTGTTATATGAAGAAAGGGGGTAAGGAGGGTGTTATGGGATGTGTATAGGAATGTTAGGGACTGTCAGTGGCTATCAGATGGTCATATGGGATGGGGGGGTGATTATGGCATGTGTATGTTGGGGACAGTCAGTGGAATGTGTCTGTGGCCAGGGTAGAGTGTTATTATGGGGTGTATATTGGGGGACAGGAACTGGAGTGCAGGATGTGTTGTATATAGAGGGGTATGGGTGAAAACCGGACCAGGACAAGACCCCCGGACCGGACATCAAAATCTTCAGTCCAGAGCTTGTAGCGTCCGGTCCGGGGGGTGTCCTGTCCGGGGGTACCTGTCTGGGGGGACTGCCTGTGACACCTGTGACCAGGGAGAGGAGGAGGGAGAGAATAAAGCCTCCCTGCATGTAGCAAAAACCGGACGGGCCGGACCACACGGGGAGGCTGTAATCTTCCGTGTGTCCCTGATGATAGCTATCACAGGGACCCCCCCGGACAAGACACCCCCCGGACGGGACACCACAAGCTCCGGACTGCATATTTTGATGTCCGGCAGTCCGGGGTTCAGTCCGGGTCCGGTTTTTACATAGTCCCTATATAGAGTGTTTGTAGGAGATAGGGGGAGTAGGGTATGTTGGGGCTAGAGGGGTATGGGGTGCATGTGGGAAGACATGGGCAGTAGTAGTGTGTGGGTGGTCAGGGGGAGTAATGTAAGGTTATAGGAGTGTGGTGATAGCTGTTAAGGGGTGTATGTGGGCTGTGCAGCGATGACAAATGGGGCGAAGTGCAGGGGTAACGGGCATAGAGGTGCAGTGGGATGGAGAGGTTCAGTGGTGACAGAGGCAGGGCCGGCGCAAGGGTTATAGACACCCTAGGCAAAGCTGCAGAATACCACCCCTGCTCCCCCAAATACCCTCTTCCCAGCACCCCACATATTAATTTCTTTAAAGAAACTGCTAATAAATAAATAAAAAATATACAGAGAGGGTCTGTTACGCTGTTGGAAGATGAAATATACTATGCAACAGGCCTGCCCCCCTTTTGTATGTGCCCCAGTCTGACCCACTTCATTGTACGTCCCCCAGTCTGACACCCCCCTTTTACTGTATGTCCCCACATCCATTCACTGCCTCTCATACAGTATATACACATTCATACATCCATCCACTGCCTCCATACATATATATACATTCATACACTACCTTTCTCATATATACTGCATCTGTCATATGTACATAAACTGCCTGGCAATTAGCATGTAACCCATGACAACGAGCAATATACCTATAAATTATGTTTAATGGGTGTTGGCTTTATGTGTGATGGGCATTACGGTGTGCAGCATTATGTGTGATGGGCATTACGGTGTGCAGCATTATGTGTAATGGGCATTACGGTGTGCAGCATTATGTGTAATTATGTGTAATGGGCATTACGCTGTTGGCATTATGTGCAATGGGCATTACGGTGTGCGGCAATATGTGTAATGGGCATTACGGTGTTGGCATCATGTGTAATGAGCATTACGGTGTGACATTATGTTTGATGGGCATTATGGTGTGTGGCATTATGTTTAATGGGTATTATGGTGTTGGCTTTATGTGTATTGGGCATTACAGTGTGTGGCATTATGTGTAATCGGCAAGCTCCTGCGCTTCGAATGCCATGTTTCTGGTGGTTGGTTCCTCTGTTGCCCTATTTCGGCCATGGCCACGGCCACTGGCACGGCCACTGGCACGGCCACGGCCACCTGTCGCTGTACTCGAAGTGCTGGGCAGGCTACTCTGTTGGGAAGCCACCTGCTGTGTTCCCAATGATTCTGCTGAGGCTGAAGATGGGCCAGCTGCCGATTGGCCTGATGTAGATGGCCCATCTGGCTGCTGTTCTCCCAATGGCTGGTCTGGGTTGATGGGGACATAGGTGGTGCTGGAGTCCATGTTGCCAAACAGGTCCTGCAACACCTGGTCTTCCGCAGAATCTGAGCCAGCCATGTTTGCAACAACATTGCATTTGTCTAACACACCTTTATATCCTATTTCTGTAATTGGCGTACATCAGCGACACCCTGCGTTCCGTACGGCAGCGTCGACCGTGCGGCGCATAGGCCACGCCCCTAGCTGCGAAAAAAATAATAATTAAAACCTGGCAAACTTAGTAAGTCTGATTTAGTAGGTAATTGCAGATTTGTACTCCAATGACCAAATAAAACTGAGGTCAGACATGACATGTATATGTGAATGTACATCTGTACTGAGCACTTGTTTGGTATGTAGTAAAAATGACACTACCCATTCCATATGTAAATCCAGTCCACCACTTAGGCAATAGTAATCAGTGCTAGCATCCAAATCACATGTGAAAGGTCTCCAAATTCAGCCTTGATGCTAGCTACTTTTCATTGCACATCTCTAGTGTGGCCCAGTAGAAGGTAAGTGTACACATGGCACCATGGCCTAATATTGGGAAAAGGTCTGGCACTATTTGCTACGTTTCTGCTGTATAGCTTTCACTATAATAAAGCTGTTTAGTACCTTGTAGAGTTAGGTGTAACTGGCTAGTGATGCAGACTATTTCACCTGTTGCTTTAACCCATGTTTGGTGAATGTAATAGATTATATATAATGGGTTCCCAACTTATTTTACACTGTCTGTTTAGGAGATAGTAAGTAATGGCATGGTCTGCTCAACTATGCAAAGGTACAGCAAGTGTGGGTTTGCGATGCAATGGGTTAGCCGTCTGTTGTGGCGCATACACGCTGTTACTGTCAAAATGAACAATAAAGTTAATACCAAATATCACTCTGATCAACCAATGACAGGACATGATTGCTTGAATAGTGCCATTGCTAAGATGGCGGCCTATGGGAGAGCAGCACCCTTCTCTCCAGCGGAGCTGAGGGCACTGGTCTCCATTATGGAGACCAGGCTGGGGCGTGCCGGCCCTTTTATAACCAATGTGCAGAAGCGCCAAGCAAATGCAGTGGCCCGCAGGCGCATATTCGCGCGCACACAGGTGCGCAGGACCATCGCACAGCTGGAGCTGATAAGCTCCAGCAAATACGGGCCAGCATTGCTAGATGTAAGTGTTTACCCATTACTTGCCCAATTGTACAATATTGCTGACATGACCATTTTTAAACCAATAAGGTAACCTGACAGAAAAACAGACAAGACCAGCGCTAAACAATCAGACGTAATTCAACCTAGAAATATAATAATAGTGTTTCCACAGATGCTGCTGTTTAATGGGACTGCTCAACTAGTCCCAATAGGAAAAGACAAAAAGGAGGAAAAAACTGCGCAATGGAAAACACTATAAATCAATAAAATTTATTATAAACAGTAATTGATTATACATAAGGTATGTGGCCACAACCTAAATATGATTAAAACATAAAACACATACATAAAAAAATGATACTTTAAATAGCACCAATAGACTATACTGATTCTTAAGTTAAAGAGTAGCAAAAATTAGTATAAGCCTCAGCGGATTAGTATTGCAGGTTAATGGATTAGTTGAAATTGTATACTTGTATCCATAAAGTCCATGCATTCACACTATAAATATAGTTTTGCTTACGTATGGTTAGTAGATGGCAGCATGCAAAGTTGTCATTAGTGAACCATTGGGATAAGTTGTATACGGTTGTCTGGCCAGACAAAAAAATATATATAAAAGTATATAGGAGTATACCTTTGGAGACTTGTAGCAAGTTGAAATTTCTGATGCCTCCCAGTTGCTGGATCTGAATTTCCTTGGTGGGTGCAACTATATCCGGAGTTGTGACACCAGTGGCTGTTGAAATAAAGGCAAGTCTCCTCAGGTGCAGAAATGTCAAAGTCCTCAGTGGAACATGAGAAGAAGGAAAGTTCTTTAGTCAGTCTCTAACGCGTTTCCCCGCCTGCTGTAAGCGTCGGCGGCTTCCTCAGAGAGAGAATCAGTGGATTGTGCATAAAGTGCTAGCTGCTTATTGACGTTTATTTATACCCAGTCTGCCGGCGTCTGGCCGTGTATGCGGCGTGTGTCTCGGCCGCGCACTTCCGCCTGCGTCATGCGTCTCATTCGGATTCCTGTAGTTGCCATTGGATAGACGCGCGGTCATATACTTCCGCGTTACGTCATGCGGGTCATTCATATTGTTGTAGCGTTCCATTTATTGAAGCCCCGTATCCGGGTATCATATTGCCATCTACTTTATTTGGAATTTCCGCCGTTTTTTCTTTTTGTATTTAAACGGAGTTTTCGGTCGCCATTTTAAGTAGGGGCAGTCATGTATATATGCCCTTTTTCCCTCTTTTTGATATAATTTTTCAGAGAGCATGGCTTTTTCATACGTGGTTTAGTTTAAATAGGGTAGCCAATGACCTGCATTGCATATATGGGGTATTTATACTTTAAAATTCTTATCTGATTTTCTTAGAATAATTCATATTTTCCCGCAGCTTATTTATTGGATAGTCTGTACTAGTATACTACTAAAAATATATAAAAATATCCATCATAGCAGTATGCATACACATATATTTAGAAAGAGTCTGTATTATTTGGAGTGCATAATTTATATACAAAATATATAATAATAACATATATATTAAAAATTTATAAAAAAAAAATTTTTTTTTATTATTATTTTTTTATTATTTTTTTTTTTTTTTTTTTTTTTTTTTTTTTTTTTTTTTTTTTTTTATCCAAATCCTTACTGGATGAATATATGTCTATATCTATAATCATAGTTCAATTTAAACATATTTGGATATTTTTTAGGGTGAATCTTTAGCTATTAGATATATTCTGACATGCATAGGATAGAGCATTAAGGACATAGATTACAAGAAGTATGGAGGTCTCTATTCATTATGACCACCGTAACTTAGTATTTAATCCAATATACTGGTCGTCAATCTTTTTACTGAGAGTTCAGGCTATATGATGATACAATCAATTAGACATTTATAGGATATATCGATTTCTAGGCTGTCACAATTTATAGCAATATATACCAAACAGTGTTTAGTGGGTCCTGGTTTTATATATATATACACAGCTGAAAACATAAATATTTATATACATGTACCCACATAGTTAGACAGAGGTATAGTCAGGAGCACCCGGCTCGGTGGTCCAGATGAACCCCTGGTCCCACTCTGCCGTACATGCCCCCAATTTCATGTTACTGGAAACATCCATATATACATACATATGTGGCTCTATAATTAGACAGAGGTGTACCTGGGATCATCCCATTCACTGGACCAAATGGACCTCTGGTTCCACTAAATATTGTGTTTCCCCGATCCCAGTATACCCTTCTACCGGCCTACAGTTCACCCGTATATACATATAAAGGTGTGTAAGTTCATATTTGGAATATTCCTATTATGCTGCATAAGTTTAGATACCGGTTCTTATTTAAACAATAGTGACAGTGGTGCATAGCTCAGATCGGCGTTCCTGATGGACCTCAGGTCCCGTCGGTCGGAGCGCCCAACTGTCAGAATCTCCAAAGGTAACACTCCCCTCCTATTTTTGTACAGAACATCGTATACATATATAGGGAAGGGATTGGTCGCTTTCAACTTTACATGGTATTTACAAATCATTAATCATCACTCATACCGTTTATATGGAAACATATAGACTAAATCAATCTCACTCAAGCTTATGTTATATGGTTTCGTAATTATTTTATTCCTTATATAACGTTGACTCAAGGAAATTTGGGCCTTAGGTCCCCTTACAGGCAGTTCAACTCTATGGTATCATTTAGGCCCTTAGGAGATAGAGATCCCATCCGATAGATCCAATAGGCCTCGCGACTGCACAGCCTATTGAATCTATCTCCTCCTCTGGCGGTATTTTTGATGGTCTCTATTCCAATCAGTGTAACCGCTTCTATTTTCCCTTTTTGACATGCGAATACGTGGCTTGACACTGAATGAGATTTCAAGCCGCTGAGCATGTTTCTTCTATGCTCCATGGCTCTGATGTGGACAGTACGTGTAGTCCTGCCCACATACTGTTTGCCACAGCCGCATGTGAGCAGATAGATGGTATAGGTTGATCCACAGTTAATGAAGCTCTCTATTTTAAAGCATTCTCCATTTGCTGTGGAGTTAAAGCTCTCGGTTTTTCTTGGGGCCATTTTACAGACCATACATCTGTCTTTCCCACAGCGATGGTACCCTTTTGGTCTTTTTGGGAGCCATTGAGTGTCCTGTTTTGTTGTTCTATTTTCCCTAGTTTCCATAAAACCTGGAAAATGGCTCTGAGTAAGTTTCATTTTTAAATTTTCTGCCCTTCTGAATATCATATTACCATCCAGGTCTAAATTTGATTTCAGGAGGGGATCTTGGGTGAGTAGTGTTGTATTTTTCTTAATAATGCCTCGTATTTCCCTTGCATAGCCATTATATTGTGTAATAAACATATCTGACCTATTTTTAGATTCTTTAGGGATATTTTGTTTTGATATGTCTTTAATTTTTTCTCTTTGATTTTTTAGCAGTGAGGACCTATCCATTTTACTGACCTGTTCATATGCTTCTTTTAAGATGTTCTCCGGATATTTCTGTTCTCTAAAGGCTTCTAGTAAAGTCCCAGCTTGTCTCACAAAATCTACCTCATTTGAGCAATTTCTCTTTACCCGTACCAGTTGGCCCTTCGGTATATTTTGCTTCCACCCTGTTGCGTGTGAGCTTTCATAGTTAAGATAGCGGTTTTGATCAACCGGTTTTACATATGTCTCCGTGCAAATGGAGCCACCAACAATCCGAAGCGCAACATCCAAAAAATTAATGGAAGAAGTACTATTTGTGCTCGTGAATTTTAAACCAAAATTATTTAAATTAAGATTATCTGTGAATTCATGCAGTGAATTTAGATCCCCATCCCAAATAATAAATAAATCATCGATAAAACGGCCATAGAGGACCAGGTTCGCACCGAACCTCTCCGTCCACACATGTTCATCTTCAACAATGCCCATGTACAGGTTGGCGAAGCTCGGCGCGAACCTGGTCCCCATGGCAGTCCCCCGTGTTTGTAAATAGAATTGTGCATCAAACAAGAAATAATTGTGCTCTAAAATAAATCTAATAGCTTGTAGTATGAAAGCACGTAGAGAGTCTGTTACCTCGGTATCATTCCGAAGATACTGGTCTATTGCCTCTATTCCTAGGTCATGTGGAATATTGGAGTATAGGGCCTCCACGTCACATGTGACCAAGTGGTAGCCTTCTCTCCATTCGACTTTACTTATTATGTTCAAGAAGTGTTTTGTGTCTTTTATATGTGATTTTAGGCTCTCCACGTGCTTTTGCAAATAATAATCAACAAATGCAGATAAACTGTTAGTGAGTGACCCAACACCTGAAATAATAGGACGTCCCGGTGGTTGGTGTAAAGATTTGTGAATTTTAGGTAAATAATAGAAAGTGGGAGTGATTGGGTGTAAGGGAAACAAAAATTGTGAAGTTTCTTTGGAGATTGCGCTCGTAGACAAGGCTCCATCGAGCAGATCATGTAATTTTTTCTGATAGAGGGCGGTGGGATCGCTACTCAGTCCACGATAAAATTTGTTATCAGTGAGCTGGCGCATGGCTTCTGCCATATAATCCTCAGTATTGAGGATTACGATCCCACCGCCCTTATCAGCCGGTTTTATAATAATTTTTGGATCATCACACAGTGATCTTATCGCTAGCCGTTCTCCCTGGCTTAAATTATCATTAAGCCTTTTCTTTTCGGCTCTATCACACATCTTTTTAAAGTGTTCCATAGTTGTATTATAGAAACACTCCACATACGGGCCCTTATACTGTAAGGGATAGAATTCGGACTTCGTTTTAAAACGTTTTATATCATAAATTTTCACTTCCATCCCTCCGGTGTCAGTGAGCATATTTTGTTCTCCTTCTAGTTCCTCAAGTGCGTTAAGAGCCTCTGTGTCACCTGCGTCTAAAATGATTGGGGTACAGTTGGTATTATTGCTTTCTTTTAGTGTTTTTAATGCGAAATATCTCTTACGGCTTAATGTCCTTGTATATTTATTCAGATCGACAAATAATTTAAAAATGTTTGGTTTGTTTACTGGGGCAAAGTTTAAACCTTTCTCTAACAATTTTATTTCATCATTAGTTAGATTTTTTAAAGAAAGATTATAAATACCTTTACCTTGGGGTGTTATCTTATCATTACAGTTTTTTTGGGCCTGGACTCTTCTTCCTCCTCTTGATCCTCTTCGTTTCTTTCCCTGTTTCTTTTTTGTGTGTTTTTTTGGTTGTTTGTGGCATATTGCCTTCTTTGCCCTAAAAAAGAGGTCTCTCTTGTTGTGGCTTCATATTCATCTTCCGTTTCTGACGGCCCACTATAAACTCTTTCATTTCGAAATCTATGGTAGAATCTTTTCGGGGAGTCATAATCACTAAGGCTAGAATACCTGTTCTCATTTCTTTGTTTGTAATTATAATTTCTCTTATTACCTCTTTGTTCTCTATTTTGGTAGTTCTGGGTTGGTTCTCTTATATTAGTGTATTGCTTTTCTCTCCTATCATTTTGGAACCTCACTTTTTTGGTAGACTCTGATCGTTCTAGTGATCGTTGTGAGTATGTCCTCCTCCTTTCGTAGGGTTTTTTGTTATACGTAAAGATTTCGCCCCTTTCGTAATCCTTATTATCCCGGGCCATTTTATTTTCCTTACGTGAAATTAGTTCTTGTTCGAACCTTTCTAACTTGACATTCACTTTACTATCTCTTTCTTTGAATTCATGATTGCCCTCATACTTTTTCAGGGATATATGTATTGCCTCGATTTTATCTTGAGTTATTTTGACTTGCTCTTCTCTGTATTTAATTAGTAGTTTCATCAGGTTTTTAGAGCATGTTTTTAGGGTATTGTTCCACTCATTTGTGAATTGTGGGTCATCACCAAAGGTGGGGGGTTTATTTACCCTTAGACCTCTCGGGACCATGTCTTTATCAAGATATTTTTGTAGAGTGACTTGGTCCCACCAGTGCCTTGTTTCTGCTAAGCAGAGATCTTCTAGTTCGTTAAAAATCCTATGCATGTCAGATGGACCGGTTTCCTCCCTTGGTATGGGAGGTGCACCGTCCGTTGCACCCCTCAAATACAGACTCCTTCGTTCCATCCTCTCAGAAATACATCTGAGTGTCGACATATTCGACGTCACGGTTTGTAAAGCTGCTGGGCTAATGTGAGCTAAGAAAAATGAACAGACAGAAAAACAGACAAGACCAGCGCTAAACAATCAGACGTAATTCAACCTAGAAATATAATAATAGTGTTTCCACAGATGCTGCTGTTTAATGGGACTGCTCAACTAGTCCCAATAGGAAAAGACAAAAAGGAGGAAAAAACTGCGCAATGGAAAACACTATAAATCAATAAAATTTATTATAAACAGTAATTGATTATACATAAGGTATGTGGCCACAACCTAAATATGATTAAAACATAAAACACATACATAAAAAAATGATACTTTAAATAGCACCAATAGACTATACTGATTCTTAAGTTAAAGAGTAGCAAAAATTAGTATAAGCCTCAGCGGGTTAGTATTGCAGGTTAATGGATTAGTTGAAATTGTATACTTGTATCCATAAAGTCCATGCATTCACACTATAAATATAGTTTTGCTTACGTATGGTTAGTAGATGGCAGCATGCAAAGTTGTCATTAGTGAACCATTGGGATAAGTTGTATACGGTTGTCTGGCCAGACAAAAAAATATATATAAAAGTATATAGGAGTATACCTTTGGAGACTTGTAGCAAGTTGAAATTTCTGATGCCTCCCAGTTGCTGGATCTGAATTTCCTTGGTGGGTGCAACTATATCCGGAGTTGTGACACCAGTGGCTGTTGAAATAAAGGCAAGTCTCCTCAGGTGCAGAAATGTCAAAGTCCTCAGTGGAACATGAGAAGAAGGAAAGTTCTTTAGTCAGTCTCTAACGCGTTTCCCCGCCTGCTGTAAGCGTCGGCGGCTTCCTCAGAGAGAGAATCAGTGGATTGTGCATAAAGTGCTAGCTGCTTATTGACGTTTATTTATACCCAGTCTGCCGGCGTCTGGCCGTGTATGCGGCGTGTGTCTCGGCCGCGCACTTCCGCCTGCGTCATGCGTCTCATTCGGATTCCTGTAGTTGCCATTGGATAGACGCGCGGTCATATACTTCCGCGTTACGTCATGCGGGTCATTCATATTGTTGTAGCGTTCCATTTATTGAAGCCCCGTATCCGGGTATCATATTGCCATCTACTTTATTTGGAATTTCCGCCGTTTTTTCTTTTTGTATTTAAACGGAGTTTTCGGTCGCCATTTTAAGTAGGGGCAGTCATGTATATATGCCCTTTTTCCCTCTTTTTGATATAATTTTTCAGAGAGCATGGCTTTTTCATACGTGGTTTAGTTTAAATAGGGTAGCCAATGACCTGCATTGCATATATGGGGTATTTATACTTTAAAATTCTTATCTGATTTTCTTAGAATAATTCATATTTTCCCGCAGCTTATTTATTGGATAGTCTGTACTAGTATACTACTAAAAATATATAAAAATATCCATCATAGCAGTATGCATACACATATATTTAGAAAGAGTCTGTATTATTTGGAGTGCATAATTTATATACAAAATATATAATAATAACATATATATTAAAAATTTATAAAAAACATTTTTTTTTTTTAATTATAATTTTTTTATTATTTTTTTTTTTTTTTTTTTTTATCCAAATCCTTACTGGATGAATATATGTCTATATCTATAATCATAGTTCAATTTAAACATATTTGGATATTTTTTAGGGTGAATCTTTAGCTATTAGATATATTCTGACATGCATAGGATAGAGCATTAAGGACATAGATTACAAGAAGTATGGAGGTCTCTATTCATTATGACCACCGTAACTTAGTATTTAATCCAATATACTGGTCGTCAATCTTTTTACTGAGAGTTCAGGCTATATGATGATACAATCAATTAGACATTTATAGGATATATCGATTTCTAGGCTGTCACAATTTATAGCAATATATACCAAACAGTGTTTAGTGGGTCCTGGTTTTATATATATATACACAGCTGAAAACATAAATATTTATATACATGTACCCACATAGTTAGACAGAGGTATAGTCAGGAGCACCCGGCTCGGTGGTCCAGATGAACCCTAAGGGCCTAAATGATACCATAGAGTTGAACTGCCTGTAAGGGGACCTAAGGCCCAAATTTCCTTGAGTCAACGTTATATAAGGAATAAAATAATTACGAAACCATATAACATAAGCTTGAGTGAGATTGATTTAGTCTATATGTTTCCATATAAACGGTATGAGTGATGATTAATGATTTGTAAATACCATGTAAAGTTGAAAGCGACCAATCCCTTCCCTATATATGTATACGATGTTCTGTACAAAAATAGGAGGGGAGTGTTACCTTTGGAGATTCTGACAGTTGGGCGCTCCGACCGACGGGACCTGAGGTCCATCAGGAACGCCGATCTGAGCTATGCACCACTGTCACTATTGTTTAAATAAGAACCGGTATCTAAACTTATGCAGCATAATAGGAATATTCCAAATATGAACTTACACACCTTTATATGTATATACGGGTGAACTGTAGGCCGGTAGAAGGGTATACTGGGATCGGGGAAACACAATATTTAGTGGAACCAGAGGTCCATTTGGTCCAGTGAATGGGATGATCCCAGGTACACCTCTGTCTAATTATAGAGCCACATATGTATGTATATATGGATGTTTCCAGTAACATGAAATTGGGGGCATGTACGGCAGAGTGGGACCAGGGGTTCATCTGGACCACCGAGCCGGGTGCTCCTGACTATACCTCTGTCTAACTATGTGGGTACATGTATATAAATATTTATGTTTTCAGCTGTGTATATATATATAAAACCAGGACCCACTAAACACTGTTTGGTATATATTGCTATAAATTGTGACAGCCTAGAAATCGATATATCCTATAAATGTCTAATTGATTGTATCATCATATAGCCTGAACTCTCAGTAAAAAGATTGACGACCAGTATATTGGATTAAATACTAAGTTACGGTGGTCATAATGAATAGAGACCTCCATACTTCTTGTAATCTATGTCCTTAATGCTCTATCCTATGCATGTCAGAATATATCTAATAGCTAAAGATTCACCCTAAAAAATATCCAAATATGTTTAAATTGAACTATGATTATAGATATAGACATATATTCATCCAGTAAGGATTTGGATAAAAAAAAAAAATAAAAAAAAATAAAAAAAAAAAAAAAAAAAAAAAATAATAAAAAAATAATAATAAAAAAAAATTTTTTTTTTATAAATTTTTAATATATATGTTATTATTATATATTTTGTATATAAATTATGCACTCCAAATAATACAGACTCTTTCTAAATATATGTGTATGCATACTGCTATGATGGATATTTTTATATATTTTTAGTAGTATACTAGTACAGACTATCCAATAAATAAGCTGCGGGAAAATATGAATTATTCTAAGAAAATCAGATAAGAATTTTAAAGTATAAATACCCCATATATGCAATGCAGGTCATTGGCTACCCTATTTAAACTAAACCACGTATGAAAAAGCCATGCTCTCTGAAAAATTATATCAAAAAGAGGGAAAAAGGGCATATATACATGACTGCCCCTACTTAAAATGGCGACCGAAAACTCCGTTTAAATACAAAAAGAAAAAACGGCGGAAATTCCAAATAAAGTAGATGGCAATATGATACCCGGATACGGGGCTTCAATAAATGGAACGCTACAACAATATGAATGACCCGCATGACGTAACGCGGAAGTATATGACCGCGCGTCTATCCAATGGCAACTACAGGAATCCGAATGAGACGCATGACGCAGGCGGAAGTGCGCGGCCGAGACACACGCCGCATACACGGCCAGACGCCGGCAGACTGGGTATAAATAAACGTCAATAAGCAGCTAGCACTTTATGCACAATCCACTGATTCTCTCTCTGAGGAAGCCGCCGACGCTTACAGCAGGCGGGGAAACGCGTTAGAGACTGACTAAAGAACTTTCCTTCTTCTCATGTTCCACTGAGGACTTTGACATTTCTGCACCTGAGGAGACTTGCCTTTATTTCAACAGCCACTGGTGTCACAACTCCGGATATAGTTGCACCCACCAAGGAAATTCAGATCCAGCAACTGGGAGGCATCAGAAATTTCAACTTGCTACAAGTCTCCAAAGGTATACTCCTATATACTTTTATATATATTTTTTTGTCTGGCCAGACAACCGTATACAACTTATCCCAATGGTTCACTAATGACAACTTTGCATGCTGCCATCTACTAACCATACGTAAGCAAAACTATATTTATAGTGTGAATGCATGGACTTTATGGATACAAGTATACAATTTCAACTAATCCATTAACCTGCAATACTAACCCGCTGAGGCTTATACTAATTTTTGCTACTCTTTAACTTAAGAATCAGTATAGTCTATTGGTGCTATTTAAAGTATCATTTTTTTATGTATGTGTTTTATGTTTTAATCATATTTAGGTTGTGGCCACATACCTTATGTATAATCAATTACTGTTTATAATAAATTTTATTGATTTATAGTGTTTTCCATTGCGCAGTTTTTTCCTCCAATAAGGTAACCTGCCTCATCCATGAGGTAAACATGGCATACACTATATGTGTGGTACTTCCTGTTTGACACCCTGTAATGGTGATAAAATATGTAATTGTGTAGGATTAATGTTTGTGATGCTTACAATGGCCCAAATGTCACAGCATAACTGCCATGTTACAGCCTGTGTTTTCTAAAAGCCACTAAGGAGCTGATTGGCTGTACATTTATCTGTACTTATAACCTTTGGATTTATAGCTTGATAAGGCTTAATACAAATGACCCCTAATTGGCACTTTTTTGTTTTTTCACAAACACAGCATGGGAACGAGCAAGACAGGCCCGAGAGGAGTCAGAGTGGCGTCCCAGGCCCAGGAGGAGGTGGAGGAAGCTATGGCCGAGGAGGTTGTAATTGAAGAAGGGGTGGCGGAGGAAGTGGAGGCAGAGGAAAGGGAGGAAGTGGAGGAGGAGGTGTGGGCAGTGGAGGCGGAGGTGGTGCCATTGGAGGACGAGGTGGCAGATGAGGCGGAGGTGCCAGATGAGGAGGCCCCAGAAGAAGAGGAGGCCTGTGAGGTGGTGCAGGCGCCCGAAATTGGTATGTATAGATAAAGAATCAGTATTCCTTTTGTCATCTACTATTTGCTATGTAGCACTGGTGATTCAATTGTGTTTTTAAATACTATAAAGTGATAAAACAAACTGGGTAGCAACAGACACACTTAGGGGTTAGATAGGGTGGGCAAACCATCCCTTTCATCCAGGACACATATTAATGACACAGGTTGTGGGGATGGCTTTCAGGTCGATTTTAAGTGCCACTGAACCAGTGTAGTTAATGTGTATCCTGGAAGAAAGGGATGACATGCTCATGTAAGGGTTACATGTCCCTGCTGCAAGCGTACAATCTGTAGCCTCATATAGGTGATTAGAGTTTACAGGTGATTAATTTTACAAAACTAGATTCAGTATGGCATAAATGGAGTATGGACAGGCGTGGCTTAGAATGGAGTAACAAGTGGTCAGTGCCCCTGGGCCCTCCTCTAGCTAACCACCCCCTGCGGTCTGCATGTATTGTTGGCACCATAATTTTGTGTTGATTTGGTCTTAGTAATGATTTTGTGCATGGGAGTGGGTTAGTGCTGCCGCTTCACCTACCTGGCATTATGACAATGATTTATGGAGCAGACCATCAGCAGGCAAGCCATTCTTGATTGCACAAATGTACTGTGCATTCCTGAGATTATTTAATTGATTTATGACTATGTTAAATGTATGCATGATTATCATTACTAATTGTACCCTTTTTAACATGCCCACAGATGAGCCACCCCAAGCAGATGAGGGTATCCGTGGGGTCCTTATGCGAGTGAAGACCCACATGCAGTTGGCGCTTGCAGCTATACAGGACCTCACAGACCTGCTAGATTAATTTTTTTACTACATTTAAAAAAAAAAAAAAAATATTAATAAATAGTTGTCAAAAGTTAGAAGTTGTCTGTGTGTTTTTTTGACATTAAACAATATATGTGTAAATTTTTAGATTATTTTAAATTAGTAAAATGTACATACTGTATATAGATGTATGTTATGTTCATATGCTGTAAGGGTTAATGTGTGTAATGAATGTAGTAGTAATGTGTTTCAGTATGTATTAGGATTTAATTGATTCAAATAGAAAACAATCCATTTTTAATGAGGTTTCCTAATTGCATAAGTGGGTCATGTGATCGCTTTCTGTGCTCAGATAAATAGTGTTGTATTTAGCGTAAATACTCCGCATCGGTGCGTACGGCCAGGTTCCCGTACGTTCTGACGCGGTAAGACCGTGCTTACGCTGTAAGACCGTGCAGAATCTGTACGGGTCCACCGCACACGCAAGGTTTGTATGTCGTCCGTACACACGCCCTGTTCTTAAAGAGTGAGTCCGTCCGAATGCGGAGGCTCGATGGGCGTTTCTACGGACGATGTCCGCATATCGTTGCGTGCGGCCCGCTCCGTAAGAATTCGGGAATGTACGCACCGATCAGAATAAGGGCCTATGTTAGATTGGATGCATCTTCTTTTAATTAAAGCCATACTGAGTGAGAATTGTCTTGTAATGCATTGTTCTGTGACCACAGTTTAAATCTTGCATAGTGTTCTTTGCCAACGTTCTTTTGTTAATCACCTAAATCAATCTTCTATACAGTATGTTTAGAGCATCTGATTGTCCGCCAACATATTTTAATGCTATAAATCGTTATCCTACAGCTTTCCTTTAATACTCACAAAATATTTCAGCATTCCTGAAAGCAGCAGACATTGCATTTGGCATTTTTTCATTTATATTTACTGTTGTCTTCTTTATATCCATGCTTCTGCGAAGTTAACCCCTTCCCGACATTTGACGTACATGTACGTCATGGTCGGGAAGTACTTCCCGACATTTGACGTACATGTACGTCATGGCTTCTAACTGTCACTGCGTCTATAGACGCGGTGACAGTTAGGAGATGTCTGCTGTCCCTGACAGCAGACATCCCCCCTCGCCGCCCAGGGGGGGCAGGGGTGCCCCCCCCGGTCGGCGATCGCTGTGATTGGCTGTTCAGATTTGAACAGCCAATCACAGCGTTTCCTGTGTTACCGGCGGCTAAGCCGCTCGGTAACACAGAAAACGGTGGTGATCGGTGCAGCACCGATCACCACCGATGAGCAGCACCCCCCTCCCACCCACCCGGCACTCACCCGGCAGCTCCGGGGCAGCAGGCTCACCCGGCTCCCCCAGCAGCAGCAACAGCCTCAGCGCACGCAGCGCTTCCCCCCTCCCACCCCCCCCGCAAGCCGCAGCAGCAGCAGTAAATAATAAAATGGAATGAAATATATATATATATATATATATATATATATATATATATATATATAAATATATATATAAATATATATATGTGTGTGTATGTGTATATATATATATACACATATATGTATGTGTATATATGTATATATATATATATATATACACACATATATATGTATATATATATATATATATACACATATATATGTGTGTATATATATATGTGTATATATATGTGTATATATATGTATATATATATGTATATATATATATGTATGTATATGTATATATATATATATATATATATATATATGCTTCCAGACAGATATTCCCGACATATGACGTATATATACGTCATGGTCGGGAGGTACTTCCCGACCGAAGACGTATATATACGTCATGGTTTTATAAACTGTCACCGCGTCTATAGACGCGGTGACAGTTTGGAGATGTCTGCTGTCCCTGACAGCAGACATCCCCCCTCGCGGCGATCGCTGCGATTGGCTGTTCAAATGTGAACAGCCAATTGCAGCGTTTTCTGTGTTACCGGCGGCTAAGCCGCTCGGTAACACAGTGATCGGTGGTGACCGGTGCTGTTAAGTACAGCACCGATCACCACCGATCGCCAGCCCCCCCCCCCTCCCACCCGGCAGCCCCCCTCCCTCCCACCCACCCGGCTGCCGCAGCGCCAGCACCCCTCCCAACCCCCCACCAGCCGCAGCGCCAGCCCCCCTCCCAAAGCTGGTGACCAAAATGGGGTCACATGTGGGGGGGTTCCACTGTATTGGTGCTTCGGGGGTCTTGCTAATGCGACATAGCACCCACCATTCATTCCACCACCAAAAATCACTCCTTCCCTTCTGAGTCCTGCCATGCACCCAAATGGTATTTTTGGGTCACATATGAGGCATTGCCGTACTGGGGAGAAATTGGGGCACAGATTTTGGGGTGCTTTGTCTCCTTCATTCCTTGCGAAAATGAAAAATTTTGAGCCAGAACTGCATTTTTGTGTAAAAAATTACATTTTTTTACACAAAAATGCAGATCTGGCTCAAAATTTTTCATTTTCACAAGGAATGAAGGAGACAAAGCACCCAAAAATTAAATTTTTTCATTTTCACAGCCCAGTTGTATCAAAATTGGTGAAACCCCTGGGGGTTTGAAATGTACACTATACCCCTAAATGAATTCCCTGAAGGGTGTAGTTTGCAAAATGGGGTGACTTGTGGGGGAGGTTCCTAACTTTTAGCACTTATGGTGCCTAGAAACCTACATGGTGCCTAAAAAAAAATCTCATAAAAAGGAGGCTCCAAAATCAAGTAGGTGCTCCTTCTATTATGAAGCCTGTGGTTTGGTCAACGTGCACACTAGGGCCACATATAGGATATTTATGAAAACAAAAGAATTGGGGGAATCAATTTTTAGTCACATTTCTCTAGTAAAATCTACTGTGTTCGTTAGAAAAATGTATTAAAATTGAAACTCTGCAAAAAAAAAGAAATTTTGAAATTTCACCTACACTTTGTTTTAATTCCTGTGAAACACATAAAGGGTTAACAAACTTCCAAAATGCTGTTTTGAATACTGTGAGGGGTGCAGTTTTTGAAATGGCATCATTTATGGGGGTGTCTCACATACAAGTCCCTCAAAGTCACATCAGAACTGAACTGGTCCCTAAAAAAATCAGTGTTTGAAATTTTCTTGAAAATTTGAGAATTTGCTATTCATATTTGAAGCCTCCTAGTGTCCAAAAAAATGAAAAGGAGGTTGAAATAATGATTGCAACATAAAGTAGACATATGGTCTTTGTTAGTTATTAACTATTTTGAGTGGTATGTTTATTTGTCTCACAAGCAGAAAATGTGACATTTTGCAAATTGCAAAATTTTCCATTTTTTCACGACATTTTGGTATTTTTCACAAAAAAACACAGACTGTATCGACCAAAATTTACCACTAACTTGAAGTACAATGTGTCACGAGAAAACAATCTTAAAATCACTGGGATAAGTAAAAGCAAAAAAAAGTTATCCCCACTTAAGTGAAACATGTCAGATTTGAAAAAAATGGCTCTGTCAGGAACGCAAAAACTGGCTCTGTCAGGAAGGGGTTAAGTAGCAAAGACGTGCATTGCTTGCCTCTCTTGTATATAGCCCCTCTAATTTTTATATGATCAGGCATTAAAGAAAGAGATGTGAGGCTTATGACTTGACCAGGTCCTAGAGCTTCTGGTATATTTCTTACCACTTTCAGGATTCAGGATCACACCATACAACCTATACAGAACTTTGGGTGACAGGGCTGGACTTCTAACATCATCCAGAGCAGATCCCATTTTCACTATCACAAAATACCACAATTCATGAGTACGCAATAGGGGTGGGTCTAAAATTACATGAATTTAACCATTTTAGCTCCCCCCCCCCCCTCCACCGGCAAAAATCCTACCCACTTCACTAGGGTATTAGCAGGATATGGGTGATAACCCAGCTCTACCGGGAGAGTAGGAATGTAGAGTATGCATCACATTCTGCTGCAAATTCTGTACTTACAGGTGTAGCATCTTTCAGTGTAGTCACATCTGCAGCTTTTTGCCAATGCTAATAAAAGCCCTTCCCCCGATGAACCAGCATGCATCTGACTATGCAAGGATTGGGAGGACAGCTTTTGCATCTTCAGATACAACAGTCTTGCTTGGATTGTCTTTAGATGATAACATTGGATTCATCTTCAAAACTAGCACCCACCCCATGTTAGTTACAGAGGAGATAATTCTGGTTGGTGCGCTCCCATGCAAATTCGCATGGAAGTGCAATGTTTTTGTTCTCCGCATGTGCATTTTGGCAGAGATTTGGTAGGGCGCTCACAGGTGGGGGGTGTGGGGTGGCAGGCCGGTTGATGTGCCCAGCATTTCATGTGCTTTCCCATGAAAATGCTGGGCAGTCCCATGGTAGTGCCCCGATGACGCGGGTGCCGGGGGTGGGCAGCTGACATTTCTTTCTCTCTCACACATGCACAAACACACACAGAGGCAATCACAAAGTAGAAGACTAGCTTTTGAAGCATTTGCTTTGAGCGGGCTTACATATATATATATATATATATATATATAGTTCCAAGTGTAGACCGCACTCACACTTAATTTTAATAATAATACGGGGTGCCAGACAAAGGAGACATGTGGTGTGCGTGTGTCCAATTATAATCCGGGGTGTGTCCACACCTATTTTGGTGTGGAATGTCAGGCACTCGCCTAATAACAAGTCCAAAAGATTTTGATAAAATCCAAAAGTTGATTTATTTTTCAATTTTTTTCAATCAGTCAAATGGGTAATATCACAGGTACTCATAGAAAATGCCCCGACGTTTCGGTCCCGCATAAGTGGACCTTTCTCAAGGAGCTATTTACAGCAAAGAACATCAATATCAGCGGTGGTGAGGAGGAAAACCCCTGGGTGACTGGAGCAGCTGTTAGTAAGGGATAGCAAATAAAAACAACAACAAAAATATTATTGGAGTGCGCAAACCATATACATATGGTACCGCCCAATAATTAGTACAATCAGAATTAACTCTGGAAGTGAACTTCATGTGTCCATCGTAGCAGGTATTCACAATAAAATGCACAATCCGTTAAGATAAATAATCCTTTTATTTCAAGAGATAATCAACGCGTTTCTTCAGAACGACTTCGCCAGGGGTAAAACCGATCTATTGGGCATATCCATTGTTCACATCAATGTGAACAATGGATATGCCCAGTTTTTTTTTATTGTATACAATAAAATAATTTCTTCTATGGTGAGAACAATATCCCAAATGAATCAGGATACTGTGAAATAGCAGCATTCTCATCCACTAGCTGAGAGTGCTTATCCAGCTTGTGGATGAGAAGGCTGCTATTTCACAGTAGCCTGATCAATTTGGGATATTGTTCTCACCATAGAAGAGATTATTCTATTGTATACAATAAAAAACAACGAAAAACATTGTTCATATTGACCTCAATCCGATAGATTTTTTAGACTCTTTGAATAAATACACATCATAGTTACATAGTAGGTGTCACAAACTTGGGGTGCACTACCACTCGGGGATTGGCTAGACCTGACACAGGGGCGCGGAGTCTAACCGCGCCGGGGGTTTTCTGCCAGTGACCCCTCCAAGCGGGATATGGGCTTCTGCGGCACCCGACACGTCGGTCGCGGCCCCCTGGTCAGGTTCCCCATATGAGTGGTGGTAGCTTGTTAAATATGGAGCGTGGTCGTCAAGCCGGGTCAGTAACAGGGGGACAGAAACGATACCAATGGATGCAGCAACGATTAGTCAGAGTCAGGCCGGGTCATACACAGGAAGGCACAGGATGCGGTACACAGGGAGCAGGCAGGAGGATGGTCACAGAACAAGCCAAGGTCATACACAGGAATCACTGGACACGGTACCGGAGGATCAGGCAAGAGAATGGTCAGGAACAAGCCGAGGTCAGATGCAATAATCAGAAGTCTGGAATAGGACAAAGCACTGGAACGCTGGAGCTGGTGTGAACCTATACTCTGGCAGCTTCTGTCTGCCGGAGACTGCCTTTTATAGGAAGCACAGGGAACTCACAGGTGAATTAATCAACAGGCTGAGCATGCTCAGTTTACACAGAGCTTCCCAGCAAGAGAGGTTCACCAGGTGTAACTAATTAGCTGAGCTCAGATCTCACAGCACAGTTCAACTATACAGAGCTTGTCAGCAGCATGAGACAAAGCCAGCAGGATTTGACCAGCAGGTAACTGAAATACATGCATATTCTGACATTACCTCCACCTCTAGGGGTGGGCTCCGAACACCCCACAAGGAATTTTTTAGGGTCGTCTGCGGTGCTTCGTCTTTTTGGAAGATCGTTTGGATTTGGTTGATTGAGATGTGGCCTTTGGCTCTACAAAACGGGCAGTAGAGAATATTGGACGTCCCAACAAAGCAGTGACATCATGATCTGAGCCACACTCACCACTCTGACTGACCTCAGGTGCAGAAAGGATAGACCTCTCACCAGGAGTCTTTGGTCCAAATCTTTCAACCACAGCCCTGGAAAAAGAAATTAGGTCTTTTAGCCTGGGATCATGAGTCTCAATGAGTGGACTAACCCACTCCATGGCTTCTCCCTTGAATGACAACACTAAGTACTTGACAATGTTTGCCAAATTAACCCCAGAGGATGGATCAGAGTTCATAGCATCTAAATAATAGTCTGCTAGGGCTTGGAAATGGGTGAGATCTCCATCAAATTGGACGAACCGAGGCTCTTTAGATGGATCTAATTGAACTGGATTCCCCTGAAGAATGGACTGGGAGGACAGTTTGGGTAGTATAGGGACTTCCAGCAAGGCAGGTAAATCTACCTGAATGGCAGGCATTGGAACCTTAGAGACCCTGATGGTACTGGAGACAGGTCCGGAGGCTACGGAGGAAGACCTGGAGACCTTGGAGGCAGGCCCGTAGGTCGTGGAGACTGGCCCGAAGGCTGTGGAGACTGGCCCGGAGGCTGTGGAGACTGGCCCGGAGGCTGTGGAGACTGGCCCGGAGGCTGTGGCACATAGGTCCTCATGCCCGGAGGCAAGGGCAGATGGGTCCTCATGCCCGAAGACAAGGGCAGATGGATCTCTACTGGGAGTTACAGACTTGGAACCCCCACCAGGGGTGACATACTCGGAACTCCCGTCTGGAGTGAAGGACTCGGAACCCCCATCTGGGGTGATTGGCTCGGAACCCCTACTTGGGGTGCTGGACTTGGAACCTCCTTCTGGGGTGACTGATTCAGAATGCCCTTCTGAGGTGATTAACTCAGAACCCCCATCTGGGGTAATTAACTTGGAACCCCCATCTTGGGAGATTAACTGGGGACACCCTTCTTGGGTGATTAACTCGGAACCCCCATCTTGGGTGATTAACTGGGGACACCCTTCTGGGGTGACGGACTCGGAACCCCCACTTGGGGTGACGGACTCGGAACCCCCACTTGGGGTGACGGACTCGGAACCCCCACTTGGGGTGACGGACTCGGAACCCCCACTTGGGGTGACGGACTCGGAACCCCCACTTGGGGTGACAGACTCGGAACCCCCACTTGGGGTGATAGACTCGGAACCCCCACTTGGGGTGATGTACAGAGCCCCTTCTTGAGGCAAAGTGCTCAGTGGCCCCACTTGGGAAGCCACACTCAGAGACTCCTCCTTGGGTGTGACGACCAGAGGGTCCTTTTGGGGTCCAACACTCGGAGATTCCTCTTTGGGTAATGTATTCAGAAGCCCTTTTCGGGGTACCACCTTCAGAGACACCTCTTGGGGTGCAGTGCTCAGGAAACCCACCTGGGGCGCAATGCTCAGAGACCCTGTTTGGGGTGTGGTACTCTGAGACCCTGCTTGGAGCCTGACAGTCTGAGACCCCTCCTGGTGCACGACACTCTGAACCCCTTTCTGTAGCTTGAAGCTTTGAGAACCCTCCTGGGAAATTACCCTCCGAGACCTCTTCTGAGGTGAAGTACTCTGTATCCCTTCTTGGGGCTCACTATTCTGAGATTCCTCTAGGAACTCGACGCTGTGAGGATCCACTTGGGGTGTAGCACTTTGATGCCCCTTCTGGAGCACAACACTTGGAAACCCTTCCTGGGGCAAAAGGCTTGGGAATACCCCCGTTGGGGTTGGAGACTTTGGGCCTCTGGATGTGTGCAGACCCCCACTTGGGGCTGGGACCGACAGGATCTCCTCTTGGGGTTGGACGACTGGACTCTCCTCTTGTGGCTTGCCCAAAATTTTACTGTCTTTATGTAAAACGATCTTAGTTCTGGGACCCCAGTGATAACCACGGAACTTTTCCGGAGTGAGCATAGAAGCAATACTCTTAATCCTGGCCTCACGGAGGGAACAATCCCCAATCAAATGGTTCTGGGCTCCACAATAGAAACATAAGTTCAAGGACCTGCGCCGCTGGCGTTCCTCATCTGTCAGCTGAGGACGAGGCCGACTCAGGAACCTGTCCTTACAAGACACAGATGCATCTGTCGATGGGGTTCCTGGACTGGAATCTAAGGGTCTAGCAGGTACCAAACCCATAGCGGAATCGCCAAGCAACTTAGTGACAAGGGTGAGGATGTTGGCCAGCAGCCCCTGTAACTGCTGTATTAGCTGGCGAAGTACTCCAATACTGCCTGGATCTGATATAGCAGGTGTTGGAGAGGGTGGAGCGAAGTCCATTTGCTGCTGCAGAGTCTGCAAGCTTTGCATAATCAGAGCTTGGTCCTGTCCTTGCTTGTCAACCCGGACCAGCAGGTGTTCCAGGAGTTCTTTATGAGACATGCCACTAACAGCATCCATATTTCAGTTAGGGCCAGAGTATTCTGTCACAAACTTGGGGTGCACTACCACTCGGGGATTGGCTAGACCTGACACAGGGGCGCGGAGTCTAACCGTGCCGGGGGTTTTCTGCCAGTGACCCCTCCAAGCGGGATATGGGCTTCTGCGGCACCCGACACGTCGGTCGCGGCCGCCTGGTCAGGTTCCCCGTATGAGTGGTGGTAGCTTGTGAAATATGGAGCATGGTCGTCAAGCCGGGTCAGTAACAGGGGGACAGAAACGATACCAATGGATGCAGCAACGATTAGTCAGAGTCAGGCCGGGTCATACACAGGAAGGCACAGGATGCGGTACACAGGGAGCAGGCAGGAGGATGGTCACAGAACAAGCCAAGGTCATACACAGGAATCACTGGACACGGTACCGGAGGATCAGGCAAGAGAATGGTCAGGAACAAGCCGAGGTCAGATGCAATAATCAGAAGTCTGGAATAGGACAAAGCACTGGAACGCTGGAGCTGGTGTGAACCTATACTCTGGCAGCTTCTGTCTGCCGGAGACTGCCTTTTATAGGAAGCACAGGGAACTCACAGGTGAATTAATCAACGGGCTGAGCATGCTCAGTTTACACAGAGCTTACAGCAAGAGAGGTTCACCAGGTGTAACTAATTAGCTGAGCTCAGATCTCACAGCACAGTTCAACTATACAGAGCTTGTCGACTTCCGGTTCCGGCATGGAGAGGTGAGCAGCTTCTCTCCACCACTCCGCCAACCGCCCGATAATAAAAAGGATTTCATCCTGAATACACCGCGCAGACACCGTTCACGGTCGCCCCGCCGCCCCCACGAGGACATGGAATCTATCCAGAGTCCGGCGATCGGAGGTAACAGCAACCCGGCGCCATTGCAGCAGTGCCAGGAAAAAAGAAGGGGAGAGCACAGTATGGCGCCAGACCCAGACAACGCCCGGGGTACTCCTGCTGCAAAAAATCTATCACAGATGACGGTGGCAAGGCGACTGACATACAAAACATAAAAGGTATGTCTATATCGTCACAAAAAGATTTAACAGCCATTATCCAGGCAGCGATACAGCCGCTATTGCAGAATGCGGTTGGAGAAATCACCGCTCAGATGGAAAAGCTCACCACGAGGCTGGACGATGCTGAGGCGCAAATAGAAAGCAATATGGGTGAATTACTCACTTTAAGAAAGACTGTGCTTTAATTAGAAAAAGAGCAGAAGTCACTAAAGGAGGGATTGGAAAATGCCGAAAATAGTGCCAGACGCAATAATTTAAGGGTGTCTGGGATTCCAGAAACGGTAAAAGGGGCGCAGCTTGAACATTTAGTGAGAAATACTATACCTTTACTTCTCAAGGTGAACACGCAGTGTGCGGATATAGGCCCTTATTCTGATCGGTGCGGCCGGAGCCGATTATGCGGCCAGGACCGTGCGTGCGAAACCCCGCCTTCCATACGGATCGCCAACTCCGTCCGTATGCGGTAAGAAGCTGTCCGAATGGACCGCACGTGTATTTTTCACGGAATACGCCTCCTCCATCTAAGGGAACCTCCCCCATCATTCGATGGTCGCAGACCATCGAATGCAGGACCGAGTGCTCCACCAGCACCCGCAACCTCAGACCACATGGACATTTTTCTGTGCAAAAGCAGAGATCTGGGCGGGCAGCTGACATCCTGCGATGTCATATGTCCGCCCCCTACACGTGCGTCACGGCCGCATTACCATACGTACGCCCAGCGTTTTCATGGGAACTCCCATGAAACGCGGGGCGTATACATATGGCAATGAGCCCAAATAGCCCTTCACGCCCCTCTCCACCCCCTGTTCGGAGTGTTCACATATCATGCGGAATTTGGCCGTACGCCCCGCTCGCACATGCGCAGAGACGCCTCTGCACATGCGCAGACACAAAACATCGGCGGGCCGAACGCACGCCGATATATCCGCACCGATCAGAATAAGGGCCATAGTAATTGAGCGTGTGCACAGGTTGGGTCAGATAGACCCGCAAAGAAAAGATCGCCCAAGGGTGGTAATTTTCAGAGTACTAAACTTCTTACACCGCCAAGTTATCTGGTCTGCTTCAAGAAAAAACAACCCAGTAAACTGGGAAGGACATTCCCTGAGGTTTTTCCAAGATTTCTCGGTGGCCTAATCTAAGGAGAGACGCTCCTTTTCTGATGTATGCTCTACTCTGGCTAAGGCAAATAGAAGGTTTTATATGATGTATCCTGCTTGTCTACGTATTTTTTCTGGAAATAGTTTTAGAGATTTCAGATCTGCAAGAGAAGCAGAAGATTTCCTGAAACAAGATGTGGCTGCCTTTAATCCTGAAGACATCTCAGATGAAAACACGCCCGCAATTGGATGAAAGATGCTATGGGTTCGCTTTAAATCGTCCACGGTAACTTCAGAGGTACTCTTGTATTGAAATATAGGATGTCTCGAGTTATGGATGGAGCCCATCCTAACGAAATGTTTCAAATGCTAAGGGCATCTCCTTAGCTGGACTTGAACTTTTGATATACCTCCTTTTTGTTTCCTTTTTTGTTTTCCCTTTTCTATACCATATAGGTGTTAAATATTCTGCAGATCACGAGCTGTAAAAGCTCTTAGGTACATTAGGTGATACCAGGTTGGATCTAGCATAATTAAAACAGTTATGTTATACTATTTGGATGGGGCGGTCGGATGGAGCTAGCTGGAAAAGTTAGTACAATTTCAGGTTTTAAACATAGGAACGTGGGACCGTTTAGTACCCACAGGTTTCCTAAACACTGGAAGTCCAATAACAAAAGTTTGTTTACTGCTCATCTAAAGTTTCTGTATGTCTTTATTTGTCTAATGTACCCCTTATGTGTCCACCCTTCCCCTTTCCATTCTCCTACAAAAAATCTGATGTTTAGTAACTTTTTAAACACTGAAGGACCTTATGATGGCACTTAAATTTGCTTCATTAAACATAAGGGGAATACATACCCCTGCTAAGAGAAAGAAGCTGTTTTCATATTTAAATAAACAAAAGATAGATATAGTTTGTCTCCAGGAGATGCATATGCTGCCCCCTGAGGTCAAAAAGCTCCAGATGATGGGTTGGAAGGTTCTGGGGTCCTCATCATTGAACTCTAAGTCTTGTGGGGTTGTCACTTTGGCTAAAAAACCTCTGGATATAAAAGTTGAATCAGTGTTCTCTGACCCTGGTGGTAGAATGTTAATTATCAAAGCCTTGGTAACAGATGTGATTATCACAATTTGTAATGTATATGCCCCCACGGGATACAGGAAATCTTTCTTCATAGGGCTCTTGGCACAATTACACAAAGTAGATCCGACTACACTGATAGTATGTGGAGATCTGAACCTTATCTCCTCAGTAAGCTTAGATCGATCGTCACAACATACAGTGATGACACACCTCCCAAAAATAGGGGTTCCCTACCTAAGTAAGGCACTTAATTTGGTGGATGCTTGGAGGGTTCATAACCCAATAGAAAAAAATTATACATGCCTGTCTCTTACCCACAATTCATGGTCACGTATTGACTATATTTTAATAGCTGAACCACTATTTACTAGAGTATCATCTCCGGAAATAGCACCTCCAGTGCTCTCGGACCATGGTATGGTGTCTTTGGTTTTGGAGCTTCGGGCATCCACTAAAGCAAACCCATTATGGAGATTCCCTTCTCATCTAGCACACTCTAAGGAGTTTCAGGCCCACATTAAGAAGGCCTGGGATCAGTTTCGGATAGATAATAAGGGACACCAATCGGCTGACCCCATGATATTCTGGCAGACGGCAAAGGTTGTCCTGAGAGGCGAAATTATCTCTTATGTCTCCCACCAAAGGAGAAAACTAAACAAAAAATATGTGGAACTACAGACAGACTTATCGGAAGCTTTTCAAAGATTTAAACAATCCCCCAATCCACAAAATAAAACAACATTTTTGATGGCCCAGACCCAGAGCAGGGAATATCTGGAGAGTATAGGGGATAAGTATCTTTTCCATGTTAACTCTAAGTTCTATAAGTTCGGAAATAAAGTTGGAAAGATGCTAACTAATCTACTTCAGGGCTCTAGGCATAAAACCTTAGTCCAACCACTGTTACTGGAGGATGGTACCTTAACTACTTCAGATTCACAGGTAGAGGACATGTTAAAAAAATATTATGAATCTTTGTATTCTGCTCCCAATCATAATACAGGGGATTCTAATCTTACCTCTGAAATTCAGGCAACATTGACGCCACCCTCTCCTCCAGTGACAGTTGAATATTGGAACTCATTGCCATTCCCGCAGGTACCAGAAGCCTTGGGGACAGGTCTAATTAAACCTGTGACAGAGGAAGAGGTCCTGTGGGCGATTGGCAAATTAAAGCTCGCAAAGGCGCCAGGCCCTGACGGGTACTCCAACGAATTCTTTAAAATGCTGGCCCCACAAATAGCACATTCATTGACGACGGGGTTTAACTCCATTATAGAAAAGGGCATTCTACCAGCTTATTTTTCTGATGCTATCATCAAGGTTCTACCAAAAAAAGGCCGCAATTTGAATTTCCCTGGTTCCTATAGGCCTATATCCCTCCTGAACACAGAGTATAAACTGTTCACAAAAATCCTGGCTGAAAGGCTAAAGGGAATACTTCCAGCTATTGTACACAGAGACCAGACCGGGTTTATTACCAAAATTATTGGCAGCCATACAGAGTTTGGGCGCTTCCTCGGCATCTGGTGGAGTTGATCAGTTGGTCCTCACACTGGATGCCGAGAAGGCGTTCGACATGGTGCTTTGGCCACATTTGTTTCAATGTTTGGAAAATTTCGGCTTCCCCCCTAGAGTTGGAGGGATTTACCGTTATCTCTTATAGGCAGATTGGCAGTGATAAAGTCGATTATCCTCCCAAAAATCCTTTATTGTGCACAGATGTTGCCTATCAGTCTGAAGAAATCAGATGTTGTTAAGCTAGACTCCTTATTCTCCAAATTCATATGGATGGGCAAACGCCCCAGGATTGCCAAGGCAAAACTTAAGTCCCCCATATCAAAAGGAGGGCAAGGATATCCAGATATACAAAGTTATGTATTGGCAATCCATTTCAGGTACATAGGGGACTGGCTTTTGAACAAGTCTACATATACTGACATGGCCTTGGAGAGAGGGGCCTTTCATCCCTATTCACCGGGAGCAATGCTGCAGCTGAAGCCAAAGGAACTCCCACCAGAGGTCAGGGAACACATTATTTTCAAAGATACTTACCTGGCGTGGATTCAAGACAATAAAATTATGACTGAAAACCCAAATGTAACCTACTACACGCCACTATGGGGTAACCCGGCCTTCCCACCCACCATCATGGATCAGAGATATAATATCTGGAGAGAGAAGGGCTTAGACTTAGCCAATAAAATGTTTGATCCAGGGGGCAGCATATTTTCTTTTAAAGATCTAGCTCAACGGTATGACCTACCTAGCACACATCTTTTTATGTATTTTCAGGCAAGACACTTCTCGGCCCACTTTAAGACTCTTCCGACGGATTTACCTTTGGTTTCACATTGTTCGTAGATTAGTAACATTAAAACTTTATTAATATATATAAATATTAAACCATATAAGCTGAATTTACTATATAACCTCCTAATAACCAAATTATTTGCAAAGAGTGATCAATGGAGTCTGTTGGCCGAGAGGTGGAATGCAGATATATCGCATATCCGGACTGCTGAACAACTAATTCATTTACAGGTAAAAGTTCTGAATCACTTAAATCGGTTTATTTGCAAGAAGTACATATCCGCACGATTCATAGAGCGTATATAACGCCTTACAGGCGCAGACATATGGTACCCGAAGAAAAGGGTTATTGTATTAAATGTGGCACTACTAAGGCAGATTATGCCCACTGCATGTGGGACTGTTACAAGCTGCGGAGGTTTTGGTGCAAGGTGACAAGCTTCATCAACCGGATGCTTTCAGTTAATTGGACCATGGAACCTTCTGCATGCATGGGAATATCCTTTAAACACTGGCCTTTGGACTCTAATAGGTCAGAGGACTTCCATATACTAATACAACAGTTACGGTAGCAAGGAAATGCATCTTAATTAATTGGACTAAGAAAGCTGCGCCAACTCCTACAGATACTGTTTTTTGAAAGAAAATATGCGCGGTTGGAACAGCAGTCCGGAATGCGAAAGTTTAATAAAAAGTGGTTACCATTTATAAATACTGTGGACGACACGATAAAGTCACACATTATGTTCGACATAGAAAATGCTTAGACCGAAATATAAATAGATGGAGGTTTAGTAGAAAGGTACCTATTTTAAGATATCTGTTGAAAACATAAGCAGCAAGAATGGTAATCCTGTTACAGGCCTTAGTGTGATAGAGGTCTACCTTATATGGGCTAAGCACTTTGGGTATAACAGCTTTACATATTTCTATTTTATTTGTATATACCTGTTTAGTGTGATATCATATTAGTGCTTAAGCATAGCCGTATAATTTAAAAGAGCTAGCATTGGAAACGATGGAATATTAGAATTCGAAGAAGAATGGAAACACTCCCCCCCCCTTCCTACCCAAAATCCTTATCCCTTCTTGTCTACGTGTTTATGTATTGAGTATATAATATATAGCTATTGATCTTAGTATGAATATGCAACGGTAAAGATGTCAAAACATATCAGATATCTTTTGCCGCAAATGAGGGTTAAACCCGAATTCTTGAAATGGGTGCAATTGATATGTTGATCGATATTCTATAGGAGTTGTAGTATACCTAAGATGTATCGCAAAGTGATATTGAAGTTGAAACACTATGAAGATCTTTGTCCAACTGGATGCATTTCATACTGACTCTTAAATATGTTTCTTGAATATGTTTATTACTGCTGTCTCTGTCATATTGAAAATGTTTAATAAAAAGATAAAAAAAAAAAAATAAACTATACAGAGCTTGTCAGCAGCATGAGACAAAGCCAGCAGGATTTGACCAGCAGGTAACTGAAATACATGCATTTTGTGACAGTAGGTAAGGCTGAAAAAAGACTTGCGTCCATTTAGTTCAACCTGGTATAGATATCCAATGCTGATTTGGTAGGTTCTGATATTTTACAGACAGATTCTATTTCTTATTTGTACCCATGGATGTTTTTATCCAGTAAATGTTTGTCCAACTTTGCCTTGAACGCATTTAATGAGCCAGCCGTTACCACCTCTCTGGGAAGAGAGTTCCAGAGTTTGACTGTTCTGACCGTAAAGAAATTCTTTCTACTAGCTGAACGAAATCTTTTTTCTTCTAATCTATACTCCTGCCCTCGTGTCCTAGATTCCTTTCTAGTAGAAAAGAGGGTGTGTGACAGTTCCTTATATTGGCCCTTGATATACTTGTAAATGTTGAGCATGTCCCCCCTTAAATGTCTCTTTTCCAATGTAAATAGTCCCAAATTGCTTAATCTCTCCCCGTAGCTTAAATTCTCCATTCCCCTAATAAGCTTGTTGCTCGCCTTTGGACTTTTTCTAATTCTATGATGTTCTTTTTTATAGTGTGGTGTCCATAACTGCACTCCGTACTCGAGGTGAGGTCTCACCAATGCTTTATACAGTGGCATAATTACCCTTGAGTCCCTAGTTTCAATTCCCCTCTTAGTACATTCCAGAATTTTGTTGGCCTTTTTTGTAGCTACATTACAATGGGCACTACATCCCAGTTTGCTGTCTATTTGGAGTCCTAGATCCTTTTCAAGTATGGAATTACCCAGTTCCTCCCAGCTAAGGTTGTAACTTGCACACTGGTTGTGTCTCCCAAGGTGCATAACCTTACATTTATCTACATTGAACCTCATCTTCCATTTTTTTCCCCACTCATCTAGAATTGCAAGATCATTGTGAAGCATGGTGACATCTTCTGATGATTTGATGACTTTGCTAAGTTTTGTATCATCCGCAAAGATGGATACATTGCTGAGTAACCCTATCCCAATATCATTAATAAAAATGTTAAACAGAATGGGCCCCAAAACCGAACCCTGGGGCACTCCAATTAGTACCGGTATCGTATCTGATACAGCACCATTCACAACCACTCTTTGTTCTCTATTACATAGCCAATTCCCTAAAATCGATAAGAGCTTTTTCTGATGTCTGGATCATAATTTTACAATCTACGTATGATCAGTTTTGCCCCTGAAGAAGTCGTTCTGACGAAACGCGTCAGATCTCTCTTGGAATAAAAGGATTATTTATCTTAACAAATTGTGCATTTTATTGCAAATACATACTACGATGGACACATGAAGATCACTTCCAGAGTTAATTCTGATTTTACTAATTATTTGGGTGGTACGATATATGTATGGTTTGCGCACTCCAATAATATGTTATATATATATATATATATACAGTATATATATATATATATATATATATATATATACACATACACATACACACACACACACAATCTTTTGCTAACTGCTTACATCAGATCCAGCTCGCCCAATGTTAACACTAAGGGCCATATTCAATGCGGCCAGGGGGTTAAACGGTGGGGATCTCCCAAAACAAGAGATCCTCGCCTTTTAGTCCGAGCACTGGCCGCTCACCCTATTCAATGTGCTGGGGAAAATCCTTGCTGTCAGAAGACGGTGAGGATTCCCCCCAACATGGAGGCTTGTGGCTAATGCAGAGAGCCGGCTGCATTAAGCCACGAGCCTCACTGTTTTTGCAGCTGCATACGCCACTTCCCCCTTGCTCCGAAAACCTAGCAAGGGGGAAACAGCGTGTGCAGTGGGTCAGTTAAATACTGAACCTGCTCGCTGTGACAGTGAGCAGGCAGCACTGCTTGCTGTCACAGCTCGCAAAAGGCATTGAATACACCCCTAAAAGTCAAAGTGAACACTAAAACCAAATAATTTTTTTTATGCGTTTTGAATCTATTATTGATTGTAATTGGGAATGGATTGCCTGATATCCACCCAACACCTCCAGTGGTCCTATACCTAAATCACTTCGGGAGGGACTTACGTCAAACCCAAAACACGCAAGATCCGATGCTTGGTATACGATGTTTTACCTTGTATTGGAATCCAAGCAAGGCTTTGAGAAAACCAAGCCTGCACATTCTTAGCCGAAAATGTACATCTCCTCAAATGAATGTAATTTCTCCTGCCAACTATTTACTTCCTCCATATTCTATTCTGCTCCGCCTCCTGTCCACCACTCTCCAAAACTGCAAATGGTTTCTCAAGACTTCACCAAACACCCAGGTTGGATTTGCCTTGTTAAAAGTTTGCTACTTAAAAAAATGTGTGCCTCCAGCTTTCCACACCCCTTTATACTGTGACACCCCAAAAGGGGTAAATAAAGAAAAAGAGTTTTCTTTAGTTATGGCTAAGCAATGCAAATCCATTTTTAATGTATATTTCATTTCATGTTGTGTTTATATTTGAACTTTCTTCTTTTCATTCAGTAAATATTTTCAGCAAAGTCCAGATTTTCCTAATTTATTTGAGATTTTCCTAATTTATTATAATGTCAGAGCCTGTGTCCTGTTCTATTTTCAGCCTATTTCCACTTGGCTATCTGCTTTTGTTATGATAACTCTTTTCTTGTTCCTTGACAATGTATTGAGTAGGGCTCATTTGCTATTATCTTGGGCATACCTTTTTAGGACAATTTAGATGTCTCCAAACGAGCAATGGTTGGCATAGTGTGAGGTTTGCTCTTCAAAAACAAGACATTGGGCCTGATTCTGGTCCTGACAAATTATAAGCGCATGACAAAGTACAGTGCTTTGCCATTGTGCTTGATCTGAGCAGCCCACTATCAGATTTTCATTGACAGTCTTATACATTATGGAGGAGACAAAGGCCTCCAATTTACAAAATGGAGGCGTGTCACCACCATTTGTTAGGAGTGATGAGGTCAGGATCTCCATTGGAAGACAAATATTTCCTTGCTTCTTAGTTGCCAATGGTATTGCTGATTATCAAATTATTTTCTTTATGAAAATATTTCCAGAATAAAGAACACCATCCACTAATGGGATATGGCCACTTTTATGCAATTCCGATGCACTGCTGCAACGGATCACATGAAAAGTGAGACATCGCCTGTAATTTTCCTTCAATTGCGATGAGAGGCACGTTCCCGTGCATCACGCATCGCAGTTGCAGATCCAACAGGCTGCAATGAATGTTTGCATATTTTATAGATACTGTATTATAGATACTGTATTATAGATACTGTATGTAGCCATCAAAGGCACACCCTGTCAATGTATCCTAATATAATCTTTTAGGAGATCTCTGCTACAGTACATAAGACATTAGACCAGTGCTGGCAACAATGCTCATGACTAGCAAAGCTCTTGAAACAGCATCCTGCAGCCAGAATTGCTGCTGTCGTATCCTTTGTTGACTAAGAAAAAGAAAAAAGATAATACCACATGAAAAGCTTGTGTTTTTCCCTCTGCATCTTACTCTGTAGGAGCCCTAACAGGCCCATGACGAGGCCGCTGCAGCTTCTGTACTCCATAGGCCTTAGAAGCATATGATGAGCTCCACCAGACAGAGCTCAGCACAAGCCTCTCAGCCTCTGACCTCTGGTGCAAAGTCTCATGGGACTTAGTCAACTCCCAGTAATGCACTGCACACTTGTACAGTCAGTGTGCCATGGCTCCCGATGCTCAGCACCATTAATCATTGTCACATTGGCGGATGGGTGAAGCTGCAGCACTACCCCACTCCCATGCACAAAACCTTTAGCTAAATATATATATATATATTTTAAATATATGCCAATGACAGGGGGCCCCTAGATAGAGGGGTACTGACCTCCTGTGCCCCCCCTTAATCCGGCCCTGACGTGGCCCAGATGTGCTTTGAGCCTATATAGCACCCTGCATAGCCAACTCCACTGTACTCGGTTCACAGCTGGCTACTTGTGCAATGATGAATGCAGTTTTATTCTCATCAGCAGTTTTAGTTTATTAAGTTTTGAATAAACACAGGGTGAATGTGAGGAACAGCTGCTGTTGAAGCATATACTGTACACATAAGAATTTATATATATATATATATATATACATACACACACACACACACACACACACACACACACACACACAACACAGACACACACACAACACATATATGCTACACTTCCATTCTCAGAATAAGTAAAACCAAAATAATGTCAAAGAGACTGATGTCTCAAAGTAGCACAGTAATCTCTTATGGGAAAGGGCAGTGCCTACAAAGTTGTAGTAGTGCAAGGCTGAATGAATCACTAGGCGTTAGAAAACATTCTTTGTAAACATGTCTTGTAGAGAATGAATGTATTTCAAGAAACTGGAATATTTCTTCATGTTCTAACAGGTCAGATGCACTCAATATTGCATTGTACTCTATATAGTATTCCAAGTTAGTTAGATTTCAAAAATCCCATAGAACATTCTGAACCCAATTAAGATTAAATTGGCATTCCTAAACTATTTAAAGTGCTCATGTGCCCTTGTTTAATTGTCCAGGAGATGAAACTTGGCAGCTTACCGAGCTTCACAATGTCAGTTTGTCAACAAACACCACTAGAATTCCATTGTTTCATTTCCCATTGGTAGAAAAGGCTTGACATTGCAGAAACAGATTTATGTTATAGCTAGTAACCTTTATATACATTTGGTAAATGACTATTTAGTTCAGTGGTTCTGAAACTTTCTTGATCAAGGCGCCCTAGAATATCATAATTTGTTCAAGGCACCCCTAGTCAAAAAATTCTTATGGATCACTAAAAAAAAACCCAGTAATTGTGCTTAACTGTCACCCCCAGGTTCAGTTATGTGGTGGGGAACATCACTGTAGTTCTGCTTGTACATACATTTTATGATTGGCTGCCACCAGCGCTGGTTTTGACTATCACTTTGAGCATAAATATTTTGTTTTGTTCATGGTCCCCCAACCCGGGGGGCACCCTTGCAAATATCCCGAGGCACCCCAGGGTGGCCCTTATTCTGATTGACGCGGACTTTACCGCGTACTTACGGATCGCGTCTTTATGGCGTCTGCGCATGCGTGGAGAACGCTACGCGCATGTGCCACGCCTTGACTCGGTACCAGTTCGGCCAAATCCCGTCCAAAACTGTTCACCGCTATCTGTCGGGAAATAGGGGCGTATTATGGGCGTCATGCGGAATGACACATGGGCGTAGTTTCAAAGTGGGCAAAACGGGGCGGAAACATGGGCGGACACGGGGGAGTACACTTATGTTGGGGGGCGTACATTCGGAAACCACTCCGAATGCACGCGATCAAAAAGGGCAGAAATGTGCGGTGTCCACAAGTGTACTATTGCTTTGCGGACACCACTCGTTCATGCGCTAGGCGAACGTACGCCTAATGACTACAACCATTAACACCTGAACCCAATAGAATCTACTCCTTTACTCATTACTCACTAATAGGACGCTTGTCAGTGCTTTAATTGAAACCATTGCTGCTTCAAGGAACCCGTACTAAACACCCACATATGCTGTACTTGTCAGACACTTTCAAACTGCTAACAATGGACATGACAGAATATTAATACTAGCAATACACATGTGTATTTGACATGTACTCATGAAACCACACATTTTGGGTAAAGTAAACACATTTATTTATATTCATGTCACAGTCAATGCCAGTGTGATGCAATGACCATAAAATAATACATACAAACAATAAACAACATGGCAGGAATGCCGCAAAATAAATAATAATACAAAACAAATATAATTGCACACAGATGGACTCCAGCACCTCCTATGTGCCACTGCACATGCAGCCAGTGGGAAATGAGGAGGCTGCTGGCCCTTCTACAGCAGGGCAAGCTGCACCTGACCATTCAACAGCAGGGCACCCTACACCTGGCCCTTCTGCAGCAGGCCAACCTGCAGCTGGCTCATATGCACCATCAGCAGAATCATTTGGAACACAACCGGGGACTTCACAAGATAGTACCATGGCCATCACTTCAAGTACAGCTGACAGTAATGCCAGGCAAAAGAGGGCAACAGGGGAACCACAAAGGACATATGAAGCAAGGGCTCAGCTGGTTCCCCTCAGCACGTGATTGGACACCAGAAGCTGACACACACAGCACAATGGAAGATTTGGGAACACATAACGGCGGAGATTAATGCAGCCACAAGTTCATTTCCGACCACGTTTGGCCTTGGTAGGCTCCTTGGCCTGTGCAGCAGCTCTTCGGGGACGGCCAGATGCTGGGGCAGGTGGAGCAGATGATGTGGAGGGGTTGGCTGGTCTACCCCTCCTGCCAGCAGGGAGTGTTGCCGCTGGTAATGCACCAGAAACGGATGCCATTAGGACCCTGTTGCTGGTAACCAGCTCCACCATAAGCTCATTATGGTGGAGGAGGAGATCATTTTGGCGGGTGGCTTGCTCGGCCAGCACCTGAGCACTTGCAGCCATGGCCTGCATGCTCGCAGCCATGGACTGCTGGGTGCTGACCAAGCTCGCCAGGATCTCCTCGGTCCTACGCACCCGTTCTGATGCCAAGTCTCCCTGCTGGTTGATGTCCCCAAGCACCTCGGCCAAGGCGGCCAAATCGGCTTGGCCCGATGCCTGCTGCTGCACAGGCCTACCTCTGGGGCCAGGTGGCACGGACTCCTCCACCTCCTGAACAGAGTCGTCACCAAGCGGTGGGGTGTCTGTGGGAAAAGATAAACACAATTAGGAGACATTCTACGATAATTACTTGCACAAGTTTATGGCATGACCAATATTTACCTTCCAGAAAAGACGCAAACACTTCAGCTGGGGCCTCGCTATCCATCGTGCTCACCCCCCTGATCTCCTCAACTGATATACAGCTCTCGGCCATCACCTCCAGGGGGGTGAGCTCTAGCCCTGATGGCATGGGGCCGGCCCCAGATGTCTGGCTGTGGTCCCACCGCTTGGTCAGCTTCCTCTTCAGGTTGGTTTTGAAGTCCTGCCACCTGCAATGTAAGTTGACATATTAATACATGTCACTCCCAATGTTAGCTGTTGCAGCCATTGCTCTGTGCTACATATTACAACATGTGATTAATGTCCCATATATAATATTACATGCAACTAGGATATCAACCGTTACAATACACATTCACAATCACCCTACTCTAACTCTCAACGAAATAACATGGCAATAATGTATGTGTATCGTAACAACCTCACGGCCCATTTGCTAAATGCATCTAAGCATCAATTCAATCATTACTTGGCTATTACTGGCCACATGTATCACAAAACAACTTGCCTCTTCTTCACATGGTCCGTCTCACGAACTTGTGGCGCTACTTCATTAATCTCTGCCGTTATCTGTTCCCAAATCTTCCATCTGCGTGTGTGTGTCAGCTTCTGGGATGGACACTCTATCCAATCACGTGCTCGGGGAACCAGGATGGCCAGCTCCTGTGCTTCATATGCCTTATTTTTTTTGGGTGGTTCCGCTGTTGCACTGGCTCGCCCCTTGCCACGTCCCTGGCCACGCCCCCTGGCACCAGTCGCTGCACTTGAAGTGCTGGCCATGGTACTACCTTGTGAAGTCCCCTGTTGTGTTCCAAACAATTCTGCTGATGGTGGATATGAGCCAGCTGCAGGTTGGCCTGCTGCAGAAGGGCCAGGTGTAGGTTGCCCTGCTGTAGAATGGTCAGGTGCAGGTTCCCCTGCTGTAGAAGGGGCAGCAGCCTCCTCATTACCCACTGCCCGCATGTGCAGTGGCACATAGGTGGTGCTGGAGTCCATCTGGTCAAATAGTTGCTGCAGCACTGGGTCCACCTCTGGTTGGGATCCAGCCATGTTAGCAACAACATTGTCACCTTCTAATACACCTTTATATACTGTTTGTGTAATCTGTTTGGCGGACATCAGCGGCAGCTGCGTTCCGTGCGTGAGCGTACGTCGCTGTTTTTTCGCGCCGCATACGGTGGCGGAAATTCCATTGTGTAAAACCTGGCGAAAGTTCTACATGAAATACTGGTCACCAATGCTAACATTGCATAGAATCTTCTGATACACCTGTGACTATTGCACAATACACATGCTATTTGCTAGCATGACATGACATTTCATTCATGACTACTGTGGTATTGTGGCGTTTTAGTGCAAGCTAAAAGTAGCCCAATCCCTTAGAGAATCCAGCCCACAAGTCATGCAATACTCATCTCTACTGTTATAGACCACACATGTGAGAGCCCTATAAATAGTGACTTCCTGCTAGAATCATTTGTCTCCAGATCTGGACTTGTCAGGGTCTAAGGTAAGCTCTTCCATGCTCCTTGTAGATATGATATCCATTAACAATGTAAGTGTATGAATGTATGCACCATTGCCTCACTGACTACAGATTGTTGGGCCAGCAAAGTGGTGTATCATTATTGCAACATGTCACATGTTCACTATTTCACTCACAGGTCTTCAACCTGTGTGGGTTCATCTATTGCAGGACAACATGTCCCAGCAATAGATGAAATGTGTCATAGTACATGATGTCGGCAAAAAATGCTGACACCTTTATCTGTGTGTTTTGGACGGTGTGTATTGAGTTCATATTATTGTGTCATCATTAGAGAGTCAAATGGATCTGCGGGATTACACGGGGCGGCCATCTATTGTACGTATTGAAGGCTACAAATCAATTTGTAGTCTGATATGGCCATTATGTGCATAGGTGCATCAGTATTTATGTTCATTTCTTTATAGGTTGCAGAAGCTATTATGCGCTACATGGAGAGGAGGCTAAGGGCACTTGCGGCTCTCCCCACTCGTCGCCCAAGGAGGCCAGGACGTGCTAGAATCTATCGCACACGGGTGACTCTGTTTGCTATGCCCGATGATGAGGTACTTACTAGGTACCGGTTACCCCCACATGTAATTCTGGATCTGCTCACCCTAATTCAGAGTGATTTGGAACCTCTACACGGGATCACGACAGCAATTCCGCCTCACACACAGCTGCTGGCGGTGTTGCATTTCTGCGCCTCAGGATCATTCCAACAAGTAGTGGCAGTACTTGCTGGAATATCTCAGCCGGCCTTCTGCCGAATCCTGAGGCGTGTGACGTCGGCCATGTTCAGGCGCAAGGGGCACTTCATGGCCATGACATTTGCCACCGAGACCCTGCGCAGAAGCCAGCAGGCCTTCCATCAAATTGCTGGCTTCCCTAATGTGATAGGGGCTGTGGATGGCACCCATGTACCATTTGTGCCTCCATCTCGAAGTGAGAAGATATATAGGAACCGCAAATTGTTCCACTTACTGAACGTGATGGTGGTATGTGGCCCATCCATGGAGATTCTCGCCTTCAACTCGAAGTTTCCCGGAAGTGCCCATGACTCTCATGTCATCCGACAAACCGGGATATGGCAAAGACTCCAAGAGCTGGAAGGCCGTGATGCGTGGGTTCTGGGTGACTCCGGTTACCCATGTACGCCCTGGCTACTTACGCCGTACAGCTACCCAGCACCGGGCCCACAGGAGGCATTCAATCGGGCGCATGTTGCCACCAGGCAAGTGGTGGAGCGCTCAATTGGCCTTTTAAAAAAGGTCGATTTAGAGTGCTCCACCGCACTGGTGGTGACTTACAATATGCGCCTGAAATGGTGTCGAGGATCGTGGGCCTGTGTATATTTTTCCACAACATTGCTGTGCGGCGTGAGATACCCTTTGATGAGTGGGAGGTACCATCTGAGCCGCAAGATCCGCCCATGCGCCCATCCCGCGCCCCTGAATGCCGGAGGGGATACCAGCTGCGGGACTCTGTGGCGCAAAGATACTTCAGGTACATGTTATCGAGTTCACAGAACACACCAATTATTGTACAAATCACCCCTTCAAATAAGTACAGTGTGTTAGTTGTCAGTGTTACAACACGAAAATTAGCCAGCCTGCCCTCCTAATGGCAAAGAAATAGGAGATATTTATCATATGTGCTTAGTTTTGGGGGAAGTTAAATATTGGTGGCAATTATTATACCTTGTTCAAGGGATCTTATGTGTTTGTTATATCTTCATTATTGTAGTTGATACTATCCCTGATGACTGGTGAGTACATTGATTTATTCTGTAATGTGTTTGGGATTTTTTCATGTGTTGATGTCTGATTTGTTTGCATATATATATATATATATATATATATATCTATATATATGATATTACAATTTATTCACATGTTTCTACATTTCAAGGAGCAGGCAGGCAGGCAGGCAGGCAGGCAGGCAGGCAGCCAGGCAGGCAGGCAGGCAGGCAGGGCTGTTGTATAATGGTGGTCTCAGGATACCTGCAAGTGTGTGTATGTGTCTTTTACACATAAATGTACGCATACACATAGATGCATAGAGTAAATACTGCTAAGTACAGCTATGCGTTGCTAAGCTATAGCACGCGTTGCTTGGCGGAGCGAGGCGTCATTGGATTTGCTAAGTGCATACACACTGTGTATTATATATATCAGATTTGTTCATTGCCATACATCAACACTACTGTTTGGAAGGCAAGCGAATTTGTCACCATTTGTGTTGGCGCAGAGACGCTGTTCATGTAAAGATGAACAATAAAGTTATTAACACAAATAACTGTGATCAACCAATGCCACCAGCTGATTGGTTGATAGATGCCATTGTCAACATGGCGGAGACACGAAGGGCTGAACCCTTCACACATGCGGAGCTGCGGGTTCTTGTCTCCGTCATGGAGACAAGGCTGGGCCGTGCAGGGCCCTTTATAACAAACCGGCATAAGCGGAGGGCCTATGCTGCGGCAGGGCGCCGAATTTACGCCCGCACTCGGGTGCGGAGGTCCCTCGGGCAGCTGGAGAGGCGGTGGTCGGACCTCCGCAGGCGCCAGCCCCAGCTGCTTCAGCAACTCAGGGGCGAAATTGCTGAGTGTGAGTATTTTAGCTATGAAATTTCGCACTTACAACATAGCATCTAGAAACAATAAAATGTGTCTCATGATAAGTGGGTGTCCATGGGTTTAAAAGTCCATAGACTGTTATGTGTGCTTCTTCCTGGTTAACATGCAGTCATGTGGCTTTTATATGTAATGCCATAGCATTGAGGATTATGATGCCTACAATGTGCCAGATCTAATATGTGTTACACATTGATAAATGCCTGGGTTGTAATGTGTGAACAAATTACTACCAATCACATACTAATTTAAATGTCACTATTTGGAATCCATTAACAGTAAGGAGCTACTTTCCTGCATCGTTTGCCATCATTATCACCCTGCCATGTATGTCTTGTTATGGATTAATACATGTGCCCCAATGACCCCACATTGACCATGATGTTTTTTTCTAACACACAGCACGAGCCCAAGCACAACAGGCCCGGGAAGAGGCGGAGGCAGCCCTGGCACAGGAGGAGGCCCAAGACCCGGAGGAGGAGGTGCCGGCAATGGTGGAGGAGGAGGAAGTGGAGGAGGAGGAGATGGTGGTGGAGGAGGAGGAGGAGGAGGAGGAGGAGGAGGAGGAGGAGGAGATGGTGGTGGAGGAGGAGGAGGTGCGTGAGGAGGTGGTGGAGGAGGATGTGGAAGCGGAGTTGGTTGCGGAGGAGGAGGTGTTGGTGGCGGAGGAGGAGGTGGAGGAGGAGGTGGTGGTGGTGGAGGAGGAGGAGGAGGAGGAGGAGGAGGAGGAGGTGGAGGAGGTGGAGGAGTTGGAGGAGGAGGTTGTTGGTGCAGAGGAGCTGGCGGAGGAGGGGTCTGAGGAGGCCACGGTTGCCCCGGAGGAGTCGGATGACGATGGGGAGGAGGCGTGCCAGGCCCCGGAATATCAGCAGATCGGTATGTTAACATAATGCATCATTCATGAAGTAGTTGTACTGGTATTTGTTATGTAGCACTGTTGATAAAAAATTTTTTTTCCATACTATTCATATAGACCCCAAAGTGGGTAGCTACAGATACAGGTACGGGTTAGATGGGGTGTCCAAGGCATCCCTTTCATCCAGGACACCTCTGAATTACACCGGTTTGTGGGATGGGTTGGAGCTCCATTTTGACTGCCACATAACCGTTGTAGTTAAACAGGATCCTGGAGTAAAGGGATGAGTGGATCATTTGTGGATTAAATTCACCTGCTGCAAGCTTTGATTATGACCCATCAAATAGTGGAATCTATATTGTTGGTGAATGTTATTTATAAACTCTAGGATGTATGCTATAAATGGAGTATGGCCCGGCCTACCTTGGAATGGAGTCAGAAGTTGCCAGTGTCCCAGGAGCCTCCTCGACCTAAACACCCCCTGTAGTTCAGATTTTTTTTTTGCCGTCACAGAATTGTAGGTTGGTTTAGACAGAATTATGATTTTGAGGATGTGTACTGTGCATTCCTGACATTTGCATAACTCCCATGCCACGAACCATCACTGAACTTAGACTGAGCAGATTGTGACAAGTTCTTATTGACGGAGGCCATGACCTGCTTGTCATTGGTTAGTCATGGGTGGGTTGTGACTGAGAAGAAACAATATGACTGTTATGTCTTCTGCAGAGTAAAGTGTATAGGCCAAAAAATACAGTATGTAGTAAATAAGTTAGCATGTATGTATATATGTATGTGTCATATCTATTTATCTATGTGTGTCTCTATCTCTCTACATCATGGGTCCTCAAACTGCGGCCCTCCAGATGTTGTGAAACTACAAATCCCGCCATGCCTTGCCACAGTTTTAACACTTCCTTATAGCAAAACTGTGGCAAGGCATGCTGGGATTTGTAGTTTCACAACATCTGGAGGGCCGCAGTTTGAGGACCCATGCTCTACATAGATATATATATATATATACACACATGTCACCTAGCATTTGTGCAATTTATGTCGCAGTATGTGAAATGTATGCAAGAATAACATGACTAATTGTTGCCCCTTTGACATGCCCACAGATGACACCACACCGGCTGATGAGGGGGTGCGTGGGGCCCTCCGCCGACTGGAGCACCATCTGCGGCTCGCTCAAGCAGACCTGCAGGACCTGAAAGACCTGCTTATTTAATTTATAATTTTATATTTTTTTATTTATGTTAATTCTGTGGTTCATTAAATTCTTTATGCAAGTTCACAGTTGTTGGTTTTATTTGCACTTTAAATAGTATATGTGTAGATTGTTTATAATCTTTTACACAGGGTGTAATACAAAGCATTGCACTTACATTGCTGTAAGGGTTAATGTGTGCAATGCATGTGTTAGGCATGCTTGTAAGGATATATTGGCATCTAATTGATTCCAATTCCAAATAAGCAGTTTTTTATGAGGATAGGTAATTGAATAAGTGGGTCATGTGATGTATTGCAGAAGATACTTCATAGTGGGTTGTTTGGCGTAAATACTCCGCTTACGTGCGGTAGCACCGCTTGGCTCCCGTTCGGATGCGGTATTCCCGAGCATACCTGTAATACTCTGTAATACCGTGCCGAATCGGAGTGTTTCTCCCGCACACGCATGCTTTGTATGTCGTCCGTAAACACGCCCTGTTCTTAAAGAGTGAGTCCGTCCGAATGCGGAGGACACGTGGGCGTTTCGACGGACGATGGCCGCATGCGGCAAAACGCCGTGGCGTGCGGACCGCTCCGTAAGAATGCGGGAATTTCCGCACAGATCAGAATAAGGGCAGTTTGGGAACCACTGATTTAGTTCTGTGTTTAAATGTTCTAGTTATTGCTTTCATTTCCAATTTTGAAGACGAAAAAGGCATATCTAACATGACCCTGAGTTCAGTGATCGATTTTCTACTAGGCATGTGAGGCCCAGCATGCTCACTTGCAAGAGAGTACTCATGCATCTATTCATGTACTGTAAATAAGAAATCTAGTGCACTCACTACAATAAAAATACTTACTACAATAAAAAATGCACTTATAATTTCCATTAATAAGCCTGAAAATGTCAAGGCTTTATTGCATTTCTACACAAATGAATCCATTCTAGAACATAGAAAGACATTCAGATGTCACAGTTTCTTCAAAGGGCCTTGGATCCATATGACAGTTGTCCATGCTAATGCTTCTGGAATATTCAAAGTGCGGCTGTGTCATCAGTTCCTAGATATGGTTACAATAGAAGTTGTAGCTTTTTCAGCAGGTAAGACCTTTCTATTAAAAAAGATACAATTAGTATAGAAACATGTCCAACATCAATCTTCCGAAGATATCAAAATGTAATGCTTATTTATCTGTTTTATATAATGGGGGAAACCCGATTGATTTTGCAGTGTAAATGATTGCCGCTTTAAAAAAAACAAAATCTGGCGATTTCTTACCAAGTCTCTCACTTTCTGAATCTCTCATCCTATTAAATTTCACACAACATGTCTGCCTTAATATTTGTTATTGAATATCTAAAAACAGAAAACAAGTATGGAGGACATGTATTCAATATCACTGCACTAAATATAATTAGAACTACAATGCAGCTTTTTTCTTATATACAGTACAGTAGTTAAAAGATAATACTATTTACATTGTTGGATTTTTATTTTATTTTAAATCATTGCATACTTCTCTCAGGATTGTATAGAAAGAAGAAAAAAAGTTACATGTGGGTGTATGGTTGCCGGGCGACAATGTAGTAATTACATTTTCTAAAAAAAAAAATTATTAGGTAACTATTAACCCCTTCCTGACAGAGCCAGTTTTTGCCTTCCTGACAGAGCCCTTTTTTTCAAATCTGACATGTATCACTTAAGTGGGGATAACTTTTTTTTGCTTTTACTTATCCCAGTGATTTTGAGATTGTTTTTTCGTGACACATTGTACTTCAAATTAGTGGTAAATTTTGGTCGATACAGTCTGTGTTTTTTTGTGAAAAATACCAAAATGTCGTAAAAAAATGGAAAATTTAGCAATTTGCAAAATGTTAAATTTTCTGCTTGTGAGACAAATAATCATACCACTCAAAATAGTTAATAACTAACATAGACCATATGTCTACTTTATGTTTCCATCATTATTTCAACTTCTTTTTAATTTTTTTGGACACTAGGAGGCTTACAATATGAATAGCAAATTCTCAAATTTTCAAGAAAATTTCAAACACTGATTTTTTTAGGGACCAGTTCAGTTCTGATGTGACTTTGAGGGACTTGTATGTGAGACACCCCCATAAATGATGCCATTTCAAAAACTGCACCCCTCACAGTATTCAAAACAGCATTTTGGAAGTTTGTTAACCCTTTAGGTGTTTCACAGGAATTAAAACAAAGTGTAGGTGAAATTTCAAAATTTCATTTTTTTTGCAGATTTGCAATTTTAATACATTTTTCTAAGGAACACAGTAGATTTTACTAGAGAAATGTGACTAAAAATTGATTCCCCCAATTCTTTTGTTTTCATAAATATCCTATATGTGGCCCTAGTGTGCACGTTGACCAAACCACAGGCTTCATAATAGAAGGAGCACCTACTTGATTTTGGAGCCTCCTTTTTATGAGATTATTTTTTAGGCACCATGTAGGTTTCTAGGCACTATAAGATGCTAAAATTTAGGAACCCCCCCACAAGTGACCCCATTTTGCAAACTACACCCCTCAGGGAATTCATCTAGGGGTATAGTGTACATTTCAAACCCCCAGGGGTTTCACCAATTGTGGTACAACTGGGCAGTGAAAATGAAAAATTTAATTTTTTACACAAAAATGCAGTTCTGGCTCAAAATTTTTCATTTTCACAAGGAATGAAGGAGACAAAGCACCCCAAAATCTTTGCCCCAATTTCTTCCGAGTACGGCAATGCCTCACATGTGACCAAAAAATACCATTTGGGTGCATGGCAGGACTCAGAAGGGAAGGAGTGATTTTTGGATTTTGCAGCTCAGATTCTGGTGGAATGTTGGTGGGTGCTATGTCGCATTAGCAAGACCCCCCAAGCACCAATACAGTGGAACCCCCCCACAAGTGACCCCATTTTGCAAACTACACCCCTCAGGGAATTCATCTAGGGGTATAGTGTACATTTCAAACCCCCAGGGGTTTCACCAATTTTGATACAACTGGGCTGTGCAAATGAAAAATTACATTTTTTACACAAAAATGCAGTTCTGGCTCAAAATTTTTCATTTTCACAAGGAATGAAGGAGAAAAAGCACCCCAAAATCTGTGCCCCAATTTCTCCCGAGTACGGCAATGTCTCACATGTGACCAAAAAATACCATTTGGGTGCATGGCAGGACTCAGAAGGGAAGGAGTGATTTTTGGATTTTGCAACTCAGATTCTGGTGGAATGTTGGTGGGTGCTATGTCGCATTAGCAAGACCCCCCAAGCACCAATACAGTGGAACCCCCCCACAAGTGACCCCATTTTGCAAACTACACCCCTCAGGGAATTCATCTAGGGGTATAGTGTACATTTCAAACCCCCAGGGGTTTCACCAATTTTGATACAACTGGGCTGTGCAAATGAAAAATTACATTTTTTTACACAAAAATGCAGTTCTGGCTCAAAATTTTTCATTTTCACAAGGAATGAAGGAGAAAAAGCACCCCAAAATCTGTGCCCCAATTTCTCCCGAGTACGGCAATGTCTCACATGTGACCAAAAAATACCATTTGGGTGCATGGCAGGACTCAGAAGGGAAGGAGTGATTTTTGGATTTTGCAGCTCAGATTCTGGTGGAATGTTGGTGGGTGCTATGTCGCATTAGCAAGACCCCCAAAGCACCAATACAGTGGAACCCCCCCACAAGTGACCCCATTTTGCAAACTACACCCCTCAGGGAATTCATCTAGGGGTATAGTGTACATTTCAAACCCCCAGGGGTTTCACCAATTTTGATACAACTGGGCTGTGCAAATGAAAAATTACATTTTTTACACAAAAATGCAGTTCTGGCTCAAAATTTTTCATTTTCACAAGGAATGAAGGAGAAAAAGCACCCCAAAATCTGTGCACCAATTTCTCCCGAGTACGGCAATGTCTCACATGTGACCAAAAAATACCATTTGGGTGCATGGCAGGACTCAGAAGGGAAGGAGTGATTTTTGGATTTTGCAGCTCAGATTCTGGTGGAATGTTGGTGGGTGCTATGTCGCATTAGCAAGACCCCCCAAGCACCAATACAGTGGAACCCCCCCACAAGTGACCCCATTTTGCAAACTACACCCCTCAGGGAATTCATCTAGGGGTATAGTGTACATTTCAAACCCCCAGGGGTTTCACCAATTTTGATACAACTGGGCTGTGCAAATGAAAAATTACATTTTTTACACAAAAATGCAGTTCTGGCTCAAAATTTTTCATTTTCACAAGGAATGAAGGAGAAAAAGCACCCCAAAATCTGTGCCCCAATTTCTCCCGAGTACGGTAATGTCTCACATGTGACCAAAAAATACCATTTGGGTGCATGGCAGGACTCAGAAGGGAAGGAGTGATTTTTGGATTTTGCAGCTCAGATTCTGGTGGAATGTTGGTGGGTGCTATGTCGCATTAGCAAGACCCCCAAAGCACCAATACAGTGGAAGCCCCCCACAAGTGACCCCATTTTGCAAACTACAACCCTCAGGGAATTCATCTAGGGGTATAGTGTACATTTCAAACCCCCAGGGGTTAACCAATTTTGATACAACTGGGCAGTGAAAATGAAAAATTACATTTTTTTACACAAAAATGCAGTTCTGGCTCAAAATTTTTCATTTTCAGAAGGTATGAAGGAGAAAAAGCACCCCAAAATCTGTGCCCCAATTTCTCCCGAGTACGGCAATGCCTCATGTGTGACCAAAAAGTGCCAGGACTCAGAAGGGAAGGAGTGATATTTGGATTTTGCAGCACAGATTCTGGTGGAATGTTGGTGGGTGCTATGTCGCATTAGCAAGACCCCCAAAGCACCAATACAGTGGAAGCCCCCCACAAGTGACCCCATTTTGCAAACTACACCCCTCAGGGAATTCATCTAGGGGTATAGTGTACATTTCAAACCCCCAGGGGTTTTACCAATTTTGATACAACTGGGCAGTGAAAATGAAAAATTACATTTTTTTACACAAAAATGCAGTTCTGGCTCAAAATTTTTCATTTTCAGAAGGTATGAAGGAGAAAAAGCTCCCCAAAATCTGTGCCCCAATTTCTTCCGAGTACGGCAATGCCTCATGTGTGACCAAAAAGTGCCAGGACTCAGAAGGGAAGGAGTGATATTTGGATTTTGCAGCACAGATTCTGGTGGAATGTTGGTGGGTGCTATGTCGCATTAGCAAGACCCCCAAAACACCAATACAGTGGAACCCCCCCACAAGTAACCCCATTTTGCAAACTACACCCCTCAGGGAATTCATCTAGGGGTATAGTGTACATTTCAAACCCCCAGGGGTTTCACCAATTTTGATACAACTTGGCAGTGAAAATGAAAAATTACATTTTTTTACACAAAAATGCAGTTCTGGCTCAAAATTTTTCATTTTCAGAAGGTATGAAGGAGAAAAAGCACCCCAAAATCTGTGCCCCAATTTCTCCCGAGTATGGCAATGCCTCATATGTGACCAAAAAATACCAGTTGGGTGCATGGCAGGACTCAGAAGGGAAGGAGTGATTTTTGGATTTTGCAGCTCAGATTCTGGTGGAATGAATGGTGGGTGCTATGTGGCATTAGCAAGACCCCCGAAGCACGGTGAAATGATGAACCTAATAATCCATAGATGTGTGGTATATTTTAAAACACTCCTTTATACATAGGCCGGGTTTGTCGGGGCAAGTTTCACAGTGGAAAATAGTTTCCTTTCTTATTCCCTTTTTATAGCAAACTTTGCACCTTTTTTGTGTCCTGCCCTTTCTTGCAGTGGAGGGGATTTCGTTAGGAAAATGCTGCCCTGGTACAATACGGGGGCCAGTACTAGAAGTACTGGGGCCCTCTGCCTGCTGGTTCCCAAATATTAGGCCCTTTATGACTTCCTCTTGAAAGTGCATAAATGTCCCCCTCTGGCTAGTAGAACGGAATAGCACGTAAGCGTTATACAGTGCCATCTGGATGATATACACGGCCAGCTTCTTGTACCAGATTTTTGTTTTCCGCAGGGCACTGTACGGCTTCAGTACCTGATCTGAAAGATCCACTCCGCCCATGTACCTATTGTAATCCAGGATACAATTAGGTTTTGAGGTGTGGGTACTGGTACCTCGTACAGGGACGGAGGTGGTACTGTCTCCATGAATTGTTGTCAGTATAAGGACATCCCTCTTGTCCTTATATTTGACCAACAACATATTTTCGGTGCATATTCCCCTGCTTTCACCCCTTCTCATTACTTGGGCAATGTGCGTTTTTGGGAGGCCTCTTTGGTTCTTACGCACAGTACCGCAAGCTGCTGTACCTCTTGAACCAAGGGCCTTAAACAGGGGGATGCTAGTGTAAAAGTTATCCACATAGAGGTGATAACCTTTATCCAGGAAGGGGTGCACTAAATCCCAGACAATTTTTCCACTAACACCTACGAGGGAGGGGGGGCATTCTGGCGGTTCAATTCTTGAATCCTTCTCTTCATATACCCTAAACCTGTGGGTGTACCCTGAGGTGCTTTCACACAGCTTATACATTTTTATGCCATACCTTGCCCTCTTACTGGGAAGGTACTGGCGGAATTTAACCCTTCCTTTAAAATGTATAAGGGACTCGTCGATACAAATAAATTTTTCAGGGATGTACATCTCTTCAAATTTGGCACTGAAATGATCAATGACCGGCCTGACTTTGAATAGCCGGTCAAAGGTGGGATCATCTCTGGGTGGGCACTGTGCATTATCATTGTAATGCAAAAATTTAAGGATCATCTCAAAACGAGCCCGAGTCATGGCCATACGGTAAAATGGGGTGCTGTACAGAACATCTGTACTCCAATATTGCCTAATTTCTGGCTTTTTTACTATGCCCATATGAAACACCAGACCCCAAAACGTCATCATCTCTACTGCATCTACAGGGGTCCACCTAGCAAATGATGACGTGGGGTTTTGAGCAATGAACTGCTGGGCATATAAATTAGTTTGGTCCACTGTTAGGAGTGGTTACTTTAACCTACCTCCTGAGGTGGACTCTAACCTACCTCTGGATAGGGAGTTGGACTTTAACCAATCTTCCTTTATCCCTTCTTCCTCAATTTGATGGCCCCCTTAGAGCTCCGTGAGTGTTAACCCTGTATATGCTGATCAGAAAAGAAGACCATCATGTATGCAAGGTACAACACTGATTTATTGTTTACACATACAGCATATTTATACAGTATAGCATGCATGGGCTTGACAAGAGATGATTGGATGATACAGGGGTGTAGCAGGGAGGAGTTCCAGTTACTGTCTAGGGGATATATGTTATTATTATACAAGGACATGGGAGAACAGACAGTTTTTGTAGAAAACATGTGAAATACATCTTACAGGAAATAACCTTGAGCAACGCAGCCTTGAGCAGCAGCAGACTGTCACAAAGCAGAATAGAAACATGTAATTTTCCACTCACTATAAGGCATTTGAGACAAGATGGAGAACAGCATACAAAATGGTGCATAAATCCTTTCAATCCCCTCTTAGAATCATAATTTATTTAAATTATTTGATTCTCACGTGTGCTTTTCCTTTTAATACGCTGTTCCCTCACATATGTAGCATAGTCATCGGGTGTAGGGGTTTCGGAGGAAAGATCAATATACATAATAGCAACAGGTGTTGTGGTACCTATATATTTGGAAACTATTCTCCTGCCTAGTGGAAAAATACAGTAAGCAACGATTATGATGAACAGAAGTACAGTAAGTGTAATGATACCTAGTTGAGTTAAGGCATGTTTCCAGTTGCTCATCCAGCCGAACCAAGCAGCCCAGGGGTCAGTGACACCTGAGTTTTCCTTGAGCTCTCGGGATAAGTCTTCTAATTTTTTAATGGCTAGTGTGACTTTGCCATTGGGACCTGTATTGTCAGGAATGAAGGTGCAACATCCTGCAACTGTGTTTATGTATACACATGTACCACCTTTCTCGGCCAAGATCATATCCAGGGCCATGCGATTCTGGAATGTCATCTGTGATGTGGCCTCCAGTTGTTCTGCAATACCTTTCAAGGCATCCTTTGTATCATTAACAAATCTCTGTTGATTATAATACATATAGTTTATCCATGCAACATTCTTATTGATTGTAACCTGGGGCAGCAGAGATTCAAAGCCAGCAGCTACTTCATCTCGGGCCTTGAACTCGTCTGGGACACCCCGGGGTACACCAATAGTATCAATGTATACGTGTGGGTCAAAGCTTTCCAGTGGGGTACTTCTCTTTTGTCTAGGGTGTGGGTCAGGTAGGGGTGAAGGTGTTTCAATGGCTGTTGGCAAAATATGGATAGGCATAATGATTTTTGAGAGAGCACATTCGCCTCTCCATACACTGTCAAGCTTTGCTCTAATTTTCATGTCCCCACAAATGAAATAAATGTCACCAAGGGATTTCTTCATGATGGGTAAGGTTACATACCTGCGGATGGCACAGTAACCATCCGGGAATGTTTTCAGATCTACCCCCTTAGTGACATTAGAACAGTAACAAGTATAGTTGCCTGGATATATGGTGATTGTGTTACCTGGATTGGTGTTTTTTTCTAAGATGGGGTAGTTCTTCTTCCATAACTCACATTCATTATCTTTAGTTTTATTGCCAGTGTATAAGGTAAAAAAACATTCATCCTCTGATTCTGGTATGTTAAGGGGGACGGTACCAAGGTGGGGTCTGGACTTAGCACATACATAACAGTCAGTTCGGTTAGTCTGTCGTGCATTGTATTTCATCCATTCTAACCAAAAATTCACATCAGCTAAACCTGTCTCTATGGACATGGTGTCCTCATATGTGGGATTACTGATAGCAACCATATCTTTAAAGGTACTTATGTGTGGTTTGAATGGGGATAATGGCTGGGGCCTGGCGGGGGATGGTGGCTTACGGAGGGAAAGGTATTCCTGATTGTTAAACATATCTTTGAGATAGAATTGTTGTCTATCACTGGCATATCCACCTCCCCACCATACCCCTAGAACATACATTCCAGCATCACTGGGGCTGGGATTTTCAATATTTATAGTGCAATAATAGTCATATCTACCGTTATCCTTAGTGATAGTCATCCTAGAAAGTAATGGCTTACCATACTTGTCCTTTCGATCAATAGCCAAGGTGGGTTTGTATGCCCAGTCGATACCTGAATTCCACCCCACTGCTCCCCAATAATTGCAGTTATTTCCCCAATAATAATCATCTGTGACACAAATATATACATTTTTAGTCTGGCTGAGAGCTGATTTGGATGGCATGGACCACATGTTACTAGGTATGACCGTATCATAGTTTATTTGGTAAGTGGCCACGCGAGTGGTAGATGAATTGTACCAAAGGGTAAGCACATCATCCTGACTGGTAATATCCACTTCTGCGGTACAGAAATTATAAAGAACAAGAGCGAGTAAAGTCAGCAGAGCTAAGATAGGGGGAATCATTTCCTTCAAGGGTCCTCTCGGCCTCAGTAGGAATTCCGTTTTCCTCGATGTCTGGATCCCCTACCGGCAATTCTTCTCCTCGTAGGAGGTCAGAGTTATTAACTCCCGTTAGTACCTCACTGGTCCGGTCTGTGTCAATCTCAGGATCGGTGTCGACCTCTGTGTCGAAAGTAGTTGGAGTAGGGATTTTCTTCACTCTGGATGCGTGGATCCACGTTGGGTTGTCATCGGTGAGCACAGCAGTTCTTGTCACAGCGACCACCTCTGTCTCAGGACCGTAGGAGAAATCACCTGGATTCTTGTTGCGTGGAAGGACTTTAACCACAACTTTGTCTCCGACTTGGAATGGATGTGTAGGTTTCTGTGGATGACAAGGATTTTTAAGTACAACTTCATGTTCAATTTCGTCTAGTCTGTGTATTAAAGTCCTTACATATTCTTCTCTGATTACTTCTAAATCTCCTGCTTGTGTGACTAGTGGTTTCCTTGCCCAGGGGGTGGGGAAGGGGCGTCCCATTAGTATTTCAAAAGGGGAGTAACCTAGAGTCTTTTGTGGCGTCATTCTTATTTCAGCTAACACAATAGGAAGGACTTGCTTCCATTTTGTGAAGGTGCCCCCAGTAGCCTTTCTCAATTTATCCTTCAAGGTGCGGTTCATGCGTTCGACAATAGCTGAACTCTGTGGGTGGTACGGAATGTGGAATTTCCAATCTATTTGGAGGGCTTTAACTAGTTCAGCAGTGACTTTGGCAGTAAAAGCAGAACCTTTATCACTATTGATTTGTAGCGGGCATCCCCAGCGCGGAATGATCTCCTGCGTGAGAATGCGGGCTACAGTTTTTGCATCTTCGGACTTTGTTGGATATGCCTCCGCCCAGCGTGAGAACATATCAACTATGACCAAAGCGTATTCCTGTTTCCCTGTACCTGGTATATGGGTAAAATCAATCTGCAGGTGAGTAAACGGAGTGGTGGGGTATTCAAGATGTTGGTGTTTTGCTTTATTGGGATTGTTAGGGTTGTTTCTAAGACACACAATACATCTACTAACATATTGGGTGACAAGTTCTTTTGCATTTGTGATGTAAAAATCATTGGTGAGGAGCAGTGTTGTCGTGACTTTGCTGTGGTGACCTACTCCGTGATAGTGTGCTATGAACAGTGAGGCACTTGTTTGGGGGATACAGGGTTTCCCCTCTTTGCAGATTAATCCAGTCCGTGGATTCTTCTGCAGAATTGGGTATGTCCAATCTGATAAATCAGAGTTAGAGGCAGTTGCCTGTAATTCTGTAAGTAAGTATGTGTCTTCTAGTGACGGTGGTGACATTATGGTAAGTGTGAGGTTGTATGTGGATGTGGCAGCAGCTTGTTTTGCAGCAGTGTCAGCGAGGGCATTGCCCCGTGAGATATCATCTTTTCCACCAGTATGTGCTTTGCAATGGAGAATGGCAATGTGTGAGGGCAATGTGATTGCGTGCAATAAGTCAGCAATAAGTTGGGCATGTGAGATGCCTTTTCCATCAGCGCCTGTGAAACCTCGGCGCTGCCAAATCATGCCGTGGTCGTGAACAACGCCATAAGCAAATTTGGAGTCTGTGTAAATGTTGACAGGTTTTCCTGTGTACAAGTGACAAGCTCTGGTGAGAGCGATTAGCTCAGCAGCCTGTGCTGATTGCAGAGGAACTGCTTTTGCTTCAAGGACAGTTTGAGGAAGTTTAACTACTGCGTAGCCTGTCTGGTATGTTTTGTCATTTGGTCGACTGCAGGAGCCGTCGACAAAAATTATGTCGGCGTCGGGTATGGGTACAGCCGACATGTCACTTCTGGGTGAAGTTTCTGAGTCGATTGTCAGAGAACAGTCATGTGGGGGAGGTGCTTCGTCATCAGGTCCTTTTAAGCCTAAAAGGGCATTAAGTATGGGCACAGGTCCTTCTGTATTTGTAGCATTCTTGATAACAAGTGATGGGTTACCTAGTAAGAGTACCTCATAACCACTAAGTCTTTGGGCCGACATGTGTTGCGTATGTAAGCCTTTTAAGATGGACAGGACGTTGTGGGTAGTGTGAAGGATGGTGTTGTGTCCTAAAGTGAGTGTGGCAGCCATTTCAACAACCATTGCACAGGCAGCCAGCGCTTGAAGACAAGCAGGCATTCCTTGTACAGTGACCGGCATTACCTTTGAAAAGAATGCGACAGGGCGCATTTTGCCTCCATGACCTTGGGTGAGCACGCCCGCCACAGTTTTACAAGTGTCCCTTGCAAACAAATGAAATGGCAAAACATAGTTGGGGAGACCAAGCGCGGGACTTTTAACTAACATTGCTTTGAGCTTTTCATATGCAGAAAACATTTCATTTGACCATTGTATGACTTTGGGTTTGTCTTTGAGTGTGCACTGTCTCAAGATATTATCGTAATAGGAACAATCAGAAATCCACTGTCTGCAGTAGTTTACCATACCCAAGAAAGACAGCATATCCTTCTGGGTAGCTGGGGTGACCAGGCCCAGTACAGACTGTATGCGTTGTGGACTGATTTTCCTTTCTCCCTCAGAGAGCACAAAACCCAAGTAATTGACATGCTTTTGACACCATTGCATTTTTGTTCTGGACACTTTATGTCCACATTCACATAACCAGTTCAATAGTGATATACCATCTTCCCGGCTGGCTCCCTCCGTTGGACTACAGAGTAGCAGATCATCTGCATACTGTAGCAGGACTGAACCACAGGGGGGGTGCCAGGGTGCCAATGTGGCTTGGAGGACTATGCTATAGACCACTGGGGAGTCAATATAGCCTTGTGGTAAACGACACCAAGTCATTTGTTTACCTTCAAAAGAGAAAGCAAAAAGTAATTGGGTCTCTGCATCTATTGGAATGCTGAAAAATGCATTTTTCAGATCGGCTACTGTGAAAAATGCTGCGTCTGCAGGGATGGCTGAAATGAGTGTGTTAATGTCTGGCACTATTGGTGCAATTGGGACTATGAGGTCATTTACCTTCCTCAAGTCCTGTACAAATCTAATACTTCCATCAGCCTTAGCGACCGGGTTGATGGGTGTGCAGTATGGTGAGATCACATATCTCAGTATGCCTTCTTTTAAAAACTCCTGTATCATTGGTCTAAGACCGTCAATTTTCTCTGATGATAAAGGGTATTGTTTGCTGTACACGTGACTAGAGTCTGGCTTGAGTTTGGCTTTGTATGGTGTACAGGGTATGAGGCCTGTGTCATAGGGACCCTTGGCCCAAATTTCTGCATTGATTTTGTCAATTGAGGTATCAAGTGAATCTTGGGACATTAGGAAGTGTGGTGAAGTGACGTGAAGTCCACTTCCTTTGGGTGAGGGTGTAATGGAGATGTGGAATTTGTTGAAAAGATCCCTTCCCAACAAGTTAACAGGGCATTCTGAAATAACCCTGAACTGATGTTCTCCTAAGTAATGTCCGTTCATGGACTGTATGATCAGTTCGTCAGTCAGATAAGTGTCAGTGGGTATCCCATTGATTCCCATTGAAGGAGTAGTCTTTTGCAATTCACCATCATAGTGTAATGAACACAGGACACTGGTTGTGGCACCGCTATCTACCAAAAAGGGTAGCTTCTTTCCATTAACATATAAAGTGATAAGGGGTGCGTCTTCCCAGTGTGTGGTGAATTGTACAAAAGATAGGACACCCTCCTTCGGGCCCCGTCACAAGGTGGGGTCGGACCAATCAACTCTAAAACGTACATGTTCTTGGACGGGTGTGGGGCCACGTGCTACTCTGGGTGGCCCTTGTGTGAAAGATGGTTGCTGAGACCTGTGTGTGCCTGGTGGAGGTCGATATGGTTGTTGTGGTCTTTGGGGTGGGAATGGGCATTCCCTAGCCCAGTGTGTGTCTTGGCCACAATTGTAACATGTTGTGTCTTTTGCTATTGTGCCAGTGTTATTATCTCTGTTGTAAAGAGGGGCCCGATGGTGTTGGTGTGGTGGGCCTTGTGGTGGTCTGAAGGGTTTCCTTTGACCATATTGGGGTGCCCTACTCTGTCTATTTGATGGGCCCCTGTTGTCTTGTTGATAACTGTGTGTTGTGACAATTGTCTTTTTCATGTCAAAACATCCAGCTGCCTCCTTTTCATACAAATGGGTCTCAAATTCTTGGAGGGTGTCTGAAGTCCAGGAAGAGACACTTTGTTTAACTGGCGTGGAAATGGAGGGGTGCAGGTTATTGATAAAGGTGGAAATGAGTAAGGAGAATATTTCAAGAAATAGTCCCGCTTCCTCAGTCCAGCATCTTTTAAATCTCTTCCAAAATTCAGTGACTGATTCAGTGGGTTTTTGTTTACACGCCACTGCGACAGGCAATGAGGACCTCATTTTGAAGATCTTGGTCATCCCTGCTTCTATTTCTGTCCACATTGTGGCTATTGCGTCTGAATTATTTAAGGGGTATTCTGCTGTTCCTACCGTGGTTGTAATGTTTTTGAAACTTTTGATCTTACCCCAATCCCACGCATGGTGATGGTCGATTACATTATCGACAATCAGTTTTATGTCATCATGGGTGTAATTTCTGCCTACACATGCTTTCTTCAGATAGGCAATGGTTCCTGCCGCGGTTACAGAGGGTTTTGGGCAGTGTTTAATGATCCTATTTAGGTCTTCTATGTCAATTGGTTTAACAAGTAATTGGTCACCAATTGTCATGAAGGGACAGTATTGAGTTGTTGTGCCATCATAGGTGGCACCAGATTTTGTTGTCTTCGGGCCAAGTTCTGTAGTAACTAATGATTTGTCTGCTGATACTCTGGTGCTTTTTGCTAAAGGTCCTTTCTCTTCTCCCTCTAACAAAGGCATATCCTCAGTATTAGTTTCCTTTTTATCATCTAATTTAAGATCTGGTTTGGGTGGAGGTGCGGTAGGATGTAGAACATGGTGACCCACGGCCATCAGTTCTGTATCCGTGAGGGAAGGGTATACTGGACTGTAAGGTGGAGGTGAAAGGACTTTAAGTTCCTTATTGATACGAGTCTCCTCTATTTTATGGAGTTTTGCAGTGACGTCTCTAATTTTCTTTTGTTTCTTTGTCAAATTGGTGTCATGCCAGAAAGGTGCAATAATAAGCCATTGTTCACCTCCTGCACGCATGTATTTCATATCCCAGGTGGGATCTCCTGTATACCAGGGGAAGGCTTCTTTGTCCCCAAGACAAAGACCTTTTATCATTTGCATAAAGAAAGGATAATTAGAGCCGTCTCTAGGGAAGGGGTTGGGACTACATTTTTCCGACCAACCTGCCAGGTTATCTACCCAGGGGTCAATTAGGAAATAGTCTGTAGAAGAATTACGGGCTACATATTCCTTACAAGTTTCATTGGGTAAGGGTGGTGGATAGGAAATTATTTTATTTTTACTAATTTTTGAACCCATGTTTAGTTTATGTCCTTTTATGTTTGTGTGAGAACTTTCTCCACCTTTTAATTTGTTCCTGATGTTCAGGGTTTTGACTAAAGTCAAGGAAATAGAGTAGTTGACTACCTTCAGGTAACTTGTGGATCTGGTCTAAAGTTTTAGGACAGATAATAGGATATGTGAAAAGGTTAATTGGTATATCTGTTAAGAAAAATGGGTATGTCTGATCAATGTATTTTTCAATAAGTCCTGTATCCAAATGACAACCCAATATAATAACGGATTCTAAAACGGTGCCATTAGATGATGTCTTTGTTGTGAGTTTAAATCTTGTGGGTTCTCTAATGACAGATGTCAATTTGGGCCAATAATCGTCTCTGTCGGGGTTATGGTACCAGAGGACGATACTACATTTACAATTTAAACAAGTACCTATGTATGGATGTCTGGGGTGTGACATAGACGTAGATGAAGTATGAGAATGGATGAAATATGAGAGCGTGAAAAATTCTTAGTATCCAGACCAGGGGCGCCGTTTCAGTAAGGCAGGAGTGTACCTACAGCAGCAGACTGAAAGGGTTGGTCTTTATCTGAATACTGTGTGAATTATGTATTCACTTTATACATCTCATAAAAATTAATGTTTATGATTGGTTAGTTATAACCACAGACTGTCTACGTGACAGTGGATAGAGTCAAGTGGTTTTATCCTGAAAACTGCATATGAAGCCTCACGTTGCGTTACCCCAAAGAGAGGGGAGCATATAGTCCGCAAGTCTATTGGCATACAGTAATCAATGAGACAAGAGAGAGAAAGAGTTAGTGTGCGTCAACTTACCAACCGCACAAGATGTACAAGTTAAATACATATATCGCATGTGTGTTCACTTACCAACCACACAAGGATATTACACGTAATACAACTTATACTGTAAAAAAAGGATAGTAAGAAATGGCCATATAGAAAAAAGGGCGATCAAATTGAGGTGACTAATGAGCGGACCCCTTAGGTCACTCTTTATATATTACCAGATCACTGATCTGCGTGTGCACACTATAAAACAACCAGCTGAAACTTTACTACTTTTGAAGTAAAGGTCTATACGGATTCAGGATTCGATATGTCCGTGATCCGAGAACAGGCAACAGACCACGTATGGGTGTCAACAGTTCAACGGGAACGAAGATCGAAATCCCGGGCCGGGCCCCCAGCTGTTAGGAGTGGTTACTTTAACCTACCTCCTGAGGTGGACTCTAACCTACCTCTGGATAGGGAGTTGGACTTTAACCAATCTTCCTTTATCCCTTCTTCCTCAATTTGATGGCCCCCTTAGAGCTCCGTGAGTGTTAACCCTGTATATGCTGATCAGAAAAGAAGACCATCATGTATGCAAGGTACAACACTGATTTATTGTTTACACATACAGCATATTTATACAGTATAGCATGCATGGGCTTGACAAGAGATGATTGGATGATACAGGGGTGTAGCAGGGAGGAGTTCCAGTTACTGTCTAGGGGATATATGTTATTATTATACAAGGACATGGGAGAACAGACAGTTTTTGTAGAAAACATGTGAAATACATCTTACAGGAAATAACCTTGAGCAACGCAGCCTTGAGCAGCAGCAGACTGTCACAAAGCAGAATAGAAACATGTAATTTTCCACTCACTATAAGGCATTTGAGACAAGATGGAGAACAGCATACAAAATGGTGCATAAATCCTTTCATCCACCATTAAATTTATAAAATCATCAGAGAAAAATAATTTGAAAAAGTAAATTTCTCTGAGACCTGTGGAATCAAATTGGATTCCTGGCATGGCCAAAAACTCAGGAACCTGGGGCTCAAAATTGTCTGGTGGTGGGGTCCATACGAGATCAATTATTGGGGGGGGGGGGTCTCAGCTGCTCTACGGGGGCGTCTTTGAGGGGGTCCCTCATCACCAGAGGAGGAAGAGGAGCTTAAGACGAAGCCTTCAAATTCCCCGCTTGCATCACTGGCTGTGTCAGAGTCAGAGGCAAGCATGGCATATGCCTCCTCCGCTGAATACATTCTTCTGGATGACTGGGATGACATTTGGGATGACATTTGGGATGACATTTGGGATGCCATTTTTATTTTTGTGTTTCTGGTAGTGAAATGTTTCAACACGTGTATAGTGTAGGGGGGGGGGGGGGTACAAACTTTATTTCAACCCAGGGGGGTATGTAGTGTGTAGTGTGTATGTAGTGCAGAAAAAAAAAATACTTTATACAGGAATTTGATCCCAATAAAAAAAAAAAAAAAAATTGAAGGGGTTAAAAAAAAAAAAAATTGAAGGGGTTAAAAAAAAAAAAAAGGTCCTGCGCCAAAAATTGAGCACAGATGTTGGTCAGTAACGTCCGTCACTGAACAGCGCTCAAAGGCAACAGGAATTTGATAAAAAAAAAAAAAAAAATAGATCAACCCTGTGCCGAAAAAGCTGATCAGTGATGTACGTCACTAATCAGCGCACAGTGGCCACAGGACACCCACAAAATCACAGTGTGTGTAAAAAAAAAATTAAAAAAAGACCCCACAGCACCCTCAAAAAAAAAAAAAAAGGTGATCACTGATGCGACACTGATTACCAGTGAGGGGCAGCAGGTGCACAACCTTTGGTGCAACTGACAGTGCAACTGGCAGCAACTGACAGGTATATATAAAAAAAAAAACCTCTGCACCCCCAAAAAGTTGCTGATCACCTCAGATATAGTGATCAGCACAAAAGGCGGGGGCAGCAGACACAAAATATAGCACTCTCTATCACTCTCTGTCACTATCTCTCTCTATCTCTCTCTATCTCTCTATCTCTCACTATCTATCACTCTATGACACTGCAGCAGCAGCACTGACAGTAATATATATAAAAAATAACCCCTGCACCCCCAAAAAGTTGCTGGGGGTGCACAAAAGGGGGACAGCAGACACAAAATATAGCACTCTCTGTCACTATCTCTCTCTATCTCTCTCTCTATCTCTCACTATCTATCACTCTATGACACTGCAGCAGCAGCACTGACAGGTATTTATATAAAAATAAAACCCTGCACCCCCAAAAAGTTGCTGATCAGTTAATTTATACTGATCAGCACAAAAGGGGGGGCAGCAGTCAGTTATATAAAAAATATATAGCACAATCTGTCACTATCTCTCTATCTCTCTCTATCTCTCTATCTATAACTTTATCACACTGCAGCAGCACAAAATATAGCACTCTCTGTCACTAGCCCTCTCTATCTCTCTCTATCTCTCTCTCTCTATCTCTCTATCTATACTCGATGACACTGCAGCAGCACAACACAGCACAACACAGCACAGGAAGTCACAGCAAGAAGCAAGAAGTAGCAAGATCCAGGCAGTGATCAGGTAAGTATTTTGTAAGGTTCAGGTCAGTATACTGCGGCAGCTAGGCACGGTGACCGCACTGCACGCAATTCCAGACCGGAATGGCGTCTGCAGTGCAGTCACCGTTAGTTTAAACCCCCCTCCATGGCTGTGATTGGTTCGTCGGTCCGACGAACCAATCACGGCCTTTGGGGGCGGGCGGGGTGAGGTGGGGTGACACCAGTGTCACCCTTACACCCCGCGGTGATTGGTGCTGTACTTTACAGCACCAATCACCTCCGATCCCTGTGTCACCGGCGAACGTTATTCGCCGGTGACACAGAAAACGCTGTAATTGGCTGTTCACACTGAACAGCCAATCACAGCGATCGCCGACGGGGGGGCGGCATCGCAGCCCCCCCTGGGCATGCAGGGACATGTCTGCTGTCAGGGACAGCAGACATCGTCCCTCTGTCACTGCGTCTCTAGACGCAGTGACAGTTTGAAGCCATGACGTATATATACGTCATGTGTCGGGAAGGACATCCCGGCCATGACGTATATATACGTCAAATGTCGGGAAGGGGTTAATGTAAATGTGCATACATTGTCCCTGGTTGTCTGGAATATAGCTATCACGAAAATATAGATGATGGTAAAAATAAATAGCCTGTAGGTTGAGTAATTGATGGTTGGTCAGCCGTTCTGTTATGATGGGTATTCAGTAATAAATGGAGTATAAATGATTAATTGTCAGCAATTTAAATCATAGGTCAAAGGTAATATTTTGAAGTTTCCACAATAATGATAATGCAATTCAATAAGATGCCTGTTAGCGATATTTCCTTTGAACATACAGTACCATAAAATATGTTACCTGGGTATTCCCTGGAGGTCTTCCACCCAAGTGCTAGCCCGGCCCAACATTTCTTAGCTTCCAAGTGCAGGATGTGTTTGGGCGTAGTTAGTGTGGTAGGACCATATATTTTAACTCTCTATTGACAAGAAGAAGGGCTTCCCTATGAAGAACCAAAAAAATGCATACAATATAGTGTATATATACAGAATATATATACATATACTATATGATGGCAGGTGATAGTTAGCGCTCCACTGTTAGGCTAGTATATGAAAATGAGACATACAGTACTTTCATATGGTTTTCAACTATACAGAGGATGTCCTCCCTTAAATTCTCCCAAAAACAATTATATGCAAATATACATGGCAAATGAAAGAAACAAGAAATATTTTAGCATGTAAAAAAAAGTCAATTTAAAGTTTTCACAATCACTGCATACCCTATTCCGAGAATGGGTTACATTTAATTTATACATTTTTGGTCCACCTTCTGTGATATATTATGGTGGTAATGTTCACTTGTATGCTTACATAAACATGTATAGGACATGCATAATAAAGGAATCTTTACGGTGCTTCCTCAAGAGTAAACCCAAAACAAGTTATGATTCTGTTGTCACAAGATTCACAGAACCAAAGTAAACACTCAATTCTTGCTTACATAAACAAGGTATGTGTAATGCTTATCAAGGTTTCTTTGGTTCTCTTCAGTAGATAGCATATTACCATGTTGGTTTCTATTCCACTTTTTTCCCAAAGAATATTTCACAGCTTCAACTCCTATAGAATGCTCAATGATAGGATATAATAATCTTACATCCGCTGTGACCAAAATATCCTCCTGCTCCTCCCATGTCATTTCTTCCAAGTTCTTAATTACATCAATAGTGTCATTCAGATAGGATTTCATTTTCACTACTTGAAGTTGTAAGTAATGGTCATCAAATTTAAAAGATTTGCTTTAATGGAATCTGTGCCAGTAACAATTGGTTGACCCGGGGGCTTATTTTTGTCTTTATGGATCTTTCTTGATTTTCTCAGTTGGGCATCCTCGTAAAAGTTGGTATGTTTCTGTGGTGGTGATTACGATAATGGTTCTGTATTTTGTAGTTTGTTTTTGTTTGTTCCTTTTTCCCCTTTTTTCCCATTTATACTAAACTATCTATTTTGAAATAGCCCTCTCCCTTTTCCTTTTCCATTTTCCTTTTTCCCAAGATGTCAAATTGGTTGTGAAGTACTAAGGGTTTAATATGGCTATTCTCACCTTCATGCCACTCATACTTGGTCTTATTGTTCATTACTTCTCCAACTTCTATTCTTTGGGGTAGTGTATCACAGAAGGTGGACCAAAATGTATAAATTAATAATACCCAATTCTGGGAATAGGGTATGCAGTGACTGTGAAACTCTGAAAATAACTTTTTTACATTCTAAAATATCTAGTCTCTTTCATTTCCCCTGTTTAATCACATATGAATGTTGTTGGCAGAATTTAAGGGAGGACATCCTCTCGACAGTTGAAAATCATATAAAAGATTGTCTTGTTGTTTTCACATACCAACCAGTAGAGCGCTAATTATCACCTGTCTTCATATTGTATATTCTTGATACTGGGTATGTAAACTCTGTAAGGTAGACCAGTTACTCTTTTATTTGGTCAGAGTTAAAAATGTGTCCATCTGGTAGAATAGGTCTGAAAATCACCATGGAAAACCTTCAGAACGCCTCAAAAATTTATTGTAGGTGTTATCATAGAGTTAAAATGATTTCTACTTACTTTGCAGTTTTACTAAGTAGACCCCAATGAGCCCTTGAGGAGTCTGTACACATACAAGACAGGACATAACAGGCCTTGAATATAAGACAATGAGTCATTCAAGTTGTCTGTAAAACAAAGTGGGCACCATTTAGAACCAGTTTAAATGGTTCTAAATTGATTTAGCTATATACATAAAAACACAGTGATCAGTTTAAAGTGAGGCTTCCCTTTTGTTTAATTAGTTTTAATTAGCGCTAAGGCAATGCAATATCTGTGTTTAGACCCATATTTCCATTATGTTTGACCATTGATCCCCCCAACCCCCCCATCAATACATTTTTATTGAAAAATTAGTTTTATATAAGTTACAGAAAAGAGAAAGGGTACATTGGGGGGGGGGGGGGGGGGGTTAATGAAGGGGGGGGGGGAGTGGGGTTGGGGTACATCCAGAATCCTGAAAACTGTATGGTAGAATAATGAATATTAATTAACAATAGAATACATAGTACTTAGACTTAGTAGATCACATGGGGCCAGTACTGTGAGGCCCAATACTGCAACAAGAGAGGAGAATACAGCTAATGGATTATGCAACATATCAAACATAAAGTTATATGAATGTTGACCGTTGATTTTGAGCATCATTCGAAGAAATTTCCCCCTAAGATGACTGAAAATAATAAGGACATATTTAAGAACTTTCACACATAAGTTGAGCATTAATTATTGTTCAGTTATAATTCTTTTGATTTGATGCAGTTTTTTTAAAACATCATTTATATTTACCAATAACTTGTATTTCTATATTTTAATATAATACGGAGTCACACAATTATATTTACTAAAGTGCAGGCTTATACAAGTGGCGATGTTGCCAATAGCAACCAATCAGATTCTAGCTATGAACTTCTAAAAGGTGCAAGATCGGTAGTTTCCATTGCCAGAGCTGTCATTGGGAAATGGGTGGGGGTACTGCCAGGACTGCAGTTGTGGATGCTCTGACAAAGAGGGAGTGGTTCAGTCAAATCCTACCACCCCCCCCCCCCACAGAGGATGGTCCTCCACTTAAGCGGTCAGTTGTCAATTAGCCCCTTTGAACAAATTTTGAGTTCCTGTCCTCAAGCATGCATCGTATGGGCTGAGCACCCCAACCAGGAAGCAGTTGTTAGCATTACACTTCCAGCTCATTGCCAAGATAGACTACTATTGTGCCCATCTCCTAGCAAGAGTAACTTTTGTAAATTTGTATGAAAATGGACATTGTACGATATCCAGTATTTTTTTTGACCAACTACTTCCCTGAGGTTATCCAATTAGCTTTGTTGCCAGCACTTATTTGAGATTTGCACTTTTTACTCGATTGTGGCTACAAAAACACACAAGTCCACTACTTTTTTTGTGGATCATATGTGTTTACACCTGAAAATTTTACATTTTTGGAGTAGAAACATGGGGGTCAATTGGGCCGCTCCCTTACTCCCCAGAAAAGTGGGACCCCCTTCTTTTTGTGTCTGAATTTATTTGTATAAATTGTATAACCCCCTCCCCTTTTTGTACCATAATACTGGAAACAATGCTCTGTCGTTTTTTACTCATCTCAAATTGTAGTCAATGATGGCTCCAGAGGTGGGGCAGTCTAAAATTCAATAGGGGAACCACAGCAATTACTGCCAATATTTGGCAGCATTTGAGGTGGCAGTTGTTGTATCTGCCCTATTTAAATTGTGAATTGTGCTGCAGCCCCACCTCTAGAGCCACCAATGGTTGTATTTACAAGTGAACCTATTGTCATGTATCATTTTATGCTTTCCTTGTATGACAATGCTTTGAATTATTGTTAATGAAAAAAAAGCTGAAGCAATTGCTGTTTATTTTTGTGAATTAATTCCATGACGTTGTGGTTGTTTGTGAATCCAGACAAGAGCAGATTCCCAGTTGGCTGGATGCACGAGAATGGAAGCTATCAGGTTTAATATAAGATTTAGTCATGCAGATGAGGTTACAAACAAGAGTCTATAATAGAGTAAAGTATAAAATGAATAATATCAGCTGAAGCTGGGGGTGCCAGCGATACAGGAAGGCATGCTTGCCTTGAACTGGGGATACCAGTGATGCAGGTAGGCAGGCTTTCTTGGAGCTGGGGACGGTGGCGTAGCTACTTTTTGGGCGCCCCCCCGCCGTTAGGGGGGGGGCGCCCATACCCACCCCCCGCCGCCGCCCCGTCGAGCACCCCCCCCGCGCCGCCCCGTCGCCCCGCCGCCTATGCTAACCCCCTCCCCCGCAGTCTTACCTATCGCGCTGGTCCCGGCGGCTCCATCCGTTCATCTGGTGAGGACCACCACAAAATGGCCGCCCCCATACAGCAGATAGTTTCAGAGAACTGTTTGCTATATGGGGGCGGCCATTTTGTTGTGGTCCTCATCAGAAGAACGGAGCCGCCGGGACCAGCAAGATACGTAAGTCTGCGGGGGATTGGGGGGTAGGTAACTATAGCACCGCAGCCCCCGGCGCCCCCACATGCACAGCGCCCCCCCGCGGTGGCGGGGGCTGCGGTGCTATAGTTACGCCCCTGGCTGGGGACACCAGTGATGCAGGGAGGCAGGCTTGCTTGGAGCTGGGGACACCAGTGATGCAGGTAGGCAGGATTGCTTGGAGCTGGGGACACCAGCAATGCAGAAAGGCAGGCTTGCTTGGAGCTGGGGACACTAGCGATGCCGAAAGGCAGGCTTGCTTGGAGCTGGGGACACCAGTGATGCAGAAAGGCAGGCTTGCTTGGAGCTGGGAACACCAGTGATGCAGGAAGGCAGGCTTGCTTGGAGCTGGGAACACCAGTGATGCAGGAAGGCAGACTTGCTTGGAGCTGTGGATACCAGCGATGCAATAAGGTAGGCTTGTTTGCAGCTGGGGAGACCAGCGATGCAGAAATACAGAGTTACTTGAAGCTGGGGACGCCAGCAGTACAGGATTGTAGGCTTGCTTGAAGCTGGGGACACCAGCAGTACAGGGAGCAGAGTTGCTTGAAGCTGAGGACATCAACAGTACAGGAAGCAGGATTGCTTGAAGCTGGGGATTCCAGCAATATTCATTGTTTCCTTAAAGCTGTGAGCACCAGCAGGACAGGACAGTCGGATTTCCTAGAGCCAGGTGGAGCTGGAGATGGAAACTGCACTGTCTCTTTATGGAGCTGAGAATAGCAGGAGCTGTCCTTAATGAACACCTTGAGGTTAGGGAGTGTTGAAGCTGGAAACTGCACTGTGTCTTGGAAGCAAAGTTAAGCAGGTGCTCACTACAGGCTGATCGACAACAAAGCAATGACAGCTCTCTGTTCCCAGAGCTGGGCTTTATATCTCCTGATGGGCTGAAGCAAATCTCTGCTGGGAAGTGAGTCCTGACTGGGCTTTGCAGAGTCAGATGACCAGGAAGTATCATGGCGCTGCCCATGGCGGAAAATGGCACCAAGGCCTGCGTGGCGGGCCTGCAGGGATGCACACCAGGCCACCAGATCGTTGGGACTGAATGCCGCAAAGGCAAAAGCGGGACGCCAGACGGGGCAGCAGTTGATGTCCAGCGCTTAGAGCGCTACAGGTAACACAGAGTACGGCTGGGGAGGGCTGACAGCCTCTGTTTTGTGACACATGAATATAACATCTGTAAACACGTTAGAGGTACTGAGTGCTTTATACAGTAAGTACTCATCACTCTTTCAGTGATAGAGAGATAGGGGACAAAAACCTGAAAATACTAAATTGGAAAGCATCAGAAATGCTGTATTACATGGTGGAGCTAATATAGGATTGGATTTACAATACATCATATTCCAAACTGTGGGGGTTATTCATACCTGATCGCTGGGCTTCTAATTTGCATAGCTCTGTGATCAAGTATACGCGCTGAGACAAAGGGGGTTATTTTGGTTCACTCTTTCTGACAAAATCCTTCTTAGATGGACAAAACCATGTGCACTGAAGGGTTCAGATGTTACTTGAGCAGAGAGAATTAGATTTGGGTGGGGTTTTACTTCAAAGTGAGATCTATATTGCAGTGTAAAAATTAAACAGTGCATATTTTCCCTGCACAGAAACAAAATAACTTACCCAAATCTAATTCTCTCTTCACATTTTACATCTGCCCCCCTGCAGTGCACATGGTTTTGTCCATCTAAGAAGGATTTTGTCAGAAAGAGTGAACGAACATACTGTAACCCCCAAAGTGAAATTCCGCCCTGTGCATACCTGCGATTTGCTTAGTATGGCTTAAAAAGATTTACTGTATCAGCAATTTGCTGCAAATCCATTCGCATGGCGCATACAATTGAATAATTTATCCAGAGTGTGCAGTCTGTGCGCAACCCAGGACTTACTCAGTGGCTGCGATAGAAGCAGTCAAATCAGGGCCAGAGCTGACATTACATGACTTCCCCTCAAATGTCTGGGCACACCTGCAATTTCTCTGAAAGTTCCAGAAAACAGCTGGCTACCACCCCCAAAAAACACTGGCTTACTGTCAATCAACTTGCATACGGCCAGTGATCAAAAAGGTATAAAGATTTTATGGCAGCATGCCGGGATGGGGAGGGGGGTAGTCAGAAAGAGTCAGTGAGGCTGTGAGGAATGGGGCCAGGAGTTGAAGCTTTGGACCTCCCTGGGCTGGAGTCCACCATTTCTGGCCCAATGCAGGAGCCATACCTCCTCTCCCAAGGGCTTCCTCTGCTCCCTCACAGGACACGCTGGGTGTTTTTAGCCTGGGGGGGTCCTGCTGTCCTGGATGCATTAGAAGAGGTGGGGGGGGGAGTACTATGCCACTGGGGGCCAGGACCACGGCCTTCACCGGGGGGCCATCCGCTCCCCTCCTCAGTCTTACCCCTCCTCTCTCTGTGGTCCTATGAGCTGATGGGGGAGGGGGCACAGCTTCCTGCCATTGCCGCTTGGGGCCACAGCCTCCTCCTGCGCTGGGGGGCGCAGTTGTATCCTGCCGGGGGCTTCATCTGTCCTCCCATCCTCACCACCTGCTGCTCTCCCTGGAGCTCCTTCTTGTCCCTTCTCTACTTCTCCTTATTCTCTGTGGTATCCTCACCAGCAGAATATTTGATAAGCCATGCAGGAAGTGTTTATTACTTCTAGACATGTGTGTGTAACTTGAGTTGTTTAGCTGCTGCCTATTTATATTTGTTGAGTTGGGGATGGATCTGAAAAAGAAACAAACAGTTCAATCCTGTAATACAAAAATGGAAATCATTTAATATTCCGTTTACATGTTAGAACAAGTTTAGTAACACACTGTATCATACCTCCCAAAACTCCCATCTTTCGTGGGACCATCCCATTTTTTTGGGACGGCCTTGGGGGTGGGGTTCCCTCAGCCTGAAGGAATGATTTTAGATTCCACATTGCTGGAAGTAATACCTTGCTTTTTGAAGACTGATTAGTGAAGTGGGTATGGGTCACAAGGTCGACAGTAATAAGGTCAATAGGTCGACCACTATTGGTCAACAGACCATAGGTTCAACACATGAAAAAGGATTGAAACAACTTAGGTATATCTAGATCAAAGGGTCGAAACAAGAAACAGGTCGTTATGGGTTTTTCATGTTTTTTGTGTCTATTTCAATATAGGACGACATGGACACTGTATAAGTGTACACGCTTCGCTCACCATGCTTTATGCACAGTGTCTCGCTATTTTCGGTACACTATTGTAATCTCACTCTATGTGCACTTGGATAGTATGGTTGGGTCATACAAAAATGGCATTTCTTTTAAAAAATGTGTTCCATAATGATACAAGTTATTGTAACTGGGTTAAGGTGCCTACAATAGTAACTAACTGGAGACAATGTATCGCTGCTGGTGTGATTTACATATAATGAACAATAGTAAACAAATGTTGACCATACTAGAATCACTGCGCTGTCTTAAAGGTACATTCTCCAGATAAAATTTTGTGAAAAACTTAGAATAGGTGAAATCTAGTGGAACTCCCAGCTTAATTATATTTAGACAAGAAAAGACAATTATGATGCTTTGCGCTGCTGATTGAATAGGTTGCTGAGTGCATCTGCTGAACAAAAGTAGAACCGGACACACTGTTTGAATTTTAACAACTTTATAGCATTAAAATTTTTTGACACATATAAAATACATACAGTATACCTGGGGTAGCCAACCCTAGTCCTCGAGAGCTACCAACAGTGCATGTTTTGCAGGTATCCTCACAGAATCACAAGTGAGCTAATTAGCTCCATCTGTGGATCTTTTAAAATGTGTCAGTGATTAATGAGTGCAGCTGTGCAGCAGCTAGGTTGTCTGGAAAACGTGAACTGTTGGTAGCTCTAGAGGGCTAGGGTTGGCTACCACTGCAGTATACACACACATTTTTTTTTTTAAATACAAATGATCTAAAATAGCTTAATCAATACAGAATGATATTTGATATATGGGGTCTCCAGATTTTGGTGCAATCGTAAAAGAAGCAGCATATATTTATCAGCAGTAATAGTTCAATATACATTAGGGAGGTCCACACATTCAAGGTTAATACGGCGATATAGTGAAAAAGCCAATCCTTTAGCATGTAAGCAGGACATGCAAATAGTGTTCGTTGGCAGAGTCTAGTATCACAATAGGCAATATTGGTTTAAATTTTATCCCTTGCAGAGTGAAAGTAGGGAGCGTACAGATTGATGTATTGCTCACCTATATACAGTATAAGCGGTGTCCAATCCCTGTATGTAGAAGTCCCACAGCCCGACGGCTATTTTTTTTATGCTGTTTGTAGAGGCCGGTAATGTTCAAAGCTGAAGGCTATAGCCGCATTAGCCGGACAGTGTGCGCTGGCTGTACTGCTGTTTAATGTAAGCAGACGCTCCAATATAGTGTGGGTCTCAGCGAGCAGCGTGATCCAGCAAAGTTGGATGTAACAACCAGGACACCCAACAGTAAATGATGCTGACGTCAACACGTTTCGTAACCACTTGTTCACTGGAAACTTTTTCAAGACGGATACATCCCCTCAGTCAGAGAGCTACAATAATAAATCAATTATATAAAAATAAGCAGTGTGTCCGGTATTTCTATACAATAAAAACCTAGTACTCTGAACGATCCTATTAATTAAATCATTTTAAATTTTATTGTGCTTTGTTTAATAAAACGTGTATTCAATATGTCATGAACTGCAATTTTGGCCCTGTTGGTTTCCTCACTCCTTGCCATTCATATATGAGTACAAATATATTAGTGAATGGCAAGGAGTGAGGAAACCAACGGGGCCAAAATTGCAGTTCATGACATATTGTATAGAGTATTTTCATACACATGTTTTATTAAACAGAGTCACAGTACCATCTAGTGGTGCTCATATATATAAAACACATAATATAATTATGAAGAATAGAGACACAAAATGCAATGATAACACTGTGAATAGGTTTATTATAAATAAAAGCAGTAAGATATTGATGGATATTAATATTATTATGCATTTTTCACAATGGAATGTTTGTATGCCTTACAGAGATACTGCTGGAGCGCCAGCATGACGTCCTCTGAAGGGGGCGCTGCGTCACTTCCGGCTTGACAACCCGGAAGGAGGTCCCGGACGCCGTGGGGGGGGTCCAGGAACCTGGGTAAGCTATTTAATACACATGCACAATGCACATGTCTGTATAACTGTTTTTGTCCTGATGACGGGCCCCGGCCCGAAACGCCGTTGACATACAGTGAAAACTGTACTTTGAAAGTGCCTGGAGTGACATCTATTTTTTCTAAAGTGTATATATATATATATATATATATATATATATATATTGGGAAGTGGAGGAAAAACAGCGCTTCATAGTGCATTAAACGGAGTTTTTTAATTAGGACAATAAAACATCCACGGTACAATTCAGAGTAGCCCCGTACCAAGATTATGCACTCTGTGGGCTGGATACCACACGGTTTGTAAAAAGCACAACACAGGCATAGACTGCTCACATAACCATCGATGGACTCGAATGGACCTCTAACGATGCGCCGCCACGCTGGATTGCAGGACGGGGACCAAGAAGCCACAGCCGGAGAACACGTCTGGAAGGCAGGTAACAGGTAACAGGAGCGACGTAAGCCACGCCCTGACGCGTTTCGTCACAAAGACTTCGTCAGAGGGCGTGGCTATTACGTCAGCTCCCTCGATCTTTATAGTGCCGGCTCTCAATCAGAGTCGCCGCACTCAGAGGGACACTCCCCCTGTGGGCGGCTGTTAGCGGCGCCCATGTCTAAAGATATATTCAAAGTAAAAGGCGGCTAATAGCAACACTTCATATCTTGATCACAGGTTATAAACATTAACCTCAATGATCTTAAAAATCGCATCCATCGATGGTCAGCGATCACAATTCCTTCCTAGTTTACACTAGCGGGCTCACAGTACTATGTACATCGCGGATTCTCTGTAATACATTTTAAAACACAGGAATGCAGTCATTTAGCTGCACATATATACACATAAATAATTATAAAAATACATATCAAAATACATATGAAAATACATATAAAAATAAAAAACAATTGCAAATAATAATGGCCAACTTCACCTCTGACAGGAGGAATATATTAACCATCATAAACACTGGGCTTTTCCTTAAAGCCAGATCAAAGACCATTTACAATACAAATTCAGATACAAATTCAATTAATATATGGGGTTATCTCGTAACCCTCATTAAGACCTACGGGTGTGAGTGAGCCCATACGCAAGATCCATGATGTTTCCCTCTTTAACAGGTCTTTATCACGATCTCCACCTCTTTTACCTTTTAATACCAGTTCTATCCCTTTGACGGTAAGCGATCTGGGATCACAATTATGATGTTCCTTATAATGTCTTGAGAGGCTATGATTAAGGACACCATGTTTTATATTTCTAAGGTGTTCTAATATCCTTGTTTTTAAACAGTGCTTAGTCTTGCCTATGTAATTCAACCCGCACCCGCAGGTTACCATATAAACAACATAAGTGGAATTGCAATTGATAAAATGTGCTATCTTAAAAGATGTGCCCTCAATAGTGTGCCCCTTCTTCATATGTGGGCAAATTTTGCAGCTATTACAGGGGAAGCTGCCACGTATAGATAAAAAAGTGTCACTTAACGATTTTTCATTTAATACTTCTAACTGGCTTCTGGAGACCAATGATTTAATGGTTCTAGCCTTTCTATATACTATGCGTGGAGCATCAGGTAAGTGGTTGGTCAGGACAGGATCAAGTTTGAGCACATTCCAATGTTTTCTCAGGATTTTATTAATCTCATTCTCATATGTGTTATACTGAGTTATAAACATAACATTAGAGGACTCTTTGGAGCTATCAGTTTTTATTATTTTATCTTCTTTTTTGGTAGAGAGTAGTTGTTTTCTCTCAATACCACGAGCTCTTTTAAGTGCTCCATATACAAGACCTTTAGGATAACCCCTATCAGTAAATCTTTCGATATACACCTTAGCCTGATTCTCAAAGGTATCGATGTTAGAACAATTTCTTTTCAGGCGTAAGAACTGAGAGAATGGAATGTTCTTTTTCCAGGGGGCATAATGACAGCTGGTATAGTCTAAATAGCTATTAGCGTCGACCTTTTTAAAAAAGGTCGATGTTTGTATTTTATTTTTCTCCGGAAATTCCTCAGTACTCAATACAATATCGAGAAATTCAATTCTCGATTTCTGAAAATTGGATGTAAATTTCAAGTTGTACGTATTCACATTTAGTACTTCAACAAACTGATTGAACGACTCCTGGTCACCACTCCATATGATTATGATATCATCTATATATCTTTTGATTAAGACGATATTTTGCATTAAATCATCCTTCAATACATTGGTTTCCCAGTCAGCCATGTAAATATTAGCAAGGCTTGGGGCGCATATCGTCCCCATCGCCGTCCCGCATGTCTGCAGGTGCCACTCCCCCAAAAAATCAAAATAATTATATTTAAGAACAAATTGAAGGCATTCACAAATAAAATCAATTTTCGGTGGTGACATTAGAACATCGCCCTGTAGGGTAAGCTTTACCGCCTGTATCCCTTTATCGTGGGGGATACAGGTGTATAAAGCCTGTACGTCAATGGTGGCAAAACAATAATCAACCCTCCACTCGATAGTATCCAATATCTGTATCCCACGATAAAGGGATACAGGCGGTAAAGCTTACCCTACAGGGCGATGTTCTAATGTCACCACCGAAAATTGATTTTATTTGTGAATGCCTTCAATTTGTTCTTAAATATAATTATTTTGATTTTTTGGGGGAGTGGCACCTGCAGACATGCGGGACGGCGATGGGGACGATATGCGCCCCAAGCCTTGCTAATATTTACATGGCTGACTGGGAAACCAATGTATTGAAGGATGATTTAATGCAAAATATCGTCTTAATCAAAAGATATATAGATGATATCATAATCATATGGAGTGGTGACCAGGAGTCGTTCAATCAGTTTGTTGAAGTACTAAATGTGAATACGTACAACTTGAAATTTACATCCAATTTTCAGAAATCGAGAATTGAATTTCTCGATATTGTATTGAGTACTGAGGAATTTCCGGAGAAAAATAAAATACAAACATCGACCTTTTTTAAAAAGGTCGACGCTAATAGCTATTTAGACTATACCAGCTGTCATTATGCCCCCTGGAAAAAGAACATTCCATTCTCTCAGTTCTTACGCCTGAAAAGAAATTGTTCTAACATCGATACCTTTGAGAATCAGGCTAAGGTGTATATCGAAAGATTTACTGATAGGGGTTATCCTAAAGGTCTTGTATATGGAGCACTTAAAAGAGCTCGTGGTATTGAGAGAAAACAACTACTCTCTACCAAAAAAGAAGATAAAATAATAAAAACTGATAGCTCCAAAGAGTCCTCTAATGTTATGTTTATAACTCAGTATAACACATATGAGAATGAGATTAATAAAATCCTGAGAAAACATTGGAATGTGCTCAAACTTGATCCTGTCCTGACCAACCACTTACCTGATGCTCCACGCATAGTATATAGAAAGGCTAGAACCATTAAATCATTGGTCTCCAGAAGCCAGTTAGAAGTATTAAATGAAAAATCGTTAAGTGACACTTTTTTATCTATACGTGGCAGCTTCCCCTGTAATAGCTGCAAAATTTGCCCACATATGAAGAAGGGGCACACTATTGAGGGCACATCTTTTAAGATAGCACATTTTATCAATTGCAATTCCACTTATGTTGTTTATATGGTAACCTGCGGGTGCGGGTTGAATTACATAGGCAAGACTAAGCGCTGTTTAAAAACAAGGATATTAGAACACCTTAGAAATATAAAACATGGTGTCCTTAATCATAGCCTCTCAAGACATTATAAGGAACATCATAATTGTGATCCCAGATCGCTTACCGTCAAAGGGATAGAACTGGTATTAAAAGGTAAAAGAGGTGGAGATCGTGATAAAGACCTGTTAAAGAGGGAAACATCATGGATCTTGCGTATGGGCTCACTCACACCCGTAGGTCTTAATGAGGGTTACGAGATAACCCCATATATTAATTGAATTTGTATCTGAATTTGTATTGTAAATGGTCTTTGATCTGGCTTTAAGGAAAAGCCCAGTGTTTATGATGGTTAATATATTCCTCCTGTCAGAGGTGAAGTTGGCCATTATTATTTGCAATTGTTTTTTATTTTTATATGTATTTTCATATGTATTTTGATATGTATTTTTATAATTATTTATGTGTATATATGTGCAGCTAAATGACTGCATTCCTGTGTTTTAAAATGTATTACAGAGAATCCGCGATGTACATAGTACTGTGAGCCCGCTAGTGTAAACTAGGAAGGAATTGTGATCGCTGACCATCGATGGATGCGATTTTTAAGATCATTGAGGTTAATGTTTATAACCTGTGATCAAGATATGAAGTGTTGCTATTAGCCGCCTTTTACTTTGAATATATCTTTAGACATGGGCGCCGCTAACAGCCGCCCACAGGGGGAGTGTCCCTCTGAGTGCGGCGACTCTGATTGAGAGCCGGCACTATAAAGATCGAGGGAGCTGACGTAATAGCCACGCCCTCTGACGAAGTCTTTGTGACGAAACGCGTCAGGGCGTGGCTTACGTCGCTCCTGTTACCTGTTACCTGCCTTCCAGACGTGTTCTCCGGCTGTGGCTTCTTGGTCCCCGTCCTGCAATCCAGTGTGGCGGCGCATCGTTAGAGGTCCATTCGAGTCCATCGATGGTTATGTGAGCAGTCTATGCCTGTGTTGTGCTTTTTACAAACCGTGTGGTATCCAGCCCACAGAGTGCATAATCTTGGTACGGGGCTACTCTGAATTGTACCGTGGATGTTTTATTGTCCTAATTAAAAAACTCCGTTTAATGCACTATGAAGCGCTGTTTTTCCTCCACTTCCCAATAGATCTTTATCTCTGTGGGTTCCAGAGATCCTCTCCTCCTGAGATTGAAAAACCAGCTGCGGGTTCTAGAACGGACTCTGGTGCTTTCCCTAACCTTCATGAAAAATATTCTGAAAGGTTTCTAATACTGGACTGTGTCTAATTTGGTGAATCAGTATAGCGCTCACTGTTGTTCTTTCTGCATATATATATATATATATATATAGTCTGGTGATTCGGTCCGGCACTCCCTCTCATAAGCAGTTACCCGGGTGCCTTCTGGAGGCGATTTGTAGAAGTTTTAGAAATAACAGGCAGCGGCACTCAGTCGGGAATTTTCAAGTTTATTTCAAATCAATCACAGCATAAGCCACCACTAGCGTTCCATCTTGCGCCTCAAACACCGGATGTCCTCCCTTAGATGATGGACTTCCGCCCCTCACCTTCCGGCCAGAGCTCCGGAGCCGGAGAGGCGGACGCAGGACGCCGTGACACTGCACTTTCCACTTTATTTAAGGTAAGCACTATACTGTTTTTGTTTGTATCACTACACCTTGACAAAGGGGCGCCTAATCCCCGAAACGTTGGCTTATGCTGTGATTGATTTGAAATACACTTGAAAATTCCCGACTGAGTGCCGCTGCCTGTTATTTCTAAAACTTATATATATATATATATATATATATATATATATATAAAGAAAAGGTTTCAGAGGGCGCTATATAATGATATATTTATTTTGACAATACTCAATGTCAAATTTAGAAAACATAAAAATACTTTAAAACATGACATAAAAGACACATTTATGTGTATTGCAAGAGTAATCAGTTTTGGTTATATGTAGACACTTACATTTTTTCACATGAACACTCCTTTGACAGATTGTTAGTCACTGTTAGTACTGTTCTTTGACTGTTTGTTAGTAGGAGTTTAGTCGGTTAGGATGTAGAGCCCAACGTGTTTCGTCAGTATGACTTCCTCAGTTGCGAAAGCAAACCGATACTTAAATATTGAATAGGATGTATACCAAACCAGTATTCCAGAATCTCACAAATCAGGAGTAAACAGCCATGAAATAGAGTACTTCTATGAAGATAGTTAGCTCAAAATGAGCTCAAAATAGATGGCCTTTAGTCCAGCCAACAACCATATATAACTGATGTGTCTCAGTTGGATCCCAAAGCTGAAGTGAGCTCACTACTCCTGATGGGAAATACATCTGGACAAAGTTGTTCATAGTGTGAGTTCAGTACCTGTTTTTATAAAAGTTTTTTATCACAGGGTGACCACGCGAGTGCAAATTAAATAAGTATAGCCACAAGGTGGCGCGAGCTTAATAAATGTACCCTTTAATATTTTCTTGCACATGCACAAGCACTTTATTGTAAGGAATCACCTTTTTGCACATATATAAATCGTTTTTTTTGTAAACTCCTAACAATCTCCTGAAAATTTCATACACAATTGAATGCCCTTACGCAATCGGCGGAGTCTGAAAATAAAGGGAAGAAGGAGTACCTTGGAGTGAAAGACACTACTACGTGTGATATTACCTGATATTTTTTGGTACGCACATACAGATGTATCGGGCCTCATTGTTGCTGGCGATCCGCCAGCAACACGGCGCCTCTATCTGACTGAGACGCGCGTGCGTCCCCCACACACGCGCGTCTCAGTATCCGGGCGGCGGCGAGGCGGACGCAATACTGTCCGCCTACCCGCTTGAGGGGGCTGGGGGGGACCTCTGGCCACTGTGGGGGGGGGGGGGGTGCGGTCGCCCGGTGTGGGCACCGGGCGACCGAGGGCAGCACCGTCGGAAGGGGACGCGCGCGCACCTTGTGCGCGCGCGTCCCCTTCCGGCATACAGATGGTGGCGGGGCAGGGGATGGCGATGGCGACGCCATCGCCATCCCCTGCAAAGATGAATCCCGCTACATCTGTAGAAAGCACTTTAAGGATTGTCACAATACTGCTATAATTGTTTATGCCAACACTGAAGGCGCAGAAGTTTTACCACAAAATATGGGGGACATAACATATGCTTTGGAAACCAATAACAAAACTAACCGGTGTTCCATACCAGAGGATGTTTAATTGAATGAATGCATACTAACTATCCTAACACAAGGAACTCTAACCAACTGAGTATTTACTCATTTTAATGTTTGTGTGTCTTGTCTGTGTTGTTGGCCAATTGTGTGATTATTTTAAATAAATATACTGTTATCTTGCACAGCGCTGCTCCATTTTTCTTTTTTCTTGCTGTTTGTCTATTGATATAAAGGGGTTTTGGTAATACCCCATTCTAGGAAGCAGCTGCAGTGCAGAATAAAAACAATCATCGCTCATATTTCCTTGTTTTAATATTTACACAGAGTACCTGCGCTTCCCTGCATGTGTTCCCGGATGAGGAGAGCTGCTTTCATGTGTCAGGGGAGACCGGGTGCACATCACTGCATGTAATCTTCCCAGCTGCGGGATTCAAGAGATGGCGCCTTACATGTTTACTACTGTACGCCAGGAGCATACTTTTGCTGAATGTTTTGGTGCAGAGTGTGTGTGTGAGAGGTGGCGCTATTGCATCTGGAGTTTCTCTCCACTGGGCAGGGAAGGGGAGCAATGGTCTTTGGGGATAGCCAAGGTTGGGTGCAGGGGGAGCTGCGGGACATGAACACAGCTCGGCCCCCATAGCAGCTGCACACCCTGCATCTTTGGTAGTTATGTCACTGGTCTTGAATTTTTTTTCACATTACTGTTGCAGAAAATGCAAAACACTTCTCAAAGTGTACTACAGACTCTGGACAGTAAATAGTTCTAAACATGTACTAAGTTGCATACAGAGCACAATGGAGCTTGGTGGGAAAATAAAAGCCACAACCAATCTAACAAAGTAGTTTTATTGCTTTCAATTGTTTTATTTGAAAAAAATAATTTGAGTGAATAAGATGCTAGGCCCAGCCAAGTGACAAGAGACCTGGGGCCAAATGTAATAGGGTGAGAGTTTCAGAAAGTGAGATTTTGGGAGAGTTTTCCCACTGCAAAACCAGGTTGATTTTGCCATGTAATTGATTGCTGCTTTAAAAAACATGGGAAAACTCTCCCAAAATCTCACTTTCTGAAACTTTCACCCTATTACATTTGGCCCCTGGTGTATGAGGACATATATACAGTATGTATAAAGCCCACTTAGGACATCTAGTGGTTTCCTGCTGTAAGAGCATATACATTTATGTGTGCAGTCTACAGCTGAGGTTTTTTTATTTTTCAGTTTGTCACAACATGTAAAACATGGCTTAGCTGTTTTTCTAAATGTAGCAAGTAGATGGATTCTGAATTTTTTTTGCAGTAGAATACATTTTTCTAAAGTAATTGATTGGAGAAGCACAATTTTAGAAAAATTACAAAGCGTGACTTTTGCATAGTCCAAGGTATGCCTAACTTTGCCATACATGGCACAATAAAACCAAGATGTATGTGGACACATCTGTATTAACACTTTCAGGATATGATGGGATACATACATGTTTGTTTTACAATTATTCCTTCATGTTATCCTTTGAATTACACAATTATTTACCCCTATACACAAAAGACCCTTTTATCAATATTGTTCCCTAACTCCACTCTTAAGAAAAATGTATTTTTTTTTAATTTCCTAACAGCAATATATTCAATTTATTAGCACAATATATAAGGTGACCAACAATCAGGGGCACTTTATTGATCACCTCAGTCCTGATGAAAGGGGTCAATAAAGTGCCCCTGAAACATGACTAAAGAGACCGTCTCTTTTTGGTCATTTTTCTATTTGCCAGGAGTGCCAGATGGGTGCTTGCTGCATGCACACACTGGGTGAAATGTAATAGGGTGAGATATTCAGAAAGTGAGAGATTTGGTAAGAAATCTCCATTGTTTTTAAAGCGGCAATCATTTACACCTCAAAATCAAATTGGTTTTGCAGTGTAAATGATTGCCGCTTTAAAAACAATGGAGATTTCTTACCAAATCTCTCACTTTCTGAATCTCTCATCCTATTAAATGTCACCCATTGTGTGTTGAGCTGGTCGTGGCACCCGATGGATGAATATTGCTGGAGTGCCGGATACTGAAGGAGATTGTATGTATGTATGTATGTATGTATGTACATATGTATGTATGTTTGTAGCAGGTGTGAGATACCGCACTCAATATACTCCTGGTTCAACTCGGCGGTGCTACCACTTTTAGAGGCAATTAAGTCCCAAATATAACAGTTTTGTAGAAGCAGGCACTCACCATAGGCAATTTTTCAGGGTTGAAGCAAAAAACTTTTATTCAGTCATAGCTGGAGTCGACGTTTCGATCCTCAACAGGGACCTTTGTCAAGACAGCAAGTATCCAAAGGACTGGAGGCACAAGGCAGTGTAGACACTGCCTTGTGCCTCCAGTCCTTTGGATACTTGCTGTCTTGACAAAGGTCCCTGTTGAGGATCGAAACGTCGACTCCAGCTATGACTGAATAAAAGTTTTTTGCTTCAACCCTGAAAAATTGCCTATGGTGAGTGCCTGCTTCTACAAAACTGTTATGTATGTTTGTATGTATGCACAGAATACTTCAGGTTGTCTGTATTCTAGGCTCCTCCATGTTGCAGACCATCAGCTGACATGATTGCTCCAATAGGTTATCTGCAAACTCTGACCTGTACACCTGTGTCAGAATCAAGGTATTCTCATGTCCTTCCTGGTTCTAATTGATGCTGCAGCTTGCAGCCAATCACAGACAGGCAAGGGTGATATAAGGCAGGGTTCTGGCCCTGCCTCCCTGCCTTGAACAATTGCTCATTCTGTTCCCTGAGTGTTTGCTCCTGTGTAAGAGTTCCTTGGCTCCAGGCTACCCAGTGCTTTCAGCGTTATCCCCTACAGTGTCCTGCTGCCGCCGCTGCTGACATCCTGTTATTTGCTCCACATCAGAGACTATCTCCATAATTGGGAGAAAACGGGTACACTGCGCTAAGTATCAACAATTCTACAGAAATGACATGTAGTACCAATGGGTTGAGAAATATGAAATATTTAATAAAAAACATGTAAAAATCAAGTAAAAAGTCAAAACTCCCTTTCTTCCCCAATATTGGGTGAAAAGGGGGGGTATTTAAAAGAACAGGAATGGAGGTGTAGTCCAGTTCATACAGTACTGTATTCAGTAGAAGCCATGTGTCGATGGGTCCGTTCCTATCATAGGTGTGCGCACATTGAGTGTTAGAGGTGCACAGGCACCCCCTAATGCGGTGCCCCACCCTTATGAACACCTCTGCTGCTAACAATACCAGCAATACCCTTAACCAAAGACTTGCTTTTTAGAACTGTATTCCATTTAAAGAAGCACCCATCAATCAATTATATGTATATTTGCATTGTTACTGTAATTGTACTAGACCATTGTCATATCACTAAATACCTGCATTATCCATATATGTTTATGACTGTATTTGCATGTACTGTTAGACAGAGTAATTAGAAGATTAAATAGGCAGGAGATTTTGGTGTGGCTGAGAGACTTTATGTTGTAGTGAGTGCCACTAGATGATGGAAGACACACCTGATTGGCGGTGTTAGACACGCCCAATAGGTGGAGCTATGCACACTCCTTTGATGGTGCACCCCCTAATAAAATGTGCTGCGCACGCCTATGGTTCCTATATTATCTCCAAACTGTAAAGCTGTGAATTTGTATCCAATGTGTCCAGTGTGGTTGTGGGACAGGATTTTTATGGAGTGGCAATATCCTGGTGTAGCACCCGTATCCTGGTTCAGGCAAATGGACGCCCTGGTTAGGGGGGTATCAACTGGTTGCCGGTGGTCACAAATTGGACTGCAATCAAAAAGGGGACTAGTCCGGATCCAATGAATAGCATGAGATGCTGTTTGGGAACTGGATATAAGTATTCCTCTGGTCCACCAACGCGTTTCGCCAGGTCTCTGGCTTAATCAAGGTGACACCTGCCATAGGATGACTGCTGTTGTACTTCATCGCAAATGACTGTTGGACGGTCAATTGCATAATGAAAGATATAGTAAACATCTACCAATTAACTTGGTAATAGCTCATAAAAATGAACCTCTCAAATGGCTCAACGCGTTTTCCAGAGGTAAAATCCCCCAGCTTCTTCAGGAGCACAACTTTTGCTCCTGAAGAAGCTGGGGCATTTTAAATCGTCCGTGTGGTAGCTTGTATGGGGGCTGAAAGCTGACATCCGGCGACGTCAGCTTTCCGCCCCCATGTCATGGTAATGAGGGCGTCATGCCCTCATTACCATGCATACGCCCCGCGTTTGCATGGGAACGCCCATGAAACGCGGGGCGTACACATAGGGAAATGAGGGCATGAAGCCTCTCACGCCCCTATACGCCCCCTTTGCGGCGGACGAAATACGTCTGCGGCGAAGGGGGCTGCACATGCGCAGATTGACCTCTGCGCATGTGCAGAGTCCAAACATCGGCGGTACGGCCGCACGCGGGCCGTACCGACCGAATCAGAATAAGGGCCATAGTTTGGATGCGCAAGGCTATTCTAACATAAAATCCTGTTACTTTTTTATCGCTGGCACATGATCATGTTGATTGACAGGAAGCTGACATATGGGGGAGGTGATGGGCTGTTTTTTGAGAGTGTCAGGAATAAAACAGGCCTGCCCACGCATTTGTAGGGAAGTCATGTGATGTCAGCTCCAGCCCCGATCAGCCTCTTTCTATAGCACCGTATTAGTGAGCCCTGGAATATGCAAGGACTGCAAACACTGAATAAAATCATTTGATGTGGGTATGGATTTGATGTTAATGGATTTGATGGATTTTACACTGGCTGGGCAGCGATAACTTCATTGCAGAGCTCTGCAAATTAGCAGGCCAGCAATCAGGCCTGAATAACCCCTCAGTCTTGTGAAAGTGGCAGTGAGGCATAGACCCTGGAGCTGATGATCCTCCTACACTTATGGGACAAGCCACTCAAACAATTTTGAGAAGGTGGGCATATATGACCATGACCAGTGTTAGGCTGCAGCCCCGGGCCGTAGCACTGACCATAGAGTGCAGGGTGAGATCGTTAAACACATTTATATATATATATATACATACATCAGTGGCAAACACAGGATTTCTAGAGAGGGGGTTTCCAAATTCAGTCCACAATGCAGTCCATTGGAGCAATGCCGTAGTCTGGGGGAGCAGTAGAAGAACCAAGTAATAAACCCCGAACATTAGTGTACACATTGGTATTTTTATACACTGGATACTGTATGGAATACAGTATTAATATTTAACACTATAGATTAACACTATAGTATTGGCTGTATCAAACATTTAAATATGATAAGTGGTCAAGAAAAGGTTAAAGATATCATTATAATAAATACACAAACATAATGGAACTAGTACTGAACTTTCTAAGATCACATTCTGCCACCTCATTGTAAGGCTCCTGTCTCTTCTTCCTGGTAGCTGCTTTCTGGTCTACTGCACTGATGGAGGACTAAAATCCACACACATTTGTTAGAAGCTGCTACCACTCGGCATGTGCAGCTCTCTTCTGCCCCTTACACTGCATAATAATACTATTGTCATAATTTTAGCCACTTGCCAAGAGAAAGAGGGTTTCCGGGCAACAGGAAACCCCCTGCATTTGCCTATGATATATGGAGTTATGGGTCATAGGGTCAACAGAACTTAGGTTGACAGTCTTTCACAGAGGTGAAACTCCCATTGGTGCAGCAGGTGCATTGCACAAGAGCCCCTGAATACTAAGGAGCCCAATGCTGCCACCCACTGCTGTGTAGCAAATTGTGATCTTGGGTTGAAGTGGAAGAGGGGGGACCCAAATTTTATTTTTGCACTTGGGCCATCCACTCACAAGTTCAACAGTCACTAGGTCTACACATAAAATAGGTCGACTTGCATTTGTCACACCAAGGGTCTGAGTCGCAGAGACTCAGACCTCTGGTGGCGACTTGGACCGATACTGAAACCGGGGAGGCTGCAGAAGATCCCTGCGCATTCACTTGCGCTACAGTGCACCCAGAGGCAGAGATGAGTTAATGATAAAAATACAACCAGGTTTATTGAAGACAAGAAGGTTGTATATGGCAGGCAGTAAAGTATGCAATATGATTGATATAACACAGGACAGAAGATATATGGTGCAGTGCAGAGCACTGATTGAGATAACAGAATTAATATGGAGGGAGCGATACTTTACTGTAGGTTGCGTGGGAAGGAGCTGTGGATCAATGCGCAGAGAAATCGTAAACACAGGAACGATGATGGAACATCGAATTCTCAGGAGCGATGCTGGGACATCGGATACTCAGGAGCGATGCTGGGACATCGGATACTCAGGAGCGATGCTGGGACATCGGATACTCTGGAGCGATGATGGGACATCGGATACTCAGGAGCGATGATGGGACATCGGATACTCAGGAGCGATGATGGGACATCGGATACTCAGGAGCTAGGCTGAGACCTGCTGAGGTGAATCTCAGACTGGACACTGGATCACAGGAGCGGGAATACCTGGAGTCACAGGAACTGGAATACCTGGAGTTAAGTCACATTGCAGCAGAAAGAGAGAGACAACTGAAGCACTAGCAAAGGTCTGTGGGCTCCCAGCATACTTATACTCACTGGAAGGCCAGGATTGGCCAGGTAGGTATGACAAGAAGTTCAGACTGTACATAATTGGTCCGGACTGACATGTGACTGGGAAGAACATGGCAGCCCCCATGTCAGGCTAAGGTGGGAAAGACTGTATCCACCATGCTTGTGGCCAGAAGCAATGTCGGCGGACTGGGAAGATAGCTGAGCTCTGGACACTGTCACTCTGTGTGAGAGAAGTGGTGCACCGCGCAGCCGCGGACTCAGTAGCGCTGAGAGAACCGGGAGATGACTGCAGGATGACTTGCGTTTCAAGTCCCGATGCAGCTGGCGTCCTGTGTGCTGTGCGGCTCACACAGCACACAGGACGCCAGCTGCATTGGGACTTGAAACGCAAGCACAGCCTGCGCAGACACTTAGCCGGTAAGAGAGCTTGCCTCAGTACTCGGATCAAGACAGCATTAGGTCAGCATGGTCACTAGGTCAACACAAGCATTAGGAAAGATCAACATGAAAAAGGTAGACATGATTCTTTTCATGTTTTGTGGTGTCTGTCGACTTTAGTCAACATGGACACCGGATAAGTGTACCGCTTCTCCTCACATGGCTCACTTTGTTCGCCCGCTTTATCACCCGGTCTTGCTGGAGGGCCCGGCGGGGCATGAGTGTCTCACTGACAGCGTGAGAGCTCATGCTGAGTCTGCTTGGTCAGCACAGCACATGCTGTAGGTACAGCTGCTGCTGTTGCTGAGGGGGGCAACAATAACACCCTCCCCTTGACTTTACAGTGTTTCTTCACCCCCCTAAACCTTTTGGGCTGTGGCCTAATCACGGGAGGTGGCCAAGCTTTCTGTGATTCGTCCATGCCCCCAAATTTTACCGGGGCCCGGCATACCTCTTGGCTGCCCTGTACCTAGTGACTGTTGATCTATAGCAATTAAGCAGTAACATTGTCCTTTTCCAGACAGATTTGTAATCTAATGGGCCCCATACAGCAGCAATCACAATTAATGGATTTCCATATCCAGGGATTTTTTGGCCAGATAAATGGATTTTACAATCTATTTGACTTGCCCACACATTACAGATTTATTTCAGTGATCGGCAGATTTTTCCATCTAAAGATTGCATCTTCATATCTGGAAATTGCCCAATCGATTGTCATTTCAGCTGTTCATAATGTAAATAGATAAAGAAGACGAATTAGGAATGCCCACACATATAAAAAAGATCCGCAGATAATACCAGATTATTAAGCATGTTTAAAAATCTGATTAAGCAATCGATTGGCGATCCCTATTAATTTTTGATTGGGATTGCCAAAAGGGGGAGCCCACACATCTAAAATTAATTGTGGCAATCATCTCCAGATCTGAGGATTGTCACAATTAATTGCTGATGTATGGGGCCCATTACTCGGCCATGCAATCTAACCGTAACAACCTTCCCACCTGTTGAGTATGGCATGTTAATTTTTGCGCCACGTCACATGCACAGGCACAATAACAATATACAATAGACCTTATGCAGAAAATGAATTCAAATTTATTGGACTTCGGCAATATTATTCCTCATTCATTCATTCAGCAAAAATGACAGTCCACAGTACCAATAAATAATTATGTATGCATAAAGTGAAACTTTAGTGCTTATATTTTGGGCCAAGTCCATATTTTCCATTTATTACCTGCAATTGCACACAGGGGGTCATTGGAGAGTGATATGGCTTGATGAAGGCCATTTCAGAGTAATATCCGCAGACGTGAGTAAAGGTTCCATAAGTGTTGATGTGATTCATGTAGCCCTGGCAAATGCCTAAATTACAGATTAGATTCTGTTTGTAGCTGACATTAGGGCTGTTAACCTCTAATACCCACATTACAGTTTGATTGCTCAGCTATCTGCCATTTCATTGTAGGCTAATAGAGTTTACACATACTGCACAAAATGAAGCATTTTTGTAGCTGCCTCATATATAAAATCAGGCAGCTGAAAGAAGTCATTATACTGTATAAATAAACAGCAGCCAGAACCACTGCCTATTTTTAATAGGCAAAGCCACAAGATGTAGGGAAAGCCAGTACATGCACTGCCTTTCCCTATGAGCAAGAGCGGGGCTACACATCGCTATCAATACAGAGCATACACTTGGAGAGATCCATACTTCTTTTCTAAGTGATCTTGCTTAGAAAAGGGGCTGAAATCGCCCCATGTGTATGCCCCTTTACTATTGAATGTGTCAATCTTTAGCTTAAGGGGCATACACACACTGAGATGTGTACTAAGGGCCTTATTTTGGTGCATTCGCTCAGATGCGAATTCGCACAGGGACCGATATTTGATTTCTGCGCATGTGTACACGCTTGGTGCGTGCAAACTCGGCAAGAAGTGCGCGCTCTCAGCATTATGAGTGGGGGTGGAGAGGGGAGTGGAGTGCTGAGCTGGGGCATTGCATATGCTAATGTGTCTGTGACGCACGTGCAGGGGGCAGACAGCTGACATATCCGGATGTCAGTGATCACCCAATTCCCGGCATTTCTTCGCTCATTTATATGAGTGGTCTAGGCCACCCATACATATGCGGGCGCCTTCGCCAACCTTCGATGGTTGGAGATCATCGAAGATGGGGGATGTTCCCACTGGCATGCAAATGGATGCCCCCTATTGCTGAATAAAAATTCCCTTTTCAGAGGCATCCGCCTTTGGCTTTCTCAAGTCCTGAATTCATCATACAAAATGTTAGGAGGTGTGTTAGTTGCATTGTTAGTGCAACAAGATTACAATACATGAGAGCAGTAAGATGCTTAATGTACCAAAAGTGGAAAAACCGGGGGAATCACTACCCATGGTATTTATTTATTAGTATAGTTAATTATTATTTGCATGTACAGTAGATGCATCTATTTTTTTTATTGTTCTGTATGTTCAGTGCTCAAAGTGTGAAACTACTGTATGCCATACCATTAGCTCTACTACTGCTCTTATTCCTGCTCTGATTGTAACATTACGAACCTCTCAACATTTTCCATACCATGGCGTTCTGTACCGGAGTACTATCATTATTTACAGACAGCCTTTCAATATCACATTTCTTGCTCTATATATAGAATCTTATCCTATAATATATATTTCAGTATTTAAAGGTTTACCTTTGTGGTCATGTTGGGTATAGAGCACAATAGTGCTGATTCTAAGTAGCATTTTAATAGCACAGAATGCTTACGTAATTGACTGATGTTAAAAGTGCTGCATATGTATTTGAGTTATACTGCACATGTCATATGACATGTGAGATGCATCATTACATATGAGTTTGGGCACAGGGAATGTGGAGTTTAGTGGGTGTACCTGAGAGGTAACAGAGCGGAGTGTCTAGGCCAGGCATGTCCAAACTATGGCCCTCCAGCCGTTGTGAAACTACAAGTTCCATCATGCCTTGCCACAGTTTTGCTAATAGGGAATGCTAAAACTATGGTAAGGCCTGCTGGGATGTGTAGTTTCACAACAGCTGGAGGGCCACAGTTTGGACATGCCTGGTCTAGGCAGATATGCCTTTCCGTGGGTTGATACAGCTTACAGCTAGGAGCAATCAAACAAGATTTGCAATACAGGAAACTTACTACCCATTTTTGCGACAGCCACACAAATACTAGTATGCTTTATTTTGTAAGATACTAGTATCCTAGTATGTGGTTGTTCTCCCTACATTGGAACATGGTTTTGTCAAGGTACCTTCTAACTGAGTTTAGTCTAAATAAGGTTATTATTGTGCCCATCCCATTTCAGTCATAGTCTTTTTAGTCATGTATTTCTGAGAAATTATAACATTTTTCCTTCCCTGGGATTCCGGAGGGGAGATGCTGAGGCACACTTAGAGGCAGTGGACAAATAACTTGGTTTGCCTACCTGTTACAATAATACAATCCTATGAATAATAGCATCATGCACTTGGTTATTATGAAGCAACTCATTAAAGCTTGGTACACACTAGGCTATATGTCATCTGATCTAGATCTGCTCATTGGGGAGTGTGCATGCACTACTTATAATGGTCATAATGGTCGTCCCATATGCTGTGCTGCATGGCCCATGGGTTGACCTTTTGACTGTCGACCTTGCTATTGTTGACCTAATGTTTGTGTAACCTTCCAACCCTGTCGTCCTTAGCCATGTCAACCTATTCCAGGTGTCGACATCAGTGGTTGACCCAATGCAGGTCGACCTAACTAGGCTCAACCCAATAACCTATACAGGCGGCTAATAAACAATATGTCTCAAGGTTGATCTCTATATCACTCAGTGTGTATGGACAACCCAGGTTAGGAGTCTGTGGAACTCTCCTAGATGTTCTTAGATGGTAGGCAAGCATGAAATAAGTATTAATGGATATTTTCTACAATCTGGAAGCATATTTGAATTTATGATTTCAGTGCAAATAAGAAATTGTAAAGTGACCAGTAGTCCCAGTGAACATTTTGCAGCGATTTATCATGTCATATCAATCATGAAAGGTTTCACAATCTGTTATACTGTATGCAAAATATTGTGAACACTCAGGGTTGCCTACCTGACCCCCTCCTTCAGAGAGAAAATGCTCTGTTCCTGGACTTCCCTGCTAATGTATGATGGCCATCACCTGTGGGGAGCTAGGTAATTAATACGAAAGGCGTTTCACCACAGGTGATGGCAATCATACATTACCAGGGAAGTCCAGGAACAGAGCATTTTCTCCCTGAAGTAGAGGGTCAGGTAGGCAACCCAGTGAAAACTATAAAGCAGGGTTGCCTACCTGACCCTCTCCTTCAACCCTGCTATAAAGACTGATTATAAATGGTAATAAAAATATAAGGTACTTGTTTCCTAGCAAGGCGCCCATCGCATACCGTATTTAGTGATGTGCGATGCGATGTGATTTTCCCGTTAAATTAACAGAAGGGCTTGTACAATGAAATATCGCATAGCATTGCATGCCAGCAAATGGCATGCGATGCGATTTTTAATTGTACAAGCACCCTGATGGGTGCTTACAATGTTAAATGCACCCCCATTGTCAACGCCACCCCCACTATCAACGCCAACCCGAAGCATGGCGAGGGGCAGCGGTACGCGTCCTCCTTCCTTTTCATACCGCCACTATCCACGTTGGCGTGGAGTTCATTTTAGATCGCAATGTGAAAGGACAGAAAAGAGTGTCATGTGCTGGTGCACCTTAAGAACTTGAACTAATAAAACATAATCTTTAATGGGTTAATGTTAAAAATAGCTGCAAAATAAAACCACACATACACACATATAACAACATGAAGTTTAAAAGGACCACACCTAGTGAGCCCCACTATATATCCCTATTGCCGGTATTTAAGTTGATGCAGTGCAAAGGATACTTTATGGGATTTTAACAAATCCTCTTATTGCGGGATATGCCCCTATTAGTATCGCTGGACAAGTGGTGTATATCACAGTATGAAGACACGAGTAGGTTGCACCGAGAGCCGGGTAGTATTCCTGTCTCCGTGCACCCGCTTACTATAGGAGCCGCTGGCTGCCCCATCTGCGTGCCATTGAGAGCTCAGTTGTGAGGTGTGCAAGGTGCCACTACCTCGGCTACGGTGAGCAGAGAGAGTGAGTATGTGAACCTGGTGCCAGATAACAGGTCACTCAGTCCGGGTCTCCGTGTCCTACAGGACCCGTGCTTGCGCTGCCAAAATACAATTCAAAATAACATTGATATGTGGGGAAGGGATAGTGGGGTATTAGACACACTAGGTGTGTAGACGGTCTACGTATGCTTCGCACACAGCTCCCTTAGGTCCTAAGGAATACATGTAAAGTAATCCGTGTCCCCTCGCATAAGATGCACTTAGATCAAAATCGTGGGCGCCGTGCTAGGAAACAAGTACCAAATATAAATATAATCATTAAGTGGTTGCACAAGCGGTAACGTAGAGATGCACTGATTCTGTATTTTAATATCTAGCTGAATATGGGATTCTATTTGAAAAGTTTCAGACAAAATACCAAACTCTAAGTTATCTCCTTGTTACAAATTAGATAAGATTCAGTTGATCCAGAATTTTATTGAAAACTCTTTATTTGGTTAAATCTTAACCTGAATACTGTATTCTATACATCCCTAGCTAGATCTCTACAATATTACACTAGGTGGTTAACCTATTGCATATAACTATTTATACAATAGCAGATGTGGAATTTCAAAACTATAGTCACTGTTTTTAGAACTATATTTTCAACTTCCTTTATGACAAAACTTCTCAACCACTTCAAAAAGATCAGCATTTGAAGAAAGTCCTTCAAAGTCCAATAAGCTTGTGTCAACGTGAAAGTTGAAGAAATCATCATCAAAATCTTTTGGAATTTTTTCATCCTGATCGTTGTCAAGTTCCTCTTGTTCCTCGTAAATGCTACTTTGTGAGGTAGGAATAATAACAATACGTGGGATTGTGGCATGAATAATCCAATCCAGGCCCCCACTTACATCATGTCGCTTTAATTGTGGAGTATTTGACATATTATCTTTAACCATGGATTGTAAGCCAATGGGATAGGTGATTGCATTCAAGGAATTTGAAAGGAGAAGTTCTTGTGTGTTTCTTTTTTCTGATCTTCTAAATGAGTGCTCAAGTTTATGAACTGCAGGAAACACCTGATTTAAAAAAAAAAAGTTACTTGTTGTTAACAATAATATCTTATAGACCTTTTAAAAATACAGTATGTATGCATGGGCAAATGCAAATTTTGACCTTGGAAGGTTACATTATTTATTTATAGTTTCTTATATTGCGCAGCAGATTCCGTTGCGCTTTACAATAGTAGACAGTGATAAGACAAACTGGGTAACAACAGACAGACTTGGAGGTAGGAGGGCCCTGCTGCAAGCTTATAATCTTTAATTATGATTTAATGCTTTTCTTAAATGGCTGGAACGGACACCGCCGCCACTTTTGCCTTACTACAGTCGCTCAACTCTTCTCCCCTATGGTGGACAGAAACCTTGCACTAATCAGTCCGGATAACAATTAGGAAAAAAGATGGAGGCGATGGACTAGATTGTTGGTGGACGTTAATAACCATTCCAATAAATTCTTACCTGGCGCCTGTTTACCTAAGTCTACGTCATGCTAGGAATGGACAGTCCCACCTGATACTCTCAATAAACTGGTGAGGCATTGTTTATATTTTCAAGCATATACGATACTAGCTGCTTTTATTGGCCACAAAATAGTTTTTATTTATTTTTTCACCATTGTATATTTGGTAATTAAACATCTAGATGTAGATGTAGATGTGGCATATCTAGACTTTAGTAAGGCATTTGACACTGCTCCACATTGCAGACTGCTAAATAAACTTGAAAGTGTAGGATTGGATTATAAAACAATTAAATTGATAATAAACTGGTTGCAGGATAGGAAACAGACAGTTGTAGTAAATGGAGTGCATTCTATGGAGGGACATGTTACCAGTGGAGTACCCCAGGGATCTGTACTTGGACCAGTGCTCTTTAATATATTTGTTAGTGGCATTGCAAATGGTATTGAAGGGAAAGTATGCCTTTTTGCAGATGACACAACGATATGCAACAGAGTAGACACACCAGGAGGGGTAAATCAAATGACTGATCATCTAGGTAAACTTGCAAAATTATGCACTTGGGACTCAAAAACCCAAAGGCTCAATATAGTATTAAGGGTACTATAATGGAAACTACTGAGGAGGAAAGGGATCTAGGAGTCACTATTTCAAGTGACTTAAAGGCAGGAAAGCAATGTAGCAAAGCAATGGAGGAAGGCTAGTCAGATGCTTGGTTGCATAGAGAGAGTAATCAGTAGCAGAAATAAAGAAGTAATAATGCCACTTTATAGGTCATTGGTTCGGCCTCATCTGGAATACTGTGTCCATTTCTGGATACCATATCTTCAGAAGGATATGAATACATTAAAGAGTGTACAAAGAAGGGCAAATAAAATGGTGCATGGCCTACATCACAAAACGTACCAGGAAAGAGTAAAAGGTCTTAACATGTATAGTTTGGAGCAGAGAAGGGAAAGGGGGGACATGATAGAAATCTTTAAATATATCAAGGGTTTTAACATAGTACAGGAGGGACATTTTCTTCAAAGGAAAATAAGTAATAGAACACGAGGACATGCACTGAAACTGGAGGGAGGTAAGTTCAGGGGAAATGTTAGAAAGAATGACTTCACAGAAAGGGTAGTGGATAAGTGGAATAGCCTCCCATCAGAGGTGGTAGAGGCTAAGAAGGGTGCCGGACGGCTCCCCGACAATCATTACTCCGACGTCAGAATCCCGACTGCTCCCTCGTGGGGGTCCACGACCCCCATAGAGGGAGAATAAAATAGGTGGCGAGCGCACCTCGCCACCGTGCCTGCAGCGTGGTGAGCCCGCAAGGGGCTTCAATGTGCTCCCCCCACTGTGTAGTCGGGATTCCTATTACCCTCAAATTTGAATTTATATAAGCATATAAATTATATAAGCATATTCCTCTTTCTTTATATATATTATAAGGGCACGGTAGTGCCCTTATATTAAGGCTGAATTCAACAAACGGATTTTTCCCATAGGGAACTTTTCGGATGGGGGCATGGTGTTTGAGGGACTGCACCTCAAAAGTGACTGGGCGTACTGAGCTGAAATTTGGCATGTACGCGTAGAATCGTTAACCGGTGCTGCGTGCCAAATTTCAGGGCGAAATATAAAAAAATGACCAATTGGGAGCGATCTAAACTTCCAACTGTCAGTTTTTTTCTGACACTTCAGAAATGACACTTTGTCACCCATGTTAGTCTATGAGGTTTTTTTTGGGAAGGCATAACTCGGGGTAGAGGAACAATTGAGACTTGGGGTTTGTATTATTAGGTAGATATTGTCCCAGTGGAGTGCCTTTTGGGGTTGAGGATTTTCAGATAGGTGCAGTTTTTTTATAATTTAGTGAAACATCCCCCATTATAAAGATAGGAGGTTTCAACTTGTTGCGCAGCCGTAGAAGCCACCAGGAGGGGGAGTACACAGAGAGTTTGAAGAAACTCAGGGAGCCCGAGGTGTGCTCCCACCACCACCAGTGCTGTGCCTAAACACGTGCAAAGGGGGCAGCCGTATGAACGTGTGGGCCCTCTCCCAAAGGAGAAAGGCCCCATGGTTCCCCTAACCCCCCTCAACCATAAGGCCGAGGAAGGGAAAAAAAGGATCGGTGGGTCCTCTTCGCCGAAGCTCAGAGAGACCCGCTTTTCCTCCACCCCCGGAAGGGTTTTGGACGGTGGGTCCTCCGCACCCGAAGGTTTGGAGAGACCCGCTTAGGCTTCCCTCCGCCTTGCGGCTCGGGGTTGCCCTCGAGGGAACCGGGACTCTCCCCAAAAGGTGAAGAGTCCCAGTCACGTTTGGGGAACGGAAGGCCTGTTAGGGACAGCCGCACTACCCAAATAAAAAAAAACGTGACAAACTAACAAAAAACGTGAAGTGCTCAAAAGTGCAAATCAAAGAAATAAATAAAAGAGGCCCTAGCCAGAAGGCCGGGGTGGGGGTGTAAAAAATTGTCCTACCCCATCCAAAAGGACGAGGTAAGGACGTGTAGCCTAACCTAGAGGGAAGTGCGCGGTGCAGGTGCCATTCAGTGCATGGTGCTGGACATCACCAGTGCAAATCAGGCACCCCCGGGTTACCCCGGGGGCACAGTGCAGCCTCGGGCTCCAGGCAGCCGACCAGTCAGCGTCCGACCAAGTGTTTCTCCGTCTCACCAGCAGGTACTTTCCAGCCCCTGGCATGGGAATGGGTACTCCACTGGGCTTTTCGAAAGACTCCCTTAGGGGCTGCACCCCCCTCGGAAGAGCAATCTACTCAGTCCCAGTGTTTCTCCGCTCCCAGGGTTAAGATACTAGGCTGAGCTTTTCGCTGTGCCCAGGCTGGTGGTTTGCCCAACCTAGGACCAATCTACTCGGTCTCAGCTTTTCTCCGCTCCCTGGGAATGGATACTAGACTGAGCCTTTCGCTGTCTCATCCTTCAGGGGCTACGAACCCCGTCAAGAGAGTCAAACTACTAGGCCCAGTGTTTCTCCCCCCCTCTTACCAGTGGATTTACGGAAACAACACCTCCTACCAAAGGCAGAGGTGAAGATACTCAGTGAGACTTTTCACTGCTCCCGGGAAAAAACAGAGGGGTCCCACACCCTCCGCCCATCAGAGCAGCTACTCAGTCCAACCTTTCTCTATTCTCTGCCAGAGGCCAGTCCATACCCACTGATAAGAACAGATACTACACTTGATCTTAGCCAAAAGGGAGTACACAGAGAGGCTTCACTTGAGTGTATCAAGATGGCCGACTCCTGCTCGCAAACTGAAATACTTTTGTGTAAGTGTAATTAGTGGTGTTTATGTTATACATGGGGGTGAGGATTGAGGGGTGGGGGGCGCTGTGTGATTATTTTCACTGACACTGTTCTAATGACAGAGTTTAATAAGGTCCGTGCTGTTCCGGAGGTGGGTGTAAGCTGAGTGACGTCAGCTAATTTATTCACTGCACTGCCAGCACTGCCGGGAAATTCAAATATGAAAGTGCTTTTTGTGGGGAAGTGCTCCTGGTGCTGGGCTGCTGGGTGACTGTCCTGCCGTCCAGCAGGCGTTATATGCGGGCGCTGTCCGGGTTACTTTACCACCCTACAGGTGTGTGTTGTATGTTAGCCGTGCAGTGCACGGCGGGCGGCGGGCAGCGGGGATGATCAGGGCACTAGCAGTGGCTTCTCTCCCCCATAGAGGAAGTTGTGGCTCAGGCTGCAGCCAGCAGGGACAGAGGGAGAAACAAACAATCGTAGCGCTGCTACAGGGGAGTCGGCTGACAGCTGCCCGACATGAGTGCAGTTGCTGAGCGCTGGTGAGTGAGTTCAGATGGTCTCTGTGCCAGCTAAACGTGACATGCAGAAGCAGCAGATATAGCAGCCTGGAAGAGGACTCCATGGAGCAGGGTAGCCCAGGGGCAGCAAGTGAGTGCTCACAATGTACCCCTAATGCCCACCATAGGCGTGCACACGGGGGGTGCACAGGCACCTCCTTATGACTGTCAGCAGCAGTGTGATGCTGCTGCCAGTCTCAGAGCCGGACGGGCTGACTGCTGTTGCAATGCTGCTGCTGAGCTGACTCAGCCTCAGACCGGCTCTGCCTCACTAGTCAAAAGCACTGGCAGAGGCAAACCAGGCTTTAGGATTCCCCGCTTGTCCCCTCCCCCGGCCGGCTAGCAGTAGCCTGGGCTACTGATAGTTTTCAAAAGGGGAGTGGCCTAATAACGGACCCCCTCATGGCCACGCCCCATTTTGAAAACTATCATGCTCCTTTGCTTGTGCATGGGGTAGCTTTGCCTGGGGATTACTGTAGCTGAAGACCTGCTTACTGATCTGTGGCATGCTGCTCCAGGCTGAAGGTAATGTGTGCATGGACTGGGGAGGCACCAGTGTGTGAGAGCATAGTTTGTAAGAGGAACAGGGGGGGCCTGATTCAGGATCACTCGCTAAGCAGCGTTCTTTTGCTGCTTAGCGAGTGGAACGCTGCCCTCCGAACGCCCACCCCCTGTGTAATATGAATATGGATCAGTATGCGCTGTGTAATGTGAATATAGGTCACTATGCACTGTGCAATGTGAGCATGGGTCACTATGTGCTCTGTAATGTGAATATGGTTCGCTACGTCCTGCTTAATGTGAATATGGGTCACTACGTTCTGCGTACTTTGAATATGGGTCACTACGCACTGTGTAATGTGACTATGGGTCACTACATGCTCTGTAATGTAAATATGGTTCACTACGTCCTGCTTAATGTGAATATGGGTCACTACGTTCTGCGTACTTTGAATATGGGTCACTACGCACTATGTAATGTGACTATGGGTCACTACATGCTCTGTAATGTAAATATGGTTCACTACGTCCTGCTTAATGTGAATATGGGTCACTACGTTCTGCGTACTTTGAATATAGGTCAATATGTCCTGCGTACTGTGAATATAGGTCACTACGCCCTGCGTACTGTGAATATAGGTCACTACGTCCTATGTAATGTGAATATAGGTCACTACCCTCTGTGTAATGTGAATATAGGATACTAATCGCTGTGTAATGTGACTATGGGTCACTACGTGCTGGGAAATGTGAATATGGTCACTACGCGCTATGTAATGCGAATATGTGTCACTACGTAGTGTGTAATGCGAATATGGGTCACTACGTGCTGTGTAATATAAAAATGGGTCACTACGTGCTGTGTAATATGAATATGGGTAATTATGCTGTATGTACTATGAATATGGGTCACTGCGTGCTGTGTAATGTGAATATGTGTCACTACGTGCTGTGTAATGCGAATATGGGTCACTACGTGCTGTGTAATGCGACTATGGGTCACTACGTGCTGTGTAATATAAAAATGGGTCACTACGTGCTGTGTAATGTGAATATGGGTAATTATGCTGTATGTGCTATGAATATGGGTCACTGCGTGCTGTGTAATGTGACTATGGGTAATTATACGCTATGTAATATGAATATGGGTCACTGCGTGCTGTGTAATGTGAATTTGGGACAATACTCAGCAATTTTACCAGTGGCCTTTACTGCTGCTCTGCCGGACTGATGATGAGTAGAATGAAATGGGTGCAGGGTGTACAGCGTGTGAAAGGGGTGCTTTTCTGTGAAAAGGGGCGCTATATCAGAGATAGAACTAGCTCCTCCCAGTGCCCCCCGTGTGTACGCTGTCACCCCAGTGACCCCTGTGTGTACGCTGTCCTCCCCCAGTGCCCCCGTGTGTGCGCTGTCCCCCCCCAGTGCCCCCGTGTGTGCGCTGTCCCCCCAGTGCCCCTGTGTGTGCGCTGTCCCCCCCCAGTGCCCCCGTGTGTATGCTGCCTCCCCCCAGTGCTTTCGTGGGTACAGTGCCCCCGTGTGTATGCTGTCCCCCCCAGTGCCTCCATGTGTATGCTGTCCCCCCCAGTGCCCCCGTATGTATGCTGTCCCCCCCAGTGCCCCCGTATGTACGCTGCCCCCCCCCCAGTGCCCCCGTGTGTACAGTGCCCCCGTGTGTACAGTGCCCCCGTGTGTGCGCTGCCCCCCTCCGTGTGTGCGCTGCCCCCCTCCGTGTGTGCGCTGCCCCCTCCTCCGTGTGTGCGCTGCCCCCTCCTCCGTGTGTGCGCTGCCCCCTCCTCCGTGTGTGCGCTGCCCCCTCCTCCGTTTGTGCGCTGCCCCCCTCCTCCGTGTGTGCGCTGCCCCCCTCCTCCGTGTGTGCGCTGCCCCCCTCCTCCGTGTGTGCGCTGCCCCCCTCCTCCGTGTGTGCGCTGTGCCCCCCTCTCCGTGTGTACGCTGTGCCCCCCTCTCCATGTGTACGCTGTGCCCCCCTCTCCGTGTGTACGCTGTGCCCCCCTCTCCGTGTGTACGCTGTGCCCCCTCTCCGTGTCTACGCTGTGCCCCCCTCTCCGTGTCTACGCTGTGCCCCCCTCTCCGTGTCTACGCTGTGCCCCCCTCTCCGTGTGTACGCTGTGCCCCCCCTCCGTGTGTACGCTGTGCCCCCCCCCTTCCGTGTGTATGCTGTGCCCCCTTCCGTGTGTACACTGAGCCCTTTAATATTATTATTTATTATATTTACTGCCCAGACGCTGACCTCCCCATGCCACCGCCAGGACTGAGGAGCTTCCACAGCCTGCGGACCAGATTCAGGCGCTTCCTTGAGTTGCCTCCGCCACCGAGAAGGCAGAAAGAAGACACCCGGGCCATCAGAGGAGCAGCTGCATCCAGGTAAATCCGTCCCCCCACTGTCCTTGTGTGTACCCTGTCCCCCACCCCACTGTCCCCGTGTGTACCCAGTGCCCCCATGTGTACGCTGTCCCCTTCCCAGAGCCCCCGTGTGTACGCTGTCCCCTTCCCAGAGCCCCCGTGTGTACGCTGTCCCCTTCCCAGAGCCCCCGTGTGTACGCTGTCCCCTTCCCAGAGCCCCCGTGTGTACGCTGTCCCCTTCCCAGTGCCCCCGTGTGTACGCTGTCCCCTTCCCAGTGCCCCGTGTGTACGCTGTCCCCTTCCCAGTGCCCCCGTGTGTACGCTGTCCCCTTCCCAGTGCCCCCGTGTGTACGCTGTCCCCTTCCCAGTGCCCCCGTGTGTACGCTGTCCCCTTCCCAGTGCCCCCGTGTGTACGCTGTCCCCCCCCCAGTGCCCCCGTGTGTACGCTGTCCCCTTCCCAGTGCCCCAGTGTGTACGCTGTCCCCCCCCCAGTGCCCCCGTGTGTACGCTGTCCCCCCCCAGTGCCCCCGTGTGTACGCTGTCCCCCCCAGTGCCCCCGTGTGTACGCTGTCCCCCCCTAGTGCCCCCGTGTGTACGCTGTCCCCCCCCCCAGTGCCCCCGTGTGTACGCTGTCCCCCCCAGTGCCCCCGTGTGTACGCTGTCCCCCCCAGTGCCCCCGTGTGTACGCTGTCCCCCCCCCAGTGCCCCCATGTGTACGCTGTCCCCCCCAGTGCCCCCATGTGTACGCTGTCCCCCCCAGTGCCCCCGTGTGTACGCTGTCTTCCCAGTGCCCCCGTGCGCGCTGTCCCCCCCAGTGCCCCCGTGTGCGTGCTGTCCCCCCCCAGTGCCCCCGTGTGTACGCTGCCCCCCCCAGTGCCCCCGTGTGTACGCTGCCCCCCCCAGTGCCCCCGTGTGTGCTGTCTTCCCAGTGCCCCCGTGTGTACGCTGCCCCCCCCAGTGCCCCCGTGTGCGCTGTCTTCCCAGTGCCCCCGTGTGTGCGATGTCCCCCCCAGTGCCCCCTTGTGCGCGCTTCCCCCCAGTGCCCCCGTGTGTGCGCTGTCCCCCCAGTGCCCCTGTGTGTACGCTGCCTCCCCCCAGTGCTTTCGTGTGTACAGTGCCTCCGTGTGTATGCTGCCTCCCCAGTGCCCCACCCCCCGCGTGTACGCTGTCCCAGGGGTGTGTTATCATTAAACATTTAAAAAATCTAATTTTATTCTTACACTGAAATTTAAAATTTAAAATAAATTGAAAAAAGCTATGAAATTACATTGACAAAAAACCTTACGGTTTCACATGTCCCATTAAGGCTTCTTACACATGATCTGGCATTTCTGAAACCTGTTGTAACTCTTCCACTCAAACGCCAAAAAGCAATGAAATTACGATCATTAAGGCTGACGCCTTAATGGACGTGTTCCTTGCGCAATACAGATATGGTACGCCATCACAGCCTGTGGGTAAGTGCAGATTCAGCACTCTCACAGAGTGAGATTGCTGTCACTCACACAATGGTGAGCTGCTAATTCACAA